>NC_064574.1:70030190-70363190 GCF_937001465.1 Orcinus orca | reverse complement strand
TCAGTCTGATAGAAAGGTTTCTTGACAATTGTATCAAGCAATTTTCTGGAGTAAGATATCAGCCTGAGTAGCCTCATGGCCTGGCTTTACTGATTTGCTTCCCAGAGTTCCTCACTGAATTGCCTTTTTTTATAAAAGGTTGTATTAAACGAACGAGGCTTCCAGAGGAGGGAATCAAGGGTAAACTGTGTGAACTGTCTTTCAGAGTGGGACTGCAAACTGGCCTTTACATTGGCTTCCCAGAGCTCCACGTAAAAGGGATAAGCAAGTTGCATAAACAGCCTTCTAGTAGGTATAGGTGGATTAACTACGGAATTTATCATACAAACCAGGATGCTATATATAAGACTTTTCTTTATTTAGCTTGGTAAAATATACGTTTTTCTTTTGCAAAATTTTTTACTCTCATCATTTTTGCCAATGTTTTTTTTTTCACGGTTTGGAACTGCCATTTCTGCACGTAGGAATTTCATCTTACACAAGTTGAATACTGGAAGTACTGATAGTAGTTTTCAGGGACAAATCATAAACTGGCATTATTCCAGGCACATTGAGACCCATGGTCCCCATAATCACAGGCCATATGAAAAAGCCTGAGTGGCCTTGTATCCTCACTTTAAAGTCAGTCTCCTAGGGCTAGACAGGTATTGGTCTTAAAAGACTTCTTCTTGGTTACATAAGGCTTTTTTGAAGGGGGTGAGGGTAGAGGTGAATTGCCTTTTATAAAAGGTTGTATTAAATGAACAAATCTTCCAGAGGAAGGTCTTGTGTCCTGAGTGGTCGTGTGTCCTGGCTTTGTAAACTGACCTTCTGGAGTGCCACTTGTCTGTACTGGTCTCATGACATGAGACAGCTTCCACAGGAAGCTCAGGTACAGGCAGCATAGAACTGCTCTTCTCAGTGGACTGTTTGTTGGCACAGGAAATCATCTTGAAAAGGGGGTCAGACCAAGGTTGTACGAGCTAACCTCTCAGAGTGGCTTTTGTCTTGGCTTTATAAACCGGCCTAATCTGAACTTCATAAACGGCTTCTTGCTGGTTACGTTAAACACCAAGAAGCCAACTACAGGCTGTAGACAACAGCCCGACTCAGGTCCTGACTTCATGAATTCACCATCCAGATAGAGGGCATTATGTAAGCTGGCCTTTGGTTGGCTGTTAGTTAAGTAGGTTCCTGACGTTTATAAAATAAAGCCTTCTAGGAAGCCACCGCAGTCATCCCAGAATTCTCTTAAGTTATCTTTAAAACTCTAAAGCGCCTCCCAGAATACGTCGGCCTCAATCTGGCTTTCTGGGACCAGGCTGCCCAGTCTTGTAACGAGCAGACAGGATCGGGCTTGGGCCGTCGGTGTGGCCCCAACACCTGCCCACCTCCTGCCCCTGGATTTACTCCAAACTTGTTGAGCACAGTGACCCATCTCTGCTCATAATTAACCCCTATCGAGTTAGACACCCCCGTCCTCCAGGCGGCCACATGCACACGGCCCACTGGGTCCCCCACGACGAGTGGGCTGGGCGGGCTCTACGTAACCCACCAACCCTCCACCCCGAGATCTCACACCTTTTCCCTCCCCGGCGCCTCCCCCGGGGCTTCATTTCCCTTGGTCCACATTTGGGGCCCAATGGTTTAAGCGTGCCCAGTGGGCCTAGCTCCAGACCGACAAAAGACGACTGGCCCGGGAGGGTCAGCCAGCAACCACCTGCCACTACAAACACGGCAGAAATCGGAAGCCTCGCAAGTGCATTAGAGTCGCATCAACGCGACACCAAGAACCACGCAGGGACACTACAGCCTAGTCTCACGCACGCGCAAAAAGAAACGACTGGCGTAAGAAGTGCACCACGCACGCGCAGGGCCTTCGACCCCTGGAGACTCTGCAGTTGAACGGCTAAACTGCGTTCTCAGAGCGCATGCGCTACCCCAGGTTCTTGGCCCCCCGACCCCCCCAACACCCGGCTCAGTTTCGCTGCTTTGAAGGGCCGCCCTGGGCTTTCCAAAGCGCACGCGCGAGACCGTCCTTTCCTGCTTCACCCCTTCACGCTACGCCTGCGCAGTCCTCCCCTCTCAGCCCGGCCTCCCCGCTTCTAAGGAGCCAGAGCTGCCCGCCTTCTCGAGTTGCTCAAACTCACCTGTCTCGAGTTTGGACAGTGTCGAGTCGTCGGAGGCCGGCGACGACTTTTCCTTCTGGACCGAATACTCCGGCTGTCTCCGAGTAGTCAGAGGCTTGCCCGAGGAGTATCGATCACCAAGGCGTGCCTAGAGGAGCGCCGAGTGATCGATGCCGTGGCCCAGCCCCGCCCCGTTTAAAAGCCGGAGGGTGCTTTCGCCTCGGTTTCTCTTTCCAAGTGGGTAACACCTGCGATTGCCTCTGTAACGATAACTTCGTGTACAAGGCAGCTTCACATCTACCATTTTATCTAATCGTACAACTGGGATTTTTCTCTCTGTTTTAGAGAGCGGTAAATCGAGGCTCAGGGAGATAAAGTGGTCAAATACTCGTACTTTCGGAAAGTCGCAGATCCCGACTTTTCGAAGTTCACCCCCAAGTGCTGCATCCACGGCCTGTGGGAGTGAGGAGGACTCAGGGTTTCAGTACGGAGTGGCGGGCTAGGGGTCAGAGTCCGTCCTTCTGCCCCTGCTAGCTTGGTGCTGAGTGGTGTGGGCGTCGCTGGGGTTTTGGTTTTGAGCACGCTCCCCATGGTCTCCGAGGACTAGGCCCTTTGAAGCATTGAACAGAGGCGATAGAAAGTTCTGCTCATTACAGCGTTTGGAATCCACGTGGAAATAGGAGGGAAATTTATTTACTGGTGTTAAAGAAAAATTTATTTGTCAGACTTTATTCACTGGGACTGCTGCGATGGGAGGGGTGGAAGTGTTGTGATAGGGGAGAGCGATGGGGCACAGCTCTGAATACAGCAAGGACAAGTGGAGATTGATAGCCAAGGAGCAGGGTCTGCGTCAGTGGATGGAAACTTATTAAGAGGAAACATAATGGGTAAGGGGAATTTTGGCTCAACCAAGGTCCCAGGTTTTTTGCTGATGGCAGGCCAGGGTGATAAGATATCAAGGGTGAAGGATAAGGATTTTGATCAGATATGAAGGGTAAGGGATTTTTGCTAAACTGACCCAGCTGAATTGTTGCTAAGACTAGACAAAGCAGTTCAAAGACAGAGCCCAAGGGCAAGGTGTAGTTACAAAGAGGTCTCAGAAGAGTCTGACCAGAGTTAAGTTGAGGAGAGAGTCTTTGTCACTGGTTACCAGAGATGTGTCAGGCATTGTCTGGGCCCCCTAGACTCCTCCAAGTTGTGTAATTCTCTTCACAAGCCTGTGAGGTGGAGATTATCATGTCTTATTTACAGTCAAGGAAACTGTGGGAATTCCCTGATGGTCCAGGGGTTAGGACTCTGTGCTTTTACTGCTGAGGGTCCAGGTTCAATCCCTGGTTGGGGAACTAAGATCCTGCAAACTGCGTGGTGTAGCCAAAAAAAAAAGTAACTGTACTGTCAGGGAGACTGAGGCTTGCTCAAGGCCAATTCAGCTGATCAGTGGATCTTGGGTACTGTGCTGGCACCAAAGAAAACACACTGAATCAACTTACCCAGGCCTCACAGATCTCACAGGTGAGATTCACAAATATTTATTGAGCATTTACTATGCACCAAGCACTTCCGAGGTACTTTTAAAATATGAAAATTGTAGATAGTACTATCATAATTATCATCCCCAGTTGGGTGATGATAGCGTTGAATTTTACCTGAGCCCTGTGCTCCTGGAAACAGTGAAGGTTAGAGGAAGACCCCTTACCCTTTTTTGTTCTGGAAAAGTGCTTGCTGCAATGAACCACCATTCCTCCTGTGACTTAGGGGAACTCATGGATGCCCACTTCATTTACCTATGACAGGGCCAGCCACAGAGCCTCCAAATCCCTGTTCTTTGCCTCAGAAGTAACTAGCTGAACTGCTTGTCTCCACCAATCATTCTGAGCAAAATTCCTGTGTGGATGAGAAAAGTGTTGCCTGCCATCAAGCTGTCAGCTACTGTAGCCACACCTACCGGTGCACCCTGAGGAGATTTCAGGATGGAGAAAAACAGGATACCGGCCCTCGATAGTTAAGATGCATATCAAAGGAATTGTTTTAATGAGCCCAGACTCTTGCATCTTCCCAAACATGGAAAAGCAGTGAAATAATTAACGTGAGATGTCTGATATTTGTGATTAGCAGTAATCTTTTGCTGTTTGACTACATAGGTTTTGTTTGTTTACAAAAACTCCTATATGTCTAGGCTACTCCCTTACTTCTTTGGAACAGTTCCTATCTGAGAGGCTATATGCTGGGCTGGAGTCCTCAGTAATGTCCCCGAATAAAACATAACTCTCAGTGTTTAGGTTGTACATTTTTTGTCGGTTGACACTTTTTTTTTTTGGCTTACAGGATCTTAGTGCCCCAACCAGGGATTGAACCCGCAACGTCAGCAGCGAAAGCATGGAGTCCTACCCACTGGACCGCCAGGGAATTCCCTGTTGACACTTGTTGACTAAACTTTGGTTAAATTCTCTCCTTCCTCCAGGCCCCTGAACTTTGGCCCACTCTCAGCCTGAGCCTGCAGACAGCCCCTCCTGAGAATAGACCGGCCTCAGGATAAAACACTCCCTGACCTCCTGTCCCATCATGCCTCCCTTTCATCCAACCTCCCAGTTCCTTCTTGCCTCTTTTTCTCCTCTTATAAAAGGAAAATTCTTTTGCCTAATCCTTGAGATGCTTGCAGAACTATGGTCACAGCACTGTCTCTGTTACAATAGCCCCTTTCCCCCTTTGCAATCATCCTTTCAAATCAAAGTCTCCCCTTACTAAGTCTGATTTTGTTTTTTTATTTGACAGTGAATGGACAGAGACGACAGTGTGTGTGGGGGGGGCACTTGGCCTCTAAGAGCCCAGACAGGCCCCACTGCAAGGACCAAAGGAGATTCGAAACCAGGACCCCCTGATTCTAGAAGGACACTCTGATTCTCTTCCACAATCAGGAAAGGGGTTCTGGCCTTTAACATTGAGTGTGAAGTGCTGCCAGCCAGGCAGAGAGAAACAGCCCTTTTGCCAGCTTGTTTGTGTTTTCAAAACTGGCTGGTTGAGATGAAATACAGGCACAGATGAAATGTTTTTAGAAAAGAAAAGAAGGACAATCTTTCACCATGGGGTTTCACTTTCTGTAGTCTCCTTGCCAATCCACCACCTCCCCTCACTCCCCCGCCATCAAGCTGACAGACCCATCTGAGTGCTGCAAGAGGCACTGAACAAACAAAAGGAGTCATTTATGTCCGTGTTCGTGATTTTTCTCCATTTGATCAACAGCCTGTAACTTTAATATATCCAAGTGTGCTGGGAACGTTTGCGGCTTAATTATCACATTTATTTAAAATACACACAAACAAAACTCCAAACTGGAAAACAACATTTAGCTTGGCAACAGAAGAGATGTTTAATTTACTCCAATTGTTTAAAGATGATGTGAAAACCGCCCACATACTGGCTCTTCCACTGATTGGTTGAGTGACCTAGGGCTGGTCAATTACCTATTCTGTGCCTTCCTTCCACTTTGGTATGTTATCCTCACTGCCTCAGTTAGTGAGTCTAAGATGATCTTAAAAGTCTGGGCAGGAAAAAACAAGGTGTTTTGTTAAGTGGACTCCACTGGGATGGAGGCAAAAAGTCTCTGACGTCAAGTCAGACAGACTGGTCCACGTATTGCCTCTCTGAGCCCTAGCGTTCTCCTCCAGGAAATGGGTAAGAGAACCTACATCCCAAAGTGGTGGTGAGTATTAATAAGACAGCTGTACCTCTCAAACTATACCCCCTATTCTCTTGTTTGTCCCAGAATCCATATGTTCCAACTTCCCATTTGCCTACTGGTCCAGGCCCCAGTTCCTGTTCCTTGTTTCTGTCAGGCTTGTGACTACTTTGACCGATGGAATATGGCAGGAGTGACGCTATGGGACCTCTGGGGCTGGGTTTTAGAAAATAATGCAGCTTCTGCTTTGTTCCCTGGAACTCTCAGGAGCCTGGAGCACCCATGTAAGACGTCTGACCCCCCTGAAGCCCAGGTACCAGGTACTTGAGTGAATGAGCCTTCAGAAGGTTCTACCCCCAACCATACAAGTCTTCCCAGCTGAATCCTGGATGTGATGCAGCAGAGACAAGCTGCCTCTGCCGTGCCATTTCCCACCCCATCGAATCTGCAAGTAGATAGAATGGTTAGTACATGTACGAGCTTTAGAGTCGCTCAGGATTAAATAAAGGGAAGGGGAGTAACTCAGATACCTTCCATGCAGAGGGGGTGTTCCAGGAAGAGAAAACAGCCTGTCTGCGGGGGGCAGGGCAGGAGAGACCATAGGGGTGATTTAGAGCAAAGATCCCCAAAGTATGGGCGCTCCTACCGGTGATACAAGGGCTGCCTGGGGAGGCATTTTCTCCCACGCCCGGGAACGTTGAAGTGTCATCGTGGCAGTCATTTCATCAGGAATAGCCGCCCAGTTTGCACATGTATAGGCAATAGCATCTTGGTCACAACCACCACCGGCTCTACGGCGACTACATGATGACATCGTCTGCAAGAGGCATCCTGGCTTCAGACGTTAAATGTGAAAAAGAATATGCATCTTAGAATAGATAAGGAGGGGTAAGAAAACAATACGATCATTAGGGGTTGGCAGAATATGGGAAAACTGGCAAAGGCCTTTCGCGAATGGGAGCCTCTTGGGAAGAACTCACGATGCGCGGCTTGGGTGAGCGTGTGGCAGGGGGCCAGGGATGTGGCGGGGGGGTGGCCCTTTCTGGCCATCTTTACATTCGGCTCTGTAGTCAGTACCTGCCCGAACCAGGTCTTGCTGCCTCCAGGCCCAGCCCCTGGCTTTTTACATCTCCAGTAGCCCAGGTATCCCATCCGATAACCTGAAGAGGCCTGGGGTCTTCCTGCACTGTCTTCCTCTAGCAATTTCAGTGCAGACTGAAAACGGGGTGGGGTGGGGTGGGGTGGGGAAGAAGCTTGAGATCCTGGGCCGTCTTCTTTCTGGGGGGGGGCCCTGCACCGCGGGGCATGTGGGATCTTAGTTCCCCGACCAGGGGTTGAACCCGCGCCCCCTGCATTGGAAGCATGGAGTCTTAACCGCCGGACCGCCAGGGAGGTCTCTGGGCTGTCTTGAGAGGGAGCAGCCTGGGCTCTGCTCCTCACAGAACGTTGCAGTTGCCACCAAGACGTCTCAGCTTGGCTGCCTTTTTGCCCTGCTGTGCCCCCGCTGCAGGGGGTTTCTGGGAGCTGCGCCCAGCAGCAGATGATGCCTCTGAGGATGAAGCAGAAGGAAGAGTCAGGATGTCCTGTCCTCGCCCTGTGTCCATCCCTGTGTCCATGGGGAGAGGCCATCATCCGCGAGCAGAGAGGGGGCAAATATAGACAAAGAGCTTAGTTGATTTTCCCCAGGGGGACTCGAAGGGCCATTTAACATCATCATCGTCATCATCATCAGGATTGCGATTACCATTGTTTTCAACAGTGGTGGTTCTGGAGACGTTGATACTAAAACTCCATTTTATTTTTTAATTAATTAATTAATTTAGCTACTGGCCATGCCACGTGGCTTCAGGGATCTTAGTTCCCCGACCAAGAATGAAACTTGTGCTCCCTGCAGGGGAAGCTCGGACTCCTGACCACTGGACTGCCAGGGAATTCCCTAAAACTCCATTTTAAAAATGAGAAAAGGGAAGCTTGAGGCAGTAACCCTCCCAAGGTCGCACAGTTGCTGGGGCGCAGTTGTGCCCCAATCCTCTAGTCCTGGCTGGTTACAGAAACTGCAGGAAGACACTTTAATTGCTCAGAGCCTCGTGTTCTTTAAAGAATCAGACCAAAGCTTGGGTAGCCCAGACCTTCAGAAGGCTTACATCTAGTGAAGGAGCTGGAGAAGCTTGGGGTGAAAGTGATCAGTGATGCCCATTAGGGCAATTCCACGAATATTTTCCTGAGTCCTCTGATGAGCCAGGCACTGTGAGGCTCTGGCAGGGGTGGTGGGGATGAAGCTGCAAAGATGAAAAGGCATATTTTATGTTCTTGGGAACTTAAACATTAACAGGGAGAATAAAAATAAGGACAAACCCTAGCACATATCATCATCATTGATTTGTATCAGACATATTTTGGTTATAAATTATAGAAATCCAACTCAGATGGTCACATTTACTGAATCACATGACAGATAATCCCAGGGATTGTTTTGGCTTCAGGCAAGGCTGGACCTAGGTGCTCAGATGGTGTTGCCTCATCTTTTGGCCTCTCTTTTTTCCTCTGAACTGGTTGGTTTTATTTCTAGGCAGACTCTCTTCTTATAGTGGCCCCTGGCAGTTCCAAGTTTACATCCTAGTATTAGCAACTCCAGGGGAAATAGAGTGCTTTTTCCTGAGAGTTGTAGCAAAAGTCCTGGAGAAGACTTCCATTGGTCTGGCTTGTATCCCTGTATATATGCCTGAGCCAATCACTGTGTAAAGTCGTTCTGATACTGTGATTGGCCATGGCTAGGTATGAGTTCCCCCTTAATTGAGAGTGGAGGTTGAGCAGTTCT
The DNA here is from genome assembly GCF_937001465.1 of Orcinus orca. Classification (NCBI taxonomy): domain Eukaryota; kingdom Metazoa; phylum Chordata; class Mammalia; order Artiodactyla; family Delphinidae; genus Orcinus; species Orcinus orca. Next base: position 70,354,588 of record NC_064574.1, on the reverse strand, counting down.
GCTCTCAAAAATTGGGGTGCTGTTACTGGAAGAAGGAGAGCAGATGCTGGGCAGGCAAAACCCATGCATAACACAACCTCAGAGGTAGAAATGGCCTTGGTGTGCCTTATCCAATACCCTCACTTTATAGATGGGAAAACTGGGAGACCCTTCAAATCCCATCTCTGCCACTGGGCAAGCTCTGAGAAATCTCTTTACTTCCCTGTGCCTCAGTTTCCTCATCTCTAAACTGGCTAGAATAATGACATCATAGGGTTAATTGGAGGGACTTCCCTGGCGGACTGGTGGTTAAGACTCTGCGCTCCCACTGCAGGCACAGGTTTGATCCCTGGTTGGGGAACTAAGACCCCGCATGCTGCGTGGCATTGCCTATATATATATATATATATATATATATATATGTATATGTATATGTATATGTATATGTATATGTATATATATGGGGTTAATTGGAAGGATTAATTCATATGACTGTTGTAACACATTTAGAACAGCGTAACATTGGGTGCTCAATAAATGCTTGTTCTTTCTCCTCTTTGCTCACATCCCCAGGATTCCCCCAGAGTCATTCACTCTCTTCTCTGTGTCTCTGAAATACGGCATCCATCCCTTTGCTCAAATCCAGTATTGTCATCATTTGTTCTTACTCTCATGGAGCTCAGTTTCTTCCTCTGGAATGTGGGTTCTTCAGGAGCAGGGACCAGGTCTTGTGAATCGCTGTTCACTGCCCAGCACCTAGCAAAGGTCAATACATATGCGTAAAAAAATCAATCAATCAATCAACCAACCAATCACCAAAGTTGGTTTTGCAGACCAGTGGCTCCATTTATCTAACGCTGCCTAACAAACCACCACAACTGACTTAGAACAACATTTATTTTGTGCCCAAATCTACAATTTGAGCTGGGCATGGTGGGGACAGCTTGCCTGTGTTCCACTTGGTGGCAGCTGGGGCAGCTAGAAGGCCAAGGACTGGAGACATCTGAAAGGCTGCTCACCGACATATCTGGTCCCTGGGCTGGGAGGATTCAGGGAGCCGCTACACAGTCGCTGCAACGGGATGGTGTCAGGGAGATGGACTTCTCCATGTCAGTGCAGGACATCTAAGTTGTACGACCCAAGAAAAAGAGTACCAGAAGGAAGCTGTATCACTTAAAAAAAAAAATCAAAACAGTTTTAGAAGAGCTCTAGATTTACAGAAAAATTGCCGAGATGATATAGACAGTTTTCATGTACCCAACACCCAGTTTCTCCTATTCTCTTAGGTTAGTGTTGTACGTGTATCACAATTAATGAACCGATATTGATACCTTTATATAATTAAAGCTCATACTTTATTCAGATTTCCTTAGTTTTTACTGAATATCCTTTTTCTGTCCTAGGATTCCATCTAGGATATGACATTACATTTAGTGTCCGTAGTGCCCTGGGCCTGTGACAGTTTCTCATACTTTCCTTGTTTTCGATGACGGTGACAATTTTGAGTCCCTCAACTGGGATCTGTCTGATGTTTTCGTCATGATTAGGCTGGGGTTATGGGTTTGGGGGGAGAAAACCACACTGGTGAAATGCCCTTCTTATCACATTATACCAAGGGTATATACCATCAGCATGACTGATCACTGTTGATGTTAATTTTGATCATGTGGTGAGGTGGTGATTATTAGTTTTCTCCACTGTAAAATTACTCTTTCCCCCCTTTTTCATACTGTATTTTTGGGAAGGAAGTCACTAAATATGCACAGCCCACACTTAAGAAGTGGGGAGTTGGGCTCCACCTTCTTGAGGGCAGAGTATCTAACATAAATTATTTGAAATTCTTCTGCATGGGAGATTTGTCTAGTTTCCCATATTTGTTTATGTATGCAATCATTTATTTATATCAGTATTGACTCACTTATTTATTTTGTGCTAGGGTGCGTTCTTTTTTTGTTGCTTGAATTGTTCTAGCTTTGGCCATTGGGAGCTCTTTCAGGTTGACTATTGTGTCCCTTTCATTCCCCTCCTCGTGCGTGTGTGAGCGTGCGTGCATGCGCGCACTTCCTTACCTTTAGGCACTACAAGATGCTCCAGACTTATCGTGTTTATTTCCTGCCTTTGTCTAGAATCAGCCATTTCTCCAAGGAGCCCTGGTTCCTTTTATTGGAGAATGGTACTAGAAACCAAGATCTGGGTGTTAGGTGGGCTCATTGCTACTGGGGTGTATTGCCTTTTTAAACATAGCCTCCGAAGTCATGGATTTCTCTTCTGTCATAATCACAGCCTTGCTCAGAATCAAGGGGAGAGAACACAGATTTCCCGCTTGTTGGTTGAAGGTCTGTTACCGTCACATCATAAGAGCTTATGAGACGGGATATACTGGTGCCATCGTTTTTGGAAAACACCATCTGTCACGACAGTGATTCTGCTACCCGCCCAAGGATTCTTATTTGATTTAAAACATCTTTCACCCCTGTTTGGTTTCTATTTTGCTTCAAAGAAACTCTTCCCATGGTGTGGTTTTTCTTGACAATGGTTTTAGTTGATAGAGGGACATACATTCAATAACATTGAGCCACATTGTGAGACAATCATTGCCTTCTCATTACTCTCCTAGTCCTTTTGTTGGGGTCAAGGAGAAAGTCTCAGTTTGGTGCTACAAATGGAGCACTTCTAACACTTGCTCATTTCTTCTCTTTTTTAACGTTCTGGCTCAGAGCGTTCTTACAACACAGCCTTCTGGGTAGAATTTAAGCGTATTTATTTATTTTACTCTGGCAATCACTCTTTGCAGCAGAGACAGTCACTGCTTACCAGTTTGCATGCGCCCCCCCTCCTCCCCCGCCCCCCTATGTCTCAGTCCCCTGCACTCTGGCAGGGCCTTGTGACTCTCTGTGGCTAATGGGCTGTGTGTGGAAGATTTAAAAGCCTGTGAGCGACCCTCCTGTTCTCTCATCGCCTGTTCTAAGATGGCATTGCTGCTTCTGCCTGACACTCATTGAGTGAGTAAAGCGGGCCTCCTGCCAACCCACTGTGGAGATGCAACATGTGTCGTGTGAAACTTTGCTCTTGGGATCAACTGTTATTGCTGCATCGCCTAACCTTTCCAGACTAATAAACGTTAAATAGAGTGAGTGATACCGGATTTTCATTTACATAATGATGCAAAATTCACCAAAGTAAAAAGTGAATTTGTTCGAAGAAAAATAAGTGAATCATTTGCTAGATGATACCCAGATATGGTGAAAATCCTCAGGGCAAGGACTCAAATGAGTAGCATTTGGGGAAATACTGCCATTGTTTTCTCAGCTTGCTCTCTGCACGGGACCTCTGACCTTTATTGGGATTGGCCAGAAAAAATAAATATCTGTTAATTCCCATTTGTTCCCTGTATGTCCTAGGGCTTAAACAACAATCACTAGAATCTCTTCATTAAAACTGATTAGTCAGAGATTACATGAAAAGATCTGAATTTTCAATTTCGTTTTAGAGCGAAATACCTTGACGATTGTGTTCCCCAGACACTAATCAAGGGTATAAACCTGGTGAGAGGGAGCTTTTCAAGTCTTTCTGTTCATGGGGTGCTCTTCAAAGGCAGAAAAAAATGCAAACTGACTCAGAATGAGAGACCACCCAAACACTGCTGCGGAGAGGGGAAGGATGGAGCCCTTTCCAACTCAGTGCCACCAGCAGCCAGCCATGTGCTGATTAGAGAGTAATTGGGTCTTGGCACAGTGATTTGCATGTTGGAAACTGCTAAAATATTCAAGTACTTGACTGTGTCTCTTCCAATTAGATGTAATAAATGCAGGTTTGGGTGGCCATATGTTTTATTTTGATGTAATGATTTTAACCTTTATGGAGTGTGTGTGCATGCGTGCATGCGTGCGTGTGTGTGTGTGTGTGTGTGTGTGTGTGTGTGTTTCTCTAGGGCTGCCTGATTTGAGATAAGCTGGTATTTTAAGACGCAATGTGATTCACTTATTAGAGACTCCTTGGGATTGTAAGAACAGGTAGTGTTAGCCTGTTCAAACTAGAAAGTTTGAATCCTTCTGCTTTTATTTATTCCCTCCGTCCCTCCCTTCCTTCCTTCCTTTCTCCCTTCCTCCCTTTGATTAGTCTCTCTAAGCCTCAGTTTCCTCATCTGTAAAATAGGGATAATAACAATACCTATGAGAATTTTTATGAGGAATAAAAAATATCTTTCCTGCAGATGAGGCATATAGTACAGTGTTTGGCACATACAAAGTGTTCAATAAATGATAGCCATTATTTATTTTTTTAAATAAATTTATTTATTTATTTTTGGCTGCTTTGGGTCTTCATTGCTGCATGTGGGCTTTCTCTAGTTGCGGTGAGCTGGGGCTACTCTTCGTTGCGGCGCGCAGGCTTCTCATTGCGGTGGCTTCTCTTGTTGCGGAGCACGGCCTCTAGGCGCACGGGCTCCAGTAGTTGTGGCACGTGGGCTCAGTAGTTGTGGCTCACGGGTTCTAGAGCACAGGCTCAGTAGTTGTGGCGCACGGGCTTAGTTGCTCCGTGACATGTGGGATCTTCCTGGACCAGGGCTCAAACCCGCGTCCCCTGCATTGGCAGGCGGATTCTTAACCACTGCGCCACCAGGGAAGCCCCCATTATTATTGTTATTATCAGCTGTGTGTCTCTTAGCAGGTTACTTAACCTTTCCGAACCTCAGTTTCTCCATTCATTACTCCAGATTGCTGTGATGTCTGAAGGAGATAATTAGATATTATTTTTATTATGTGCTCAGTGAATGAAGGAAGGAAGGAAGGAATTTTGGGACTCATGTATTAGTCAGAGTAGGATCCCAACAGTAACAAACTACCCCAACATTTTGGCCAGACACAGTAAGTTTATTTCTCCCTCTCACTGCATCCCAGTGTAGAGGTACAAGGAGGCTCTGCGCCATACAGTCATTTGGGGACCCACAGTCCCTCCAGCCGAGGCTCTACCCTCTGCAGGGGCCTCAAAGTCCTCTTCCTTCCATCCATGGATGGGAAAGATGGTGGCAGATCTCATGTGGGAGATTTTTATGGGCCAGGCCTGACAATGGTCACTTCTGTTCTGCTTCCAGTGGTCTCTCAGTACAAAGCTGGCCACAAGGAAGGGTGGCAGGTGGTCTAGCTGTGTGCCCAGGACAGCAAAGAGGGCGACACCTCACCCCGGATCCACAAAGTGAGGACCGCCAACTGCGTCTGAGACTCACAATGTAGTAACAAATGATCTGACTTGATGTCACAACAAGTTGAACAGGCAGGGGAAGGCTGGAAGGAGGGGAAAGGAGAGAATCACATTCAGAACAACAATGGAGCCCTGCGTCTCTGCTATGGCTCTGAGTCCCACGTGTTGGAGCTGTAAACTGTGTCCATACCCCCTCATCCCTCCTTCCGTCCTTGGTCATTTCCTCCTTGGGAATCCATTAGGAAGCTCCGTCATTGTTTTTCTGATTTCATTCAAAATGCCACCAAGACACATGCTCTGCAGTCTGCCACTTCAGTCCTAAGTGGGGCGTTTTTGCTAGATGGATTGATTTTTTAAATGACAGCATCTGTTTGCTTGTACACATTTATTTATAATTCTTCCCTTGGCAATTAGAGCGGGGGAACCGGTGAGCGGTAACCAGCTGTTTGAATTAGTGGGAAGGCAGGCAGTGATTTGATCTGTGAAGGAGTACCAAAGCCCTGGACAGAAGCAATAAAAACGAACAGATGCCTCAAAACACACCATCCCGGGGAGGGACTTGTAAATCACGTCACTGCTGGCCCCAGAGATGGCAGCTGAGCTGGAAAAGCCCATGAGAGTAGGGGGCTCTGTCTGGCCTTCCCTGGGACTCAAGGGGGTTGATGGGTATATGGGGGAGGGTAGCAGAGTAGCTGAGGGGAGTGGACCTCGGCAAGTTGGACCCTCTGCTGAGTTCCCATTTCACTCAGGGGAAAACCCGAAGTCCTTACCATGGTCCACATAGCCCTGCTGATGTGGCCCTACTCTCTCTCACTCCTACCTGCCTCACTTGGTCTGTTCAGCCACTCTGGCTCCTTGCTGCTTCTAGAACATTCCAGCGTCTCCCTGTCCTCAGGGCCTCTGAGGCTCCAGCTTCCCCTGCCTGGAGCTCTCCAACTCCATCTCCAGTCTCCAGGGCTCTCTGCTTTCGCATCTGTGCTCCGATGTCCCTTCTCAGAACCTACTAGTTAACACTGCAGCTCTAGCCTTCCTCTCCTCTCTCCGCTGGTTTGACTTTCTCCCCAGCACTCACAGCTTTTCTAAAGTGACATGCATTTTAAATAAACGTTTATTTTCTGTCTGCTCTGTAGAAGCTGCACAGTGGCAGGGACCTTGCCTGTCTTCTTTCCTGCTGAACTGTGCCTGGCACATAGTAGGTGCTCAGGAAATATTTTCGACTCGATGAAAGGATTTACTTTGGAGGGACACATTGCCCTTTTCACTCTCCTCCTCTGCAATTTCAGGGGGAGGTGTCACAGAAAGCCCAGGTCACCTAGGGTGGCGCCCTGGGGACACCAACCCTGTATTCTCCAGCTCTGTAGCTCCCCAGGGCCTAGCCCAGAGCTTGGCACACAGTAGGTGTTTCATAAATTGTTGTTCTATAAATAGTTATTGAGAGATGACTGAATGGCCCAGGTGAATGACACTCATCAATGCTCAGGGCAAAAACCATGGCATCATCCAGAGTCTTTCTTCTATTTTATTGTTGTTGCTCTTGTTATTTTTTATTATTATTTTATTCCTTTGCCCAACACCAGAGAGTCTGACCAGCAGCACCTCTGAAATATACCTTTCCTGCAAGCACCAGTCTCCTGATCCTCCCTGAGTGCCGCGGCCTGGGCCGCCGTCACCTCCCACCCAGGGGACCCATCCCCGCTGCTACTCTTGCGCCCCCTACTGTTTGTTCTCCAAACAGCAGCCAGAGTGAGCTCATAGAACTGTCAATCAGATCTCACCCTTCGCATGCTCGCCACCCTCCCAAAGGGGCTAATACCGAAATCCAAGCTGCGGCCACCGTGGTCCTGCACACGTGTCCGGTTCTTCTGCCCTCCCTCACGGCGAGGCCACACTTGCCCCCTGGCTTCTTTTGAATATCCCTCAGAGCCTTTGTACTTGCTGTTCCCTCTTCCTGGAATGCCTTCTCTCTGGTTGGTTCCATGCTGCCGGCTCCTTTATCCTTCAGGTTTCAGCTCAGATGTCACCTCCTCGGAGAGGCCTTCTGGGACTACCCCATCTCAACCAGTCACCCATCCCCTCCCCCTGCCTCACGGGGAGGAATGGCCTGAATCCCTTGAGGTCCCAGGGACTTCGGTCCTCTCTGCTCCGTCCCCTCCCCCCACCTCCTCCCATCTGCTTTTGTACACGAAGCGGCATCTTATTTGGATCTATTACTTTATCTTTTTTGTTGTTCCACCTGCCTCCAGTTTCCCCTTTCCCTTCTCATCAAATCAGGCAGCTGTTGCCTCAGGGGAGGGATACAGGAGAAGGGGAGGAAGAAATAGCCCATAAGTCTTCCTTGGCTTTTCTTCTCTTTCAGGAGAATTTAGAGTGCTCTCGGAGGAACCAAGAGGCTGCTGGGGATTTGAGGCACCTCGGAACCGTCTTGGAATAACGGTGGGGAGAACGAACCCCCTCCCCAGGCTGCAGAGAGACTTCCCTTGGCTGACGCAGGGAGGGGTGAGAGGTGGAGGGCTGGGGCCTGAGTACCTCCCCGGCCAGGTCCCGGAGAGGAGGCTTCCTCTAAGGCCTCCCCTTGGGTTGAATCCTACCCACAACTATGCTTCGTTTGGCCCATGGATTGTCTTAATTTTTTTTTTTTTTTTTTAGTTATTTGTCCATAAGAGATTGGATATTTCAAAATTCTCTTGAAAATTCAGGTTCAGATTTGCAGTTTCTCGTGAAAGAGAGATCCAGTCGCCCTGGGCCTGTGCTCCTGTGAGGCTGCCCCTCCCCACGGGTGAGCCTGACACCAACTTGCTACTTCCCGAAGCCCCTACCTCTTGCCGCTGTGTCACAGCCAGTCTACCTGGCTTCTTTCAATGACTAGTCTTGGTCCCTGGGGGCATCTGAGTTCTCAGGTTCCGGATGATGGTGCCAGAGACAGCTTGAGCGAAGTTTCTGGGGCATGTTCTGGAAGCTACAGAGAGTTTCTGCTTCTGAAGGGGTCGTGTGGTCAGGAAGGATGGAAACCCACAGAGACAGTGACTGACCAACACTGACTGTAACATCTTGGCACTGCGGAACCCCAGAGCCGAGGCCCAGTCCCAGAAGGGAGGGGGAAAGTCAAGCGGACTGAAGTTTACTCTAATGCTGGCACGGCAAAACCAAAACGGAGGGCAAGCGTCAGAGATTCAATGGGTTACAGAAGAATTTAAGAAACGAATATATTTCTTGAGCAACCGTGTTTGTGGATGAGATGCAGGGCTGCTGCCACCCTCCTTCAGGCTCCAGATTACCCCCCCTTCTATGACATTGACTTTCAGTCAGAATGGACCAATTCTTATCTCCTCTTTACTTAAGGAGTGAAGGGCTCCAGGGTCTCTTATTGGGAGAAAGCCTTTAGGGCTGGGCTGGAGTTGACCTTGCGACCCTTTTAGGGAGTTATCACGCCCGCTGGGCAGGCAGGTCTAGAAGAGTAGGAAAGGCCTGACTCATTTCATGCATCTTGGTTGAGCCGCGTGCAAAAGCCGCTCTTCGTCAGCTGCTCCTGGCCCTGGGCTTTTCTCTCCCTCATCTGCTCTGCTGAGACTGGCAGGTGCCAAAACTTACAAAGAGTCCCAACCTGCACTTCCATGTAGAACAGCAAAGCATCATAACTTCTGGGTTATGACCAAGGGGAACAACTTTTTCCTCCAGCTAAGGTGACACGCGGCAGTTGGCATTTGAACAAGCTGCTTCTCAGGACCAGTAAGAGAGAGTAAGCGCCACCTCGGAGCTATCAACTCTCAGAGAGAGAGGAATCGCTGCAAGCTTGTGACTTCCGTTATTCAACTGGTATTTCCCTCGAGGTGAAGGGAGAGGTAGGTTATTTATTTAACAGGGCACTTGTTAAGTGCTAGGCACAGCACCCTTTACTTACTGCTTCAACAGTGCTTTGCAAATGTCAACTCAATTAAATCCCCACCACAACCCTATGAGGTTGGAGCTATTGTTATCCTCGTTGCACAGTGGGGAAACTGAGGCACAAACCTCTAAATAAATTGCTCAAGGTCCCACAGCTGGTGAGTGACAGAACTGGGATGCGGTGGCCTGGCTTTAACGTCTGTGCTTCTAACCACTGTCCTGTGCTTAGGGTGACCAGCTGTCTTGGTTTTCCTGGGACCGAGGAGGTCTGTCCCAGGATGGATGTGGGACTTTGAGTGCTAAACTTAGGACAGTCCTGGGCAAAATGGGACAGTTGGTCATCCTAGCTAGGCTGCTTCTCGAAGATGGAAGGTGGTTGATGGTGAAGATGGAAGCCCCCTTCTCACCAACCTCTATTTATAGGTTTTCCCCAGTCTTGTAAATAAACTATGCCAGGCGCTGTGTTGGGGGGTAGAAAGGGCAAACATGGCCCTGTATTCCTGGAGCTGACTCTCCTCTGGGAGAATTGTGACAATGAGACAAATAATATATTGGCTACTTTCAGATTGTAATGGTGCTTTGAAGGGAATGGAGTGAGAGACAGACATCTTTAGAGAGAAGAGTCAGGGAGAGCATCCCTGAGCAGGTGGCCTTGGAAGTACAGGTATCCCCCATTTTTTGAAAGTTTGCTTTATGCCACTTTGCTCTTATGAAACACCTATATTAGGACCTCTATTTGCTAACCGACAAAAATCCAAGGAGGGCTTTCTCTTTTATGAAAAAAAGGTGAAAAGTGAAACTAGCGTTCAGTGTTTGCTTTGCAGCGAGCCATTCATGACACAGTCATGCAGCCCTGTCAAGCTCCTTCCTGGGAACCACACTCAGCATCTCGGCATCAAGCCACCGTAGCTCTGAACTGGGCCTGTGAGCATCTGTGCTTTACCTTGTTTTATTGTGTGCATCCGTGAGCAAGATGTGTCCTAAGGTAATTGCTTCTTTGCTTTATGCCATTTCGGCTTACAAAAGGTTTCATAGGAATGCTCTGCTTTCAGATAGCAGGGGAATCCTGTAACAAGATGTGGCTATCCAGGGGAAGAATGATCCTGGCAAAGGGGATAGCAAGTGCAAAGGCCCTGAGGTAGGAACAGGCTTGGCTTGCTGAAGGAGTGGCAAAAGCTTGGGGAACAGCAGGCAGTGGGCAAGAGATGAGCGTGAGACATGGCTGTTGGTGATGAGGAATCTGGATAATATATTAACAACAGGCAGCCACTGGGGGATGTTAAGCAGAGAAGGAGCTGGATTTGAGTTGCGTTTTGCAGTAGTGGCTCTGGCTGCCGTATGGAGAAAGGACAGAGAGGGATTCAAGGGGAAGCAGGGAAGCGCATTAGGAGGACATTTGTCTTCCCATTCCAGGCAGAGGTGAAGATGGCGTGGACTAAGGTGGAAGCAACGGAGTCGGAGTGAAATGGGTGGATTCGGGAACTATTTTAGACATGGAGAGGTGATATTTGCCATGGTTAAGAAGCGGAGTTGGAGGGTAAAGACAGGCCCCCACCCCTACTGTTGGCAGGACCGGGGCAAGAGCACAAATGCGGACCCCCATACATGTCTAATATTTAGAAGTCAAGCTAACACCATTATTAAGTGAAATATATCCTGCTCTCCAGTCCTGGGAAACACCTTCTCTGTAGGCACCTGGAAGCCAAGTTTACATTAGGACTTCTGCGACTTCTTGGGGTTCTGTGCCAGAATGTGGTGGCCATGGGAGACTGGGGCAGTGACCTCCAAGGTGTGGGCTCCTTTTTTGCTGGGTTATAGAAAGGGAAACATCAGGGATGATGCCTGGGGTTTTGACTTGAGCAAATTTTATTCCAAATTCATCCTCCGTTGTGGCAGATTTTTACTTATACTCCCCTCCCCCAAGGCTGAGTTTCTTACTTTTTTTTCTTCTCCTTCAAGACTGCTTTTGGAAGTTTCATGCAGACAGGCCTTTTCTACTGACTGTGATCTCAACCAGTTTCTAGCCCTCTTTGAGCCTCAGTATACTCAGCTGTATATTGGGACCACTGATACCTTCTTGCTACCTACCTGCCACTTAGTGAGTGAGAGGATGCATGTAAAGTGTGTGTGGCAGAGACAGCTGTACATCCACAAAAATCCCTTTCTTTTTTCCTCTGGGCACGTAGCCTGTATTTCCTAGTCCCACTTGCTGTTAAATGTGGCCATGTGACTGTGTTCTGGCCAGTGGAATGTGGGCATAAGCGATGTCCTTACTTCCAAGCCAGGACTATTATAACCTCCCCCCTCAAGGTCCTTCTTACTCTTCGCTTGTCTGCTGGCTGGGTATGAAGCTCCAGCGGAAGGCTCTGATACCTTAGAACAGGGGTTGGCAAATGATGCCCCATGAGTTAGATCTCACGTGCTGCCTGTTTTTGTAAATAAAGTTTTATTGGAACACGGCCATGTCCATTCATTTATGTATCGTCTATTGCCATGCATATGTGCTCTAATGGCAGAGTTAAGTAATCGTGATAGAGACTCTATGACTCACAAAGCCAAAAGTATTTACTGTCTAGCCCTTTATAGAAAAGTTTGCTGACCCTTGCCCTAGAAGATGGCAGAGCCATAAGATAGGAGGAGCTAGGATCCCTGAGTAACCACATAGAAGGCCTCGTGCCTGCCAGAAGTTGCCATGTTGGACTGATTCTCAATGAGCAAGAAACAACTGTTTATTGTGTAGACCTCTAATATTTTGTGGATTGTTTGTTAAAACATCTGGAATTACTTATCCTAACTAGTGCAATGCTTGGTACACAGAAAGCAAACAACAAATGATATCTTCCTCCCATTCTCCATCGTTTTACAACTCTCCGTATACTATTGTATTTGGAATAGCTCAGAAAAATGAGTTGGGCTTCCTTTAGGCCTTCTTTCACCTCTGAGCCTTTGCACAAGCTGGTCCTAACCCTTCTGCCAAGAACATTCTTTCCCCATTTCTTCACCTCACTGTCTCCTACGAACCTTTCAGGCCCTGAGGTAGCACCACTGCTTCCAGGCACCATCCCTTCCTCCTGTGCCCCCCAGGACTCGGTTGGGTGCCTCTGTTATATGCTCCTAAAAAACCTTAGAGAAACAGGATAGCAGAGTGGTTATGAGCTGAGATCAGGTTCGGCCGCTGGGCTTCAGGTCCTGGCCTGCCACTTAAAGCCATAAGACTCTGGGCAAGTGGCTTAACCTGTCTGTATCTCAATTTCCTTATCTGTGAAACGGAAATAATATGATCTATCTCATCGTGTTGTTGTGGGAATTAAATGAAGTAAAGTGCTTAGAAATACATTTGCTACCTTGCCGGGGCAGAGTGCGTGTTAGATGATGGTATTACCACCATTCTTATTGCTGCCTCTACCGGAGCAAGGATCCCACACTCCTCCTGTGATGACGCTTTTCCACAGGACTCTGAGATAACTTGATGGTTAGCAGGCTCTCAAAACGTTGTGATTGGATGAATGAGGGAAATGGTGGCTGGTGCCCAATCCTCTGGGGCTTGGAGTGTAGGTTTTTCAGGCAAAGCTGCCCTGGGCAGTGCCTGGGAGAGGGTGAGGGACTAAGTGAAGCCGTGTGTCCTGAGCAAGGGCAGTGTGTGGTCAGAGGAGATGGGCTATAAGCCATGGAACACAGCTGTTAAGGCTCTTTGTTGTAAGACCACAGAAGCCACTGCAGCAATCTTAAGTTGAAGAGGAATAACAAATGATTTAATAGAGCACAGAATTTCCAGAGGGCTACCGCCAGACTTGAAGGCTATGCAGACAGGAGGAACACTTAAATTACACCACCAGGCTGCTCTGATGTGGACCCTCTTCCTGCCATCCCCAGCCAGAAGCCACCCGGTCATACAGGGGTCCCACTCTAACTTCTGCATGGCTGCTCTGAAAGCAGGATGCCTCTCCTGTGTGTTTCCACGGACAGATGGCACTGGAGAGCGCACAGAGTCTGTGAGAGAGCTTCTTTTTTTTTTTGCAGTACGGGCCTCTCGCTGTTGTGGCCTCTCCCGTTGCGGAGCACAGGCTCTGGACGCGCAGGCCCAGCGGCCATGGCTCACGGGCCCAGCCGCTCCGCGGCATGTGGGATGTTCCCGGACCGGGACACGAACCCGTATCCCCTCCATCAGCAGGCGGACTCTCAACCACTGCGCCACCAGGGAAGCCCCTGTGAGAGAGCTTCTTGATGCCAATCTCCCTGCCCCAAAGAATTCTGGGGACCTGACCCTTTATTGAAGCCCCTTCTATTTATCTAACAACAATGGTGGATAATAATACTGACAACTGACATTATTGAATTCCCACGGGACACCAAACAATAAGTCATGTGTTTACAGCATTGTCTCCCATCATCTTCACAACAATCCTGGGAGATAGGTGCTGTTATGAGCTTCATTTTACATATGAAGTCCCCGAGGCTCAGAGAGGTTAAGTAACGGATCCAAGGTCACACAGCACAATGGAGAATTCAAATCCAAGTGAACTCCGGAGCCCAGATTCTTGACTGCCACATCATCTTGCTGTCTTTACTCTCCCGGAAACCTACTTGGTGATTTAGACAATGGAGGGAGGGCATCTATGCATTTATGAAACCTGGTCTGGGCCAATCTTCCCCCTAGGAAGGGATTTCCGCAGGGCCTGTGTTGAGATTGTACATTCCCGCTGAAGTGGTGGTGGTGGGAGGGGTCCCTAGCCTGGGGGACAATGAGCCTTTTGACCTCCAGCGACCAAAGGGAATGGAGCTAAGCTCCTGTCAGCAAGGCTGATGACATCAATGCCCCAGGATACTTTTTCCCTTTTCTCCCTTCTCCATCCTCCTTTATCTTCCTTCACTTATCGTTGTCACAACCTCCATCACCACCACCATCCTGTTATAACCATCCCTCTTCACGATGCTCCACCGCTCTCACCACCGGCGGCCCACTGTCCTGGTTACATTATGACCATAGCAGTGACCATCACCCATGGCATTATCACCATCTCCAACCATCTATCAACCGCTCCAACCATCACCAAACTATCAGTGCTACCATGTCTGCCATCAATATGACATCTTCATCACCATTGCTATCACCATTATTAATCCCACCAACACTGCCCCCATCACCATCCTTATACTGTGAGCCTATTTGCCATTATCATTCACCACAGTCCACCACTGTCACCACCACTTGACTCTACTTGTCACCAAATCACTGCCACCGCCACCACTGCTTTCATTGTCACCATCACTCATATTTTCATCACCACCAACACAATGCAGTACAAGTTACAGATACTTTATGAATCTCTCCTGTATTTTAAGCTTGTGTTAAATGCCAAGGGGTAAACATGACTAAGAAGGGGAGTGTGACTCATGTCCACCATCGTTATCATCATTAATTTTGAGTGGAACCTCATTAATGCCATATTAACCTCTATCCCTGGCTAAACAGTTGCTTTGAACAGAACAGCATCTTGTAAAATTTGTGCGCTCACCCGATACCAGAACATGTCCCAGAACCCAGCTCCCGCTCCCCCAGCCCAGTCCAGCCCATGGATTTCTTGTTGGCTTTGCCTGGGGCCCATCAGATAGGACACTTCCCCTGCCGCCATCCTTTTCCAGGCCTCTTCGTGCCTGTCTGACTAATTTAATACTAGACTTTAATACTTCTCAGCCTCAATATGGTGATATAATTGTTACCACATGTTATGTGGGTTTTATAAGCTTGAATTAAATGTCACTTGGTTGAAAGCAGAAGATGGGAGAAATCTGTTTCCATCACCAAGTTGGTGTGAGGCTGCTGGAAGGCTGTTGTCTTTTGGAGACTGTGTGGGGATTCTGGGGAAAATGATCTTTCCTCTGAACAGGCCACGGAGAGGGAAGAGGCGCCTGCAGGCCTTATTTTGGCCCTAAATGACCAGTCAGAAGGAGGTAGATTTCGATCCATTTCAAGAGTCTGGGGTTGATGGGTTGGATATGCTTCACGGACTCTTCTTGACCTCTGCGCCCTCACCCACCCCATCACTCCACCCGCATTGTACTCTGATACTACTTCCCAGCTGTGTGATTGTGGGCAACTAACTTGACTTTTTTTTTTTTTTTTTTTTTTTTAGTGGTACGTGGGCCTCTCCCGTTGCGGAGCACAGGCTCCGGACGCGCAGGCTCAGCAGCCATGGCTCACGGGCCCAGCCGCTCCGCGGCATGTGGGATCTTCCCGGACCGGGGCACGAACCCGTGTCCCCTGCATCGGCAGGCAGACTCTCAACCACTGCGCCACCAGAGAAGCCCCCTAACTTGACTTTTTTTGTGCTTCAGTTTCCCCAACTGTAAAATTGGGATAATAATACACCTACTTGTAGTGAAGGTTTTATGAGATCACCCGCCTAAATCCAACACAAAGAATTGATCCGTAGTCACGGTCATGGTAATAGTAATTGTACCGGCCCTGACACTCATGCTACTAATTATAACAATAACTAGTGGGTTTAGGGGCTGATGACTCAATAGCCCTGTGGCCATTCTAAACAGCTTGAGTGAGTTAAAAATGGTCATTTCCACTGTGTCTGTGGTTCTCACAGGCAGGCAGCTGATTTTCTTGAAGGGGGCTTGGAAGAGGCAGTGCAGAGATTTGGGTTTGATTCCCGGTTCTGCTACTTACTAGCTGTGTGACCTTGGGCAAGTCCCTTAACCTCTCTGTGCCTCAGAAGTTGTAAAATGGGGATGATCAAATGACAGCCTCATAGAGCTGTGGTGTTGATGAAATACCCAAGTGCTTGGCACGAGGTCAGTGTGTGATTAGTGTTTTTTGTTGTTATCATTGTGAATCAGTCAACCAAACAAATGTGTCCCTGTTTCCAGTGGTTTCTAAGTGGATTCAGGCATGTTGAAATGTGTCAGGAATGCTGGTGGGGGTGGATCCCCCGTCTGTGTTTACATGAGGGCTGAGACATCTGGAGAGCAAACCCCTCCGAAGCAGCAAGAAGCGGGGCCTGCACCCACGGCATCCAATTTAAGGAGACCCTCACTCCCAGGCGCTGGTCCCACACTTCCACAAGCCTGAGAGTAAGCGCCTCCTTAAATTTTGCATCCTGAGCCCTATACTTGTCTCACCCCTCCTGATCCTGGTAAGAAGCTAGACTGGTCCAGCTGCTGCAGTGGTCAGAGCAAGGCCAGGATGCTGAGCCCAGACTTTCATCATAAGATCTTATAACAGCCACTAGCAAGAGCAAAAAAAAAAAAAAAAAAAAAAAAACAGAGAGAGAGAGACAGACATTGCTACAGTGAGGCAGTGAATATTTGTCTTGCTCTGTGATTTCTTTTGAACATCTTTGGGAAATTGTCTTTCTTCGTAGCCCTGCCTCCTCAAGATAGAAGTCAAGGGATGCCATCTGGCAGCCCCCCTTGCAACCTGGGTGTGGACCAGGGATGGTCTCAGGATAGCAGGAGGAAGGTCCTGGCAGGGGCGCCATGGGTCCAGCTCCAGCAGCATGAGGGGTCACTGTAGGGTCTTTGCTAAAATACCTTTGCAGTGTCATCTGAGGACCCTCCCTGGCTTGGTGGGCTTAATTCTCTAGCTTCTCTGGAGACTCAGTGAATGTTGCTGATAAATGCCTTTATTTCCTCAACCAACTAGAGTGGAGCCTGTTGCAGGCACCCCAAAGCCCTGACCAGCGTTGACATATGGAGTCTTCAAGGAAGTGATGGGCTGGAAAGGCCTGGAGCTGGGAAGAGGACAGACACCCACGTGCTTTTTCTTGTGCCTCTCATCTCTGTTTCTCTCTGGCCCCGAGCACAGATGAGGTTTCTCAAATTTTTGGTTCATTTTTGCAAGTTCCAGACCTCACAGAAAATAGACCCAATGTCTCTTGGCCTCAGCATTGAATTTTTTGGGAGAAATTCATCTGAACGGCCCAGCTTGGGTCAGCTGCCCTGTCCCGTTGCTGTGTCCAGGGAGTGGGGTTACATGAAACAAACGCTCTTGCTGGATCCACTCCCTTTGGCGGGAAGTCTCCTCGGGAAGGAGACTTTGGGGGGAGCTGTGCACGTATCCCCAAGGATCTAACTGTAGTCAAGAAGTTTCTATGGCTGGAGCGAAAGAGGCCACTGAGACTTTTGGGGGGCTCCGCCCTGTGGGGTTGGAGATGGCTGTAACTCAAAACAGAAAGCTCTTTCATTCTGGAATACACTGGGGCCCAAGGGGCTCAGACAGGAGGCTGCTGTAACAGTGAATTAACAAAAAAATCCATTTGCCTCCCCTGCTTCCCCTTCCCCGACACAGGGCACAGAGCGGTGACATCTGGAGGGCTGGGGATGGTGGGGACATTGGTGCCTGGCAAGGCAGCAGCTAGGCTGGGCTCAGATCTATTTGTGAGTATATGTGAGTACCTTGGGTAATCCCATAAATACTGCTGATGGAGAAACAGGGCTCTGGAGGCCAAAATTCTTGTCAAAGCAGGTAAATCCCCGTCACTGCCGTTAATCAGGCAGGTGGGCCTGGGGACCCCCAGGTTAGATGGTCATTGGCTCAGCACCCTCCCAGGCACCAGCACCCCTTCCCACCCCATGCAGCCATTTCTCTTTATATGCAGAAATATATGCAGAATTCAAAGTGAGAGGAACGGAGGACCTTGGGTTGGTTTTACAGAAACAAAGTGAGATGTAGTGTTTCACAGAATCTAGACTTTCTGAGGGAGAAAATACAACACTGTTATGAAGAAGAGGCTTAACTTGTGGGAGCTCATAACACGCCCATATGGAGACGGCCCGTCCGTATGGGCCATACAGGTGTGACGAGAAGCACCCACCCCTTTCCCTTCCCACCTGGGGTCCTACTTGCTGGAATGGGAGAGTGTGGAGATGTCTCCTCACAGCAGCTGCCCCAGCCTTGTCTTCCGTCCTGTTCTTTGCCCACCAGGCCCCCTCTTCTGTCTCTGGGTCTCCAAGTCAACAGTTGTCTTCTCCTGCCTCTGAATGTTGAACTTTGCTGAGCCTTTTCCCTGCCTTTGTTCAACTGGAACATTCCTATCATTCTTCCAGACCTCTCCTCAAGCTTCCTCTCTGCACGAGACACTCTGGGTTGCCTTCCCAATATCCATTCCCCCTTCTGATAACAGAACCCATATATATATATCAACAGGATGCTCCCGGCCGAAACGCCTTCCCGACCTCCCTTGCAGGAGGCCAGTCCTGTGACGTAGGCATTGCTCCCCTCTCCAGTGTTGTCCACAGAAGCATGATCACAGTCTCAGTGACGTCCCCTGCAGATCCATAGTTGAGATGTGGTGGTGTTTGGCCAGGATCTGGGATACTTCAACACCCTGCCTCTCAACCAGCAGATGGAATGATGATTTTGGAATCAGACAAACTGCTTTCAAATGTGGCTTCTGCATAACATAATCATTGGGTGACCTCTGACTGAGCCTCAGTTTCCTCCTTTGCACTGGGAACAACGCTGGCGTCTCAGGCTGTTGGGAGGGCTGGTCCAGGGTATAAACTCCACAAAGATGATACGCCCACATGACAGGACGGGCACACAGTAGGTGCTTAACATATTGGGATTGAGTGGATGAGAGGGCAGGTCTCAGCAGAATGATTGGTCAGGAAATCTTATCAAAAAAACTGAATGGACACCCAGGCCACCTCTGGGCTACAGGTTCCTGTGGGGGACACGGGGAGGGCAGGGGAGGGGAAGAAAGGGTTAAGTGTTGGGGTCCCTCCCCCAACATTAGAGCAGATCGGCTCTGATCAGATTTATGCAAGGGATTCATTCCTGAAGCCATGCATTATTCAAGACTAAATTTCCCAGAGGGATAAATGCAAAGCAAGATCTGCATTATTTCAAAATCCGAACATACGGCAAGTCTTTATTAATATTTTTAAATCGCCGTTTTCCAAGTCACGTAATGCATATTTTCATAAAATGGGACGCGCTGTTTCAGGGTTCTGGACAAGGTTCGGTGGGCAGGAAGTTTTCTGAGGGTTAAACAGTGATACTCTATTCCTGGCCTCCCAAATGTGTGGGCGGGGGCTGTAACTAGAGGGGAGGCTGATCACAACCCGTTGATATTAAAAGCCATTAAAGTACCGAGGTCAAAGAATGATTAAGTTCAACAAAATGAGAGCTGATTCAAAGTTATTCCTAGGGAGCAGTGTGAATTACTGAAAAATTAATTGGTGTCTTTTTGCCTCTTTTTCCTCAACTGCTTTAGGCTCGTCAGAAAGGAATGAGAGGAATGTTTCTTCCCATTTCCCCAGGACCTGCTGCAAAATCAGAGGTTCCACACCCCCTGAGAGCAGAAGGGCAGAAGGCAGAGGTCTGGCTGAAAACACAGATTCCTGGGCCCCGGTTCTGGGGTGGGCCCAGGACTCTGCATTTTAAACAGACACTTCAGGAGACTCTGATGTGGGTGATGAGAACCCTGGGTGTCTGAGGCTCCCTGGAGTGGAGCTGGCTCATCTGGGATGCAGAGGTGCAAGGGGCTCATGCTTGCAGGGGAAAGAGATAGTTTGGCCTCTGGGACTGGGTGAGGAGATGCTGAGGTTCTGAAGGTGGTGGCCCTTGCAAAGGGCCCTCCAGGTGGTAGGTCGTCAGTGGGGTGGCTCCATGAGGGCTGTGGAAGCTGGACTCTCAGTCCTGCAATCTTGGGAATGGGGTCCCTGGGGCCCGAAACAGGCCTGCATCACTGAAGAGAACCCTTGATGGGCATCTGTCACCCATCCCAAAGAGCAGTTGTTGGTGGGGGCATAGTGCATGATGGTGACAACGTCAGTAGCAAACATTTATCAGTCATTCACTAGTGCCAGGTTTCATTGTATTAAATACGCTAAGTTATAGGTCTCAGTATTACTCCCATTTTACAGATGAGGACACTGAGGCACAACTTGCCCAAGGTCACACTGCCAGTGAAAGGGAGAACTGGGATTTAAATAGAGGCCATAAGCCATAGAGTCTATTCTTAGTCCCTGTGCTCTACAGCTACAAGCAGTAACTGAGGGGATGAAGATCACAAGACCTGAAAACTGAATCCTTTCTAATTATTTTGGACCAAACCCTGGAATCCTTGTATGATCCACAGAAAGGAGAAGACTCCAGAAATTGACCACTATTGAATTTATTATCTAACCAATGGGGGTATGACTTGATTTAGACATCCAGAGAAATGGGGCATATCTTCTATTTCAGGAGTTATAGAACAATTCATACCTATGGCCCCAATAAGAATGTCACAATCATATGCTTGCCTTTTTTTTTTTTTTTTTTTTTGCGGTACGCGGGCCTCTCGCTGCTGTGGCTTCTCCTGTTGCGGAGCACAGGCTCCGGATGCGCAGGCTCAGCGGCTATGGCTCACGGGCCCAGCCGCTCCGGGGCATGTGGGATCTTCCCGGACCTGGGCACGAACCCGCGTCCCCTACATCGGCAGGCGGACTCTCAACCACTGTGCCACCAGGGAAGCCCAGCTACTCTTTCTTTAAGGTCTTATATCACTCAGGTGAGGAGAGACTACCTTAAGGCATAGTAGTGGAAAAAGGAAGCATCTACCTGAGTGCTTCTGTAGAAGTGGTCTGTATGACCCACCAGACCAGCCCAGGGTGGCCATCCTTAAAAAGCCAGAGGAGACCCCAGGTTACCTCTTACCACGCCAGCCCTGGGAGCAGTACTTTCAAGAGTAAGAATTGAGAGAAGATGGAGAAGGAGGTGTGTGCACGCACGCGCCTGTGTGTGTGATGTGGGGCCTTGGCCTGATACATTAATGGGAGGAGGGAGAGGAAAGGGGAGCCTTGAGAGCCCGCTTGTGGCCGACTCAAGTGGTGAACGAACCCCGGGGCCCAGGCTGGGTGCTAACAAGGAAAGGAAGAGTTGCCGGGTAGTAGGTAGACTACAGATTTGGAGAAAGAGACCACTGCCTGCACACACACACGTGTGTGCACACCTGCTACAAGGGACCGATTTCTTTAACCAAGGCTGCACAAGGCAGTCCCCAGAGTGGGAGCATCTTCTCTTGATTTCTTATGCCCTCCCCTGGTTCCCTCCATGGGACCAGTTCCTGTGTCCCTCTCTGCACAGAATGGTTCTTTTAAGGGATGAGGAGACAGCAGAGTTCTGCTGTGATGCAGACCTTCCATACCTGGACCGACAGCTGGGGAGAAATGCCCCAACAACCCGGGCACCCTGGTAAAGGGCTGTTTACACCTTCAGGCTCTGGCTTTGGAGCCAGGCTCACTGGCAGTGAGGCTGTCTCCTCAGCCGGGGGCAGAAAGCAGAGCCAGGACTCAGGCTTTCCTGAACAGTGTGTCCACCTCCACCTGCCCAGGATGCAGGGGGGTCCACCCCTCTGCAGTAATAGTGGTTCCCGTGTATTGAGAGCTTAGTAGGTGCCAGGAACTGCCCTCACTTGATCTGACTTAACTCTCACAACAAACCTGTCTAATGTGTGTTCTGAATACTCAGTAAATACTGGTTGAATGAAGGGATTAGCCCTTTGAATTGGATCTTATTATTCCCCTGGTGGCTCTCTCACCTTGTTTCCTACCACTCTCCTGCTCACTCTGTTCCAGACACACTGGCCTCCTTCCTGCCTCAGGGCCTTTGCATTTTTGTTCCTCTACCCAGATGCTCTTCACTCAATATCCATGTGTCTGGCTCCCTGCCCTCCTTCAGGCTTTACTCCAATTGCTCCCTCTCAGCAGGGCCTTCCCCCAAACACCTTATTTAAAATTACAACACCCCCTCCCTCCTTCCCCTACCTTATTTTCCCCCAAACATGAATTACTTTCTCCCAGTCTATACATATTCTTCCTGATTGTGTTCATTGTTTGTCTGGTCCACTAGGATCTACATTCCTTCAGGCAGAGATTTCTGTCCGACTGATTCATTGCTGTGTCCCAGGTACCAGCTCAGACTAGGTGCTCAGTACATATTTACTGACTGTATGAAAGAATGGATGAGTTTCCTTTTTACAGAGGAGGAACTTGAGGCTTTGGAAAATGAGCTGATCACTGTTCAAGTCCACATGGCAAGTAGGTGGCAGAAGTGGGATTCAAGTCCAGGCTGGCTCCAAATTGGTATGTAGGGCTTGATCCCGGAGGAAGTGCTGGATGGGTCTTTTTAGGTGGGTTATGAGGCAAGTTGCCCTTGAGGTGTAGGGGAGGAAGAAAATGCTTTCTTCCTCTACCCATCTTAGATTCATTGTCTGGGGCCCTGTGAATTAGACCCACAAGAGATAAACAGAAGTTTATTAACATGTACGTCTAGCATACTCATGGGAGTGTCCAGTGCTGAGTAACTCAAAGGAGTGGTCAGGACTTGGGCTTACATAGCATCTTAACACAGGCACCATATAGTGCTAGAGTGACATGAGAAGGAAAAGGACTTTGAGTTTCTAGGGCAGCAAACTGTGGGGAGGTAACTATGGGGAAACTAATGGAAGATGAGAGCTAGTTAGTAAGGTTTGTTGTGTAGATTCCTCTAGTGTCATCTCCATGCTCGTAAGATTCTAGAGTTGTCTCCAGTGATTAACTTCTGTTCTTCCCGGTAGAGAGTAGGGACACCTTTACAAATTTATGTTCTGCTTTTAGGCAAATAGGAGAAGGATGGAGAGATTTTCTTGTATCTTTTTTTTTTTCAGTTGCCTTCAGCTCAAAAGAATCCTTATGCCAAAATGGCATATTTTGGGGTGGCATATTCTGCCACCCTTCAGAGGCAAAGGGTTTTAGTGGCTGAATGTTGCAACTTGCATACAAGCAAGTTCAAAGACGCTCCAGCCAGCCTGCCAGGTAACAGCAGGTAGCCTCAGGTGGCTGCAGGTAATGAGAAGATGCTTTGGGATGGGGGCCTGCCCTGTACATTATCTTTGCTGTTATTTTGCTTCAAGGGACAATTGGTCCCTTATAGCAGATGTGCACGTGTGTGTGTGTGTGTGTGTGTATGTGTGTATGTGTGTGTGCATGTTAGCCAGTTTGTGGGGATGTCTGCATATACAGCCACCTGTCTGAGAACCCCTTCCCATTGTGGACCCTGTGGGCTGTACAAAGGAACCCTGGGAGTGAGCTCCGGGCTTTGTCCACACCAGGGCAATTATGTGGGTAATTGTGCCAGCGTGCCCATTAGCTGACATAATCAGGGAGTGAATTAACATCAGCTTTTCTGGCTGCATTTTAAAGGCATTATTTAAATGCTCTTTCTTTTTTGAGCCTATGCACTCTTCAGAAATTAAATTTAGACCATGATTTTATTACCCTTTTTATTTAATTTATCCTAATGGTTGCACTCAAGCTGTGAACCAGCTGTTGACTTTGAAAAAACATTGTTCCATTTGAAGGGAGCATTTTAAAACTTAATGTAATGGCTGTAAGTAATCACTACAGCAATTACAAACCCCAGCACTGTGCATCATAAGGGGCACAGGGGAGTTGGAAGAATGCTCAGGTGGGCAGAGGGATGGCTGGGGCAAGAGGCAGGGATGCAGATTTGGGGGAGGGGGAGGGGGGAGGGTGGTACGCAGGAACCTGCAGACCACACAAGCCTGTTTCTCCTCCCTGGGCTAGCTGGGGCCTGGGCACGTGGATCTGCTCAGCCCCTCGCTCCTGCTGGCCTCTCCCCAGCCACTTCATCCCATCTGACGCACGTCTGTGCTCCGTCCCCTGCTCCTTGCCAAGGACAGAGGAATATAAGAGGTTCCGAGGTCGGACGGAGTTCAGGGGCTCAATCTGGACATAACCTTTTCATTAGTTCCTTTCTGCCTTTCTATTTATTCATCTACTTGTTTATTCAATCACTGTGGGAGGTTGCAACAAAAACGGGCACAAATTCTTCCTATCCCTGTATCCAGTCCCTCTGTGATGCACTTCTTCCACTAAGAAGTGAAGTCTACTCCAAATTGCGGATTTGAGCTCAGTTATGGGATGGCCTTTGGCCAATGGGAT
This sequence comes from Orcinus orca, assembly GCF_937001465.1. Lineage (NCBI taxonomy): Eukaryota > Metazoa > Chordata > Mammalia > Artiodactyla > Delphinidae > Orcinus > Orcinus orca. The sequence continues at coordinate 70,330,585 of NC_064574.1, read as the reverse complement.
GTTAGCAAAGGCAGTGCCAGCTGAGGTTAGTCCCCTCGTGCTGCCCTGAGACTCCACGTGGAAAAGCCCAGGCTAGCCTGCTGGATGAGCAGAGACGGCGTGGAACACGGTTGAGCCGCCCAGCTGATGGTAACCAGCTTGCTAACACGTGGGTGAACCCCCTTCGACCACCCAGCTCCAATGAGCCAGCCCAGTAAATCTACTGAATCCATGAGCTAAATACAGTGACTGTTGTTTTGAGCCACTACATTTAGGGGTGGTTCTCTATGCAGTAAACGTAAACTGAAACAATCACTCAGCAATCATTTCTCTGGCGCCTAATCTTTGCCAGGCGTTGCACTCAGCCGTGGGGATGTATAGCCCGGGGGTGGGCTTGAGATTTGGCCAATCAGAACACGCCATTCCTCTGATCACAGCTTCCTATTGGCCGGTTACCTCTTGCCTGGGGTGAACCATCCGACTCTCTTGCTCTGCCCTGCTCTGCAGACTGCAAGGTCTCTGCATTCCAGACCCAGCTCCAAGTCTCTCCTTAGCACCACCCTCAGATGGGCAGTGGGCACTCCCAGTAAAGCTTAGTGGTTGAGGGCATCAGATTAACAGGAGGTTCAAGTCCTAACTTCTCTATTAACCACCATCTACTGTCATGAGCCGGATGGTAGAGTCAGACTGTCTGGATTCCAATCCCACCTCTGTGACATTAGGTCACAGACACAACCTCACTGGGCTCTAGGTTCTCTATCTGCAAAATGAGAGATGATACTACCCCATTCAAAGGGCTGTTGTGAGGATCAAAAGAGATAGAACCTGCCACGTAATAAACACTCACTGCAGGAGAGACTTCCTACCATCACTCTCTGAGTCTCCGGTTCTCCATCTTGAAATGGGCAGACATCATGCTACCTATTGCTAACAACCACCTGAGGATGGTGTAAGGATGAGAAATGATGAATGCATTTCAAGGATTTACCACTGGGGGTCACACATGGAATGTGCCCTATAGATGGCAAATATCATTGTGTTTGGCTATTAGTTATTATCAACCAAGCAAGGGGGAAAGCTCTGGGCTGAGGCTGGCTTTCTACCTCCTAGCGATGAGCACTCAGGGTGCTTTAGGTAGCTGTCCTCCCAGGACATATGTCCTTGCTGGAGCAACAATGTGGCCAAACTGACTTACCATGTATGAGGGTTATGATCTTTTCTTCTCTGGCCTCAGTTTCCTTATATTTAAGTCGGAGGATTTCAGAGAGGCAAATGGTTTTAAACTTTGTGCTTCCTATGACCGATTGGTAATGTCTGTCTGGAACCATGAATGGAGATCTCACCACATCCTGGCCTATCAGGAAGAAGTGTCATGATGGATTAGTGATGTCTGCAATGTATGTGACGTGGGAGGATGGAGTGTATCTGCCGACCTAAACTAGTAGTCTCTTAGGCGTCTCTTGAGAGTACTAAGATTCAGTCACTGTGTGGATTTCTGACCTGACAAGTCTATATATCAGCTTTCATGTTGTGGGTGCTTCAGTGTGGAGCTCGGGGTGGGGAATGAATATTACTCATCTTCATATTCTTAGGACCTAGTGAGGAGTTTCACTCCTCAAATGGCCTGGAGGAAAGACCATAGACTCTGTGGTCAGAGAAACCTGGAGTTCTATCCCAGAGCTGCTATTTCCCAGCCGTGTGTCTGTGCAGTGGTAATCACCGGTGCTGTTTGCCAAGTATTCTGGAGCTCCCATTTGGGGGGAACTAGATAGTATGGTTGTAGGATCATGTGATTAGCTCTGACCAATGGGCTGTGAGCAGAAGTGAGATCCCTCAGAAACGTTTCTTTCCTTTTTCCATGATGACCGACAAAAATGTTCCAGATGTGCTTAGCCATCACCTGGACCCCAGAGTGAAGGCTGGTCTCCCTGGGAAGCTGAGTCTGAGATGGAGATTAGCACACATGAAGTTTACCAGGTAATGCTCTTGGGATCCACACTCATGGATGAAGGGAGGAAAGCAAGAGCTCTGAAGCTGGGGTGGTCCTTCAGAGATGTCCCAAGTTGGGGCAATGGTCTGAGCTTTTATACCTTCATATCAATCACTCACTGAATGTAAGTTACCCCCAGGAACTTCTGTCTTTCCTGGTCATAAAATATTTATAAAGGCATACTTTAGGGAATATAGTGAGTATAAAATTTAGGATCACAATATGAAGCAATTTCAATCCTCTCAAAAAGTCAGCCTAGGGCTTCCCTGGTGGCACAGTGGTTCAGAATCTGCCTGCCAACGCAGGGGACACGGGTTCGAGACCTGGTCTGGGAGGATCCCACATGCCGCGGAGCAACTGGGCCCGTGAGCCACAATTACTGAGCCATGCGTCTGGAGACTGCGCTCCGCAACAACAGAGGCCGCGATAGTGAGAGGCCTGCGCACCGCGATGAAGAGTGGCCCCCGCTTGCCACAACTAGAGAAAGCCCTCTCGCAGAAACGAAGACCCAACACAGTATAAATAAATAAACACATATAATAATAAAAAAAAAAAGTCGGCCTAGTCCACAATGCTCTGCAGATGTAAAGCCACTGGTGAGACTCACTGAAAGCAGTTAGACTAGTAGAGGAGGCTTTTCGTGCACATTTATAACTAGATCATCCGAATACCTCTATTAAGTGCAAAACCACACATTACACCAATGCAGCAACAATGCATCCGTATTGTTTTCATTAGTAGTCAAATTGCATAGAACAACAGAATAAAGCACAGTGGGGCTCACAAAATGGGCTAAAATATGAACCTGTCCTTGCAAAACACACACTAGGAAGGGAATGCAACCTTGGAGGCGGTGGAGCTCTTCAGCTGAGAGCAATTCCTGCAGAGGGAGCACAGCTGCGGGCTGAGGGCAGCGCTTCCAGCAGCTGGAGAATAGCAGTGGTGCCCGCTTCTTTTCTGGGGGGAGCGCCACATGGCATGTGGAATCTTAGTTCCCCCACCAGGGATTGACCCCGTGCCCCCTGCAATGGAAGCGTGGAGTTCTAACCACTGGACCACCAGGGAATCCCCAAGGAGCCAGCTTCTGCAGCCTGTGAAAATTATTATTATTATTATTATCAACCAAGCAAGGGGGAAAGCTCTGGGCTGAGGCTGGCTTTCTACCTCCTAGCAATGAGCACTCAGGGTGCTTTAGGTAGCTGTCCTCCCAGGACGTATGTCTTTGCTGGAGCGACAATGTGGCCAAACTGACTTACCATGTATGTGGGTTATGATCTTTTCTACTCTGGCCTCAGTTTCCTTATATTTAAATCGGAGGATTTCAGAGAGGCAAATGGTTTTAAACTTTGTGCTTCCTATGACCGATTGGTAATGTCTGTCTGGAACCATGAATGGAGATCTCACCACATCCTGGCCTATCAGGAAGAAGTGTCAGGAATTTGGCGAGCCAGCTGCTAAACATAGTCATCATTAAAAATTAAATTACATAAACGTATAAATACATTTTATTAAAAACAAAGGTAATAAATACTCAAGACTCATCACTTCCTGATTGTTTTATTTTATTTTACCTGAGCTCTTGAGCTGATTTCCATCATTGTCTGGTGGAAATACTACACAGCGTGTGCTATCACACAACTCCAGCTCTGCATTCAGTGACCTCGGCAGCTTGAGATCCACCCTAGTGGGAGTATTTATACCACAGAAACTGGCAAATGCTACACATCAGGGCTTTTTCCTTTGTTTGGTTGATTGTCTAGACTGGAGAAAGTGATGGAAAAAAGGCAGACTAAACTAAATGTCACTGGTAGCTGTTACATTGTGAATAGTAAAAAAAAAAAAAGTCAAATAATAGTTGAATTGCAACTATAGGTGGCTGTGGATGTATGAGTTCAATAAAGATCAATAAAAGCATTCTGTGAGAATTATTGGGCTATATGGAATTGACAATAAAAAGTGTTACCTATTTTATTATCATATATAAACAGTACACTATACATTCTTCATATCAGCAAAATTTGTAATAAATGTGTGTATTTATATTTTTTTCTCCCAGAGAATTATTATTAAACATTTACCAACACATCACTGGGGACTAGGTCCTGCATCCTCTAAGGGGCTATCTTGGGGATGAAGCACAGTGTCCATGAAAGAAGGTGACATGGAGCAGAGTCGCTGCCGTGCCTTGTTGGACACGCAGCTTGAGAAGGAGATAGTTTACTGCTGTCTGATGCTTTATGACTGGGATTTGGGGGACTGTTTTTTACACAGCATGACCTAGCCTACACTGACTGATATACTTGAGTAAGGCGCTTAATTCTCTGGGCTGTAGTTTAGTTTCTTCACAATAATACCTCCTTGTAGGATTTCAGAGAGAACCAGAGGCAAGGTCTGTATTACCTTTGGCATCCAGTAGGCAATCTGGGTGATGCTTTTTATTGATAGTAGTGTCTTAATAAATGATTATTTACCTGATTTAAGATGTGCTTGAGCCAATTCATACAAGTCGTCTTTGGATAGGTGGGACGAGGGTACAGCTTTCTGTCTCTCTGCTTCTCTCGGTATCTGTCTCCGTCCTCTCGACCCCTCTTGGTGTCTTTCTCTGCAGTTGTGTCTGCCTCCATCACCATCTAGGGGACAGAACCGAAGGCCACCAGTCCCAGCTGGGAAGGAGGCACTTCAGGGGTCCTGGAGTGTTAACTGCACAGTTACTGTCGCTACTTTGTCCCCGGGTCTTCTGAGTGGAGTAAAATGCCACCCCAAGAAACAGTGGCAGAGGAGGGCCAGCCATAAAGGTTAATGTCCTGAAATAGCTCGGAGGCAGTGGTGGTCGGCAGGAAGAACAACTTTAACATAAAATAAAAACGGATGGATTGATCACTACAAAGCCGGGCTGGACCTCACATAGCCTCCAGCAGCTAAGGCAGAGGAGGGGGTGGAGCGCAGACCTCAGCCCAGAAGCTGTGAGGGACAGCCTGGCTCCCTGGGTAATTCTGCTGTGCGGCCAGGATTGAGGACTTCTGATTCGGAGGCCAACTTCACACCAAGCAATTATTGAACACCAGCTGGGTGTCCTACAATTCAACTCAATTCTGACACTATCTACCTGGAGATAGCATCAGATGCCACAGGTGAAGGGTTCAGTCCTACAAGACTGCCCCACGGCAGACACCAATCACAATCCAGGTTGTCACCTGTGCTTCAGACTGGCCATAAGCCAGAGGTTCCCAAGACCCCCTCCTTAGGTTCCATTAATTTGCTGGACCTCTTACAGAACTGAGAGAAACATTTTACTTATTAGATTGCTGGTTTATTGTAAAAGGATGTAACGCAACAACAGCCAGATGGAAGAGATGCTCAGGGCAAATCATGGGGAAGGGGCTGCAGAACTTCCACACTTTCTGAACGCACCACTCTCTCCAAATCTCCGTGTGTTCCCCAACCCGGAAGCTCTCCGAATCCAGTCTTTTTGGGTTTTTAATGGAGGCTTCCCTACGTAAGCATGATTGATTAAATCATTGGCCACTGGGGATTGATCCAACTTCCAGCCCCTCTCCCTTCCCCGAAGGTCAGGAGGTGGGACTGAACGGTCCAACCCTCCAATCGCGAGGTTGGTTCCCCTGACACCCAGCCCCCATTCTTGGGTGCTCTCCATTATCTCATTAACATAAACTCAGGTGTGGTCAAAAGGGGTTTGTTATAAATATCAAGATACTTTTATTGCTCTTATCACCTAGGAAATTCCAAGGGTTTTAGGAGCTCTGTGCCAGAAATAGGGACAAAAGTCAAATATATATATATATATCTTATTATAAATCACAATATCACAGGATTCCTAATCATTTTAGTTGGTACACGGATCACCTTTGAACTGCACTGGATTGTTCAACAGGAATAACATGTCTCAGAGGAGATTGTGAGGATTAAATGTGATGCATTTAATAACTTATTAAAGGTCCGTCAGACGGGGACTCATTAAATAAATTACGGTATCCATAGCTATTTATAGTTATGAGACAGATTTACACATGTAGTTATGGCATGTTCTCCAATAAATACTAAGAGGAAAAAGCAAGATGGTGAGAGTCTTGATGGTGTGTCTCCCTCTGGAGGTGGGAGGAGAAGCTGGGGGAGCTGGATGCTTGTATATTCGTGACTCTCTCTAGAAGGGATACCCCTGAAACTGTTCCAGTGATCACCTGCGGGGATTGAAAATGGGGACTGGTTGACTGAATTAGGTGGGAAAGTTACCTTTTGACTCTGTGCCCTCTGATACTGTTTCACTTGATTACCATTTATATGTTGTACTTCTCCCTTTATTTGTTAATAGCAGAGAAAAAAAATCCCCGGGAGATTTGGATACCCGACCAGGTTTTGGAACCACCACCATCGTCCAAGACACCAGCCCAGTCAAGTGCGATGTCAGTATTGAGTCTGTGAAGATCCCAGGTGACCTAGAAGTTATTTATGAGGTAGTGGGGCTGGGTCCCCGTAAGAGGACTCCAAAACACTATGGACAGGAATGACCTGGATAAACGGCAGAGGTCAAGTCTTTCAAAGAGATTGGTTGCACACCAGAAGGACAAAAGGAACCTGACAGTGCAAGTGTAGAATTTTTCGGCCTCATTCTGCATGGCAAGGACTGCAGGGGGTTGTTAAGACACAGGAGACTTGAGAGTTTCCCTACTGAGTTCTGCCTTGTTTTTTTCCAATTCTGTCAACTATTAGGTCGCCCCAGTGTTATCATTGGGCTCCCGAGACCCTAACGTGTCAGAACTCCCCTTCACAGACCCTGCAGCTGTGCGGATGTGGGTCCAGGTGGGTCCCTTGGTGCCCAGAAGCCCCTGGTATTTGGGCGCCCAGATCTTAGGCCGGCTGCGGTGGCAGTGGAGTTGGGATTGCTTGAGGCCAGGGGCTCGGGGACAGTTATGTCTTCATGACCCCTTTTATGTGCCAGGCTGTGCTCCCCTTGACTCCTTCGTCCTGACTTCGGGGGTCAGTCTTTTCATCTTCCTGTCCTGACCCTTCCTGAGACTCCATTCCTTCAGAAAGCCCTTTCCCCATTCTCCAAGGGAGTTGCATCTGAGAACTTCCACGTTGCCTCACTCAAAGCAGCCTCCTGAGCCTCTGGGAGAAATGGTACAGAAGATTCAGGATTGGCAATCAGGCCCCAGGACATTGGGCCAAAACCTGCCCTCAAGAATTAAGGTAGTTAGTTCCCTGGTGGCCTAGTGTTAGGATTCTGGGCTTTCAGTGCCGTGTCCTGGGTTCAATCCCTGGTCGGGGGAACTGAGATCTCACAAGCCATGTGGCACGGCCAAAAGAAAAAAAAAGACATTTATATAAACAACAAGGTCCTACTGTATAGCACAGGGAACTATATTCAATATCCTGTGATAAACCATAATGAAAAAGAATGTATATATATGTATAACTGAGTCACTTTGCTGTACAGCACTAATTAATACAACATTGTAAATCAACTATACTTCAATTAAAAGAAAAGAATCAGGGAAGTGTTCTGGGGGACAGTGAAACTATCTGACCTTGTCTTGCTGTGTACACAGCTGGCCGCAGGGTGGGGCATCGGGGTGTGTGTTGGGGAGTTTGCCTGTCTTGTCAAAGGCACCTGGTATGGGTGGTGTCCTCAAGGCATGGCTGACCCCATTTCCTCATCAGGAAAACCTGAGTAACGCCACCACTTACACAGCTGTGAGTGAAAACGCACAACAGAGCATCTGGCCGCCCATAGATGGTGCGGGCAAGTGTTCGTGGCATCTGGATGTGGGCGGGTCCTAGCAGGACAGGGCGTGTCCCTGAGCTGCAGACCTCGCAGGGACTCCACCCAGGCACACACAGTCTGTTTCTTCTCCAAACATCCTGACCTGGGCACACGTCTGGGCTGAGGTGGGCCCTGCCGGGATTGGAGAAACAATGACTGAACTCGTGGAGGCTGCAGGGAGAACAACCCTTGTTGGGGACTGGCTGTACCAGGGTGGGTGCTGGGGACCTGTATGGGTTCTCGGATAACTGAAATTCTTGTGGACCCTTTGTAGCACCAAATGCCTAGAGAGTCAGCCAGGTGGATCTTTGGAGGCTTAAAAGACAGAGACAATGGACAAACCTTTTCGATGCTGAAGGTCACTGCAACACCACTCAGTCTGATCCCTCCGTCTTCCTTCGCCCTTTTCTTCTGGCCACAAATTCTGGGCCATCTTCCTTTGGGTATGCAATCTAGGGTCTTGCTGACCTCAGGAAAACCCTGTAAGAATTTAAGGAGGCATACAGAAAGCCCTAGAAAAGAAGAACTGGGAGGTAGTCTTGGCCCTTTCCTGGACTCAGTGGGCAGAGTGGACCACTGATAACTGATTTTCTCCCTTTTGGTTCCTTCAAGCTCCATGACCTTCAGGCCCCATCAAAACTCATGGGTGTGAATAAATTCCTAAATAGGGAAACCAGCAACCCAACGTATCCCCTTAATTGTGTAGACCTGATCTAGAGAGATGAGTCTGGAAGAGAGATGAGTCTGGAAGAGCTCAGGGCAGAACCTCATTTAATATGGACCCTATAGTTTTCCTTTTTCTGAAGTTTTGGAGTCAGGGACAAGCTGAGCAACTTCCCCCAAGCAGCCACAGAGAGAGTAAAGTCTCAGCCCCACCCAGCAGGAGCCGCTGCATTTGCATGCATCGGAAACAATTTTTTGTGAATTTAATTAATCACAGTTTACATGCTAATAACCCTTGAAATATTTTTATGGGTAAATAATGGATATTCCCTGCTGTGGGGGGAATTGCTGGTTCCAGTGCTCACTTATAGTTTATTTCCCATTGAGTGATTACAGCGTGAGAGTGATACCTACCATCGTGATGGGAGAAGAGAGGTGTGATTTTTGTTTCATGGATGAGGCCGGGAGAAGGTAGGATCTTCCCTAGTAGGTGCTTGGTGTCAAGATGGGGCAGCCGGAGTGGCCAATGCTGAGTGTGGCCACTTTCACGTCTAGGTTTTCTGGTTATAACATCTTGATTATAATTCTATTATAGTCATCATCATCATAATCACGGCTGCCACTACCACTACCACTATGACCATGATCTCCTCTCTAACCAGTTTTATCACCATCACCACCACCATCACCTCCATCATCACCATTAACATCAGCACCACCATCACCTCCATCATCACCATCATCACTCCTTAAACCAGTTTTATCAATACCACACCATCACCGCTGTCGCATCACCACTTCTATCATCTCCATCATCACTATCATCATCACAGTCACCACCATATCATCACCAGAGCCTTCAACACCACCGTCAGTATCAGCATCATTACTACCGTAAGCACACCAGCTCAACATTCATTACCTTTCTGTACCCTGGGGATGCTATTCCCTCCCTTCCTTGGATCCTGGTTCTCCTCTTTCCCTCTCCACACATCCTCACCCTTCCACATCTACTCAATCACTAAATCCGATTGATTCTCCCTCCTGCATACCTCTTCAAGTTGTGTCCTCATCTTTCCTTATATTTCTTCAGTCTAGGTCCTCATAATTTCTCAGCTGATCTCCTGCAAAAATGGTCTCCCTATTTCTATCCAACGTAGTGCCAGAGTATCTTTCTAATATGGAAATCTGACTTCTGTGATTAAAACTTTTTCTCATTGCCTCATTGTTATCCGCGATACTTCAACTCTACTATATAAACTGTTTTTATGGAAAACATTCTATGGACCCCACACCAAAGTGCGGCATAAATAAGAGCGAGTGCTTGTATCTTTCTGACCAATTGCTTCAGCAGCACTCACTTGCCTTATTAGTAGGGCACTTATCACTGTCCTCTTAAGTTTCTTTCCTTGCCCCCACCTCTCCCTGGAATGCTCTCTGAACCTCAAAAATATTTTTAGTTCACAAGGAGATATGTCTTCCTCCAACCCAGACAAAGCAAGAGCAGGAGTCTGGTAGGTCCACTGCTGCAGCTGCTTCTTCTTACCACAGGGGTCACCGTTGAAGATAAATTCTGCACAGTCTTGTGGATGATTTGTTCTGTGGTTACACTGGGTTTAGTTTCTGGGTATCTGTCAAGAGAAGGTGTTCTGACTCCTTCAGTGCTATGCTTGGCCAAGGCCCCAGGGTTACATCTCTATGGTCAATGTTGTCACTTCACATACACAGTCACTTTTTGGGTAAAAGCTGGACCCAGGGGCACTGGTTTGGAGTCAGTTCATAAGTATTACCTCATGCTTCCCCTCTGACCTAATTATTAGACAATTAGCTATTATTTGACTCATTCAAACCTCAAAGCTCTTGTTACATCTTGAAAGAAGTCCACTTGAAGGGCAACTTGCTTTGTACCTATCCTTATGCTGCAGGCTACCCTCAGTGATGAAAAATGCCTTCTATTCCTAGTCATGCTATCTGTAATTGACAACCTCTTTAAGTAAAGTTGAGGGAGGAACCCAAAGGTTTGATGTTCTTCAGGACGGTCCTATTATACTCCTGACAGTGGAGCATAGAGTACACTCTGCTCACACATCTTTTCTTTCTTTTTTTTTAAATTTATTTTTGGCTGCATTGGGTCTTTGTTGATGTGTGTGGGCTTCTCATCATGGTGGCTTCTGTTGTTGCGGAGCACGGGCCCTGGGGCATGTGGGCTTCAGTAGTTGTGCCATGTGGGCTCAGTAGTTGTGGCTCATGGGCTCTAGGTGCATGGACTTCAGTAGCTGTGGCGCATGGGCTTAGTTGCTCCGTGGCATGTGGGATCTTCCTGGACCAGGGATCAAACCCATGTCCCCTGCATTGGTAAGCGGATTCTTACCCACTGCACCACCAGGGAAGTCCTGCTCACACATCTTTAAACATGGTCTAGAGATGATGTAGGAAGAGTACAGGATTGGAAACAGACAGAAATCATTCGTATCTGTGGTGGAAATCAGCTGCATTTGCCTGCCCAGCATCCCGTTGCTTCTTCAACTCTCACAGAACCTCAATTTTCTTTTCAGGAATCACCCTTCCCCCCACTGTCAGTCCCTGTGGTTTGGGCAAGACTGGTCTTACCTCTGTTCTCAAGGGGTGAGAATCTGACCAAGGCCTGGCCAATCACGGGACTGAAACTCGCCAGCTACAGTGATTGGTTCAGGGATCAGCCATGACTCAGGTAGGGCCAATGAAAGCCTGACCTGAGATTTTTTGCTAGAATGATGGGAAGCACTGCCTTTCTGTTGAGAATGCTAAGCTGGTAGGATGTAGGCTTGAAGCTGTTGGGATTCTATCGTAGCCACCAGGTGGAGAAAGCCTGACTGAGAATGAAGTCAACTCTGCAGGGAGCAGAGCCAAGAGATAGAGATGGAGAGATTCTTGAAGATTTTGAGTACCTAGATCTAACTGTACCTGAAGCTAACATTACTGATGGTTTTTTCATGAGCCAGAAGATACTCATTTTCTAGTTAGGTCTGTCTGAGTTGGGCTGAGTTTTGGTTACTTGTCATAATATAGCTTACTAATTCGTCTCCTGAGAACCAGTTTAAGAGGGGTCTCACTAGTGAAAGATATTAAGACAGACAGGCAAACAGGCAGATAGATAATCTATCATAATTAGAAACTTCTTTTCACCTCTTTACACCATCCCTCCTTGCTGGTTGCTTTGCTTGTGTCTGAGGCAGCCAGGGCAGGGTGCCAGTACCAGGCAGGCTGCAAATATTACAGAACGTCTGGGGAAAACAGTATTGTTCCCAATTTATGTTTTTGCTTCCCCTCCTGTCTCCTGCCTTTTTGCTTTTATTTAAGGCTGTGTTCAACGTTGTAATTACTTTTTAAATTGGTCATGTCTGTGTCTCGGGTGCATGGCTTCCCTCTGTTGCTGGGCCTGGCACTGTAAATAAACTCTGGTACTTTGGCTGGGAGGCGCCTGCTGAAATATTGCCCTAAATAAATAAAAGGCAAATTAGATATTGGAAAATAACTTTAAATTACATCTGAATTCTTGAGGAATTACATCTTACATCTGCATTTAGGACAAATGAATTCACCATGAATAATATGTCTGGAGTGAGCGCCAATGGAGGGTAGCAGTGTGGGGCAATGGGAGGAGGGAGAATAGGATTAGATCTCTCTGAGGATAGTGAGGCTTAAAAGAGATGGGGCTTCTTAAGGGATGGTCATGGCAATGGGTGTGTGTGCGTATACATCCTAGGAAACCTTGGGTATGCCTGTTGCATCTTCCAGAGAGGTGGGGCTCCTCCGAAGGAAAGTTGCCACGTTAGTTAACTGGGTTAATTTCCTTGTGGATGGAAGGGGATGCTGACATCACTATGTCCCTACTATCTACTGGGTACCTCACAAACATGGAGGCAGTGTAGTCGCCAGCTTTGGGGACAGGAACCTGGGTACAGAGGCTGGTTTTGTCACTACCACTGTTGACCAGCAGATAGACCCTTATCACCAGGAGACTTCAGTCCCCTGGCTTGTTGCTGAGGAATTGGGGGCAGGGAGGGTTATATGTCTTAACAGCAGGGGCTTTGGCATCGATCTGACTTGGGTTCGATCCCTGTTCTGACACTTCCTAGTGACACTTCCTAGTGTCTTTGGGCAAGTCACTTACCTCGCCAAACCTGCTTCTTCATCTGTAAAATGGAGTTCATAACAGTAGTAACTTGTCTCTCAGAGTTGCTGGAAGGATTAAATGTGATAATAAATATTACTTGTTCAGCATAACTTCACTCATAGAATGGTAATATTATTCAATCTTGTTATCTTACAACAGCCATGTGTAATTAGATGTTAAAACTGAGGTTTCAATTAGGCACCAGGATAAAACAGATTAGCAATTTCAAAGTGAGGTGCCAATTCTCTGTATGCAGACTTACAAATAAAATAGTTGGAAACATGTACCTCAACTCTCAATCCCCTTTTACCTACTTCAGAAATAGAAAAGAACTGAAAATGAAGAGGAAGGCAAACAATTTGTGAGGAAGATATCTTTACAAAAAGCTATCCTGAGAGCCTTATTCTTTCCCTGTCTTAAGGAGTTAAAGGCGCTGTTCTCTTCATTGTAAAGCTAGAGATAGGTGTATGGAGTACAAAAGTAAGACTGGTATGTGGAGAGTATTAGTCAGGATAGGACAGTCTTTGATGCAGTAACAAATAAACCCAGAAGTCTCAGTGGCTTAATCAAACTAAGATTTATTTCCTGCTCAGGTTGAAGTCTGATGCTGTTCTCTTCCATCTTATAGCAGTGCTGTCTAGAATACTTGGCCCTCAAGGGAGGAGAGCTAGAGGGTGGAAGCCTCTGAGGTTCTTAACCATCTCAGTCCAGAAGGGACACATGGCAATCCTGTTCACTTCATTGGCCAGAACTTGTCACATGGCTTTAATCCAACTGCAAGGAAGTCTGGGAAACATAGGAGCACCTGGATGTTTGGTGAGTACTACCATTTCCTAGGAGCTCTTCCTCTAGGAGAGCTTGAAGGGGTTTAGCCTGCACTCCCAGAGTGTTTCAGGGCAATGGATGTGTGGCTGTTTCCAATGGACTAGCCCAGCGGGGGAGACCTGACATGGGATCATTGTGGGTCCCATCTGACAGGAGCTCCTGGAAGAAGGAGGTGAATGCATTGGGCTGAGGAAAGACCACTGTGACAAAGATGCATCCACTCAAGTACAGGGAAACTTCAGCTGGTGAGGCTCCAGGAGGGAACCCCAAAGCACTAACAAGTCCCCTATGAAAGTATCAGTATTAAACATCTGCCTAGTCTAGAGGGGGCAAGGCCAGCTTGCACAGTAGGGGTTCAAGTAATACCTTTCCTGCCCCCTTACCCTCCTCCCTCTCTGAGCACCAGCCCCAGAAGGGAGAAGTCTCTCCATGTCAGGCAGGGAAGGCAGAGTGGAGGCAGAGAGAAGCCAGTCACGTTCCCTGTCCCAGGGCTAACCTCCACCCAGACATAGGCTTGACCTGGGAGAACCTCAGGACTTGATGGTTAAACCAAGCTCAGAGTTGGATGAATAATTTGGTCTGGACACTCTACTTATTGAACTGAAACTATTTTATTCTTTCAGCAAATGTTTATTGACCACTGTTCTAGGTGCTGGGTTACATCCATGAACAGAGCACCAATGACTGGTCTTGTTAGGCTGCAATTCTAGTGTTGCTTCCTTGGAGAAGGACAGTCATGGTCAGAAGAGCCACGGGACCTGGGGTAGTTTTCAAACAGGGCAGGAGAAGATACCTCCTACTGAATGAAGTTTAAAGCCATGAAGACAGCCATTGCACTTGTCAGGAGGGCATTAGTCTCCCAGGTTTATAGATGAGAGAACTGAAATTGCCCGAGGTCACACAGCTAGAAAGTGGCAGAAGCAGAACGTCCAACTTGGGCCTCTCTGACTCCGAAACGCTTCCTCTTTCCATGGTATAACCTAACTACCTCCTGAAGCCTTCTTCCTTTTTCCAGGAGTCTCACTCACCATGCTATAAAAGCTCGTCCCACCCTGCCATCCTACAGCCCTTGAAGATGGGTGCAGAGGAAGAGGCAAATGTCAAAGACTGCTCTTTCCTTGGAAGCTCAGAGACCCAGAGCTTCCTTTTCCCCACCCCCATCATAAACACCTACGACCTGAGGACAGAGGACCACGTGAGTCAACGGAACACAGATAGCCATCTGGGTGACATGTCCTGTGAGGTCCTGTTCCCTTGCCCCATTCTGGACCAGAGGAGCCCATAGCTGGCAGGGGTCATGAGAGGTGCAGGACGACTGCTTTTTACTCTCCTTACTTATGTGCCTGTCACTGTTCTAAGCACAAATATTAAATCATTTGACCCTCAGAACAACCCAATGAGGCAAGTCCTATTTCTAAACTGATTTACAGAAGAAGCTGAAGCACAGAGAGGGGAAGTTACCGGCCTAGGGCTGCATGGCGAGGGAGGGGGCAGAGCTAGGATTCTAAGCAGGCAGTCTCCAGCCTCCTAGCCACTCTGCCATCCCACCCCTCTCTGCCTCTGTAATAGGAGCTGTCGGGTCCAGTCCAAGCCTCTCATTTTTCTGAATTGGAAATGGAGGACCTAAGAGGGGTGACAACCTGCCCAAAGTCCCACAGTCTGCTAGTGTCCTGACATCCATTGGGGTCCCTTCCCTGTACCCACTGTGGATCAGGTCAACTTTGGGATTCTGGGGAGGAAGACCAGAAAGTGCTTCTTGGTCAGTTGACGGCGTTACTGCTGAAAAGTTGTAACTGACCTTGTACCAAGAAGCACATAGAGACAAATACCTCCTAGAATGTGGAGAGGAAGCTTCAGTAGGCTGAGCCTAGGGGTGTCTGGCTGGGGAGATCCTGTACCAATCAGAGCATCAGGGTCCAGTCTGCAGTTGCAAGCAAGAGAGAATGATATATGCAGAAAACACACGCTTCGTCAGAAGGGTGTGGAACTGCTGAACCGTCATAGCTGCTTGGGGGTCTGGGAGGCAGAGCCTGGGCAGCTTCTCCATCAGGATGAATTAGCTGTAACCACTTTCCAACCGGTGTCACTTAATTCAAGATTCAAATTCTTGGGAGAGAGAATCTTATTGGATCATTTTAGGTCACATGCTTATCCTTGAGCCAATCACTGTATCCAGGTGCATGGAGCACCCTGACTGGCCAGGCTTGGGTCATGTGCTTATCCCTGGACCAGGGAGGGTCAGGCTCGCCAGAGTCTCATGGAGCAAGATGGGGAGGTTAGTATCCCATCCCTTCCTCAGGGCAGGACTGAGTCAGCTACCGGAGCATCACCACAGGACCTTAGTGTGAGTTAGAAGAAGGAGATGCCTGTGGGCAGGATCAGCCCTGTGAGCTCAGGGCTTGGTAAGCAGAGCCTGCATGGATGCAGACACTTGCCCTCCAGACCAGTTAAAGCAGATTGTCTAAATGTCAGCATCTTTCCTTTCCTTTCCTCTCCTTTCCTTTCCCCCTCCCTCCCTCCTTCCCTCCTTCCCCCCTCCCCCCCTTCCCCGCTTCCCTGCTTCCCCCTTTCCCACCTTCGCCCCCTCCTCCTTTCCTTCCTTCCTTCCTCTCTTTCTCTCTTACAATTTAATGCCTTTTACTGTATTTACAGACTTGTGCCTCCATCACCACCATCAACTGAAAAGCACTTTCATTACTCCAAGAAGATATCAATGCACCCCTTCACTGTCACTCCCAAATCCCCCCACCTGCCTCCACCCTCCACCCTAGCTGTAGGCAACCAGTAATCTACTTTCTGTCTCTATAGATTTGTCTATTCTGGACATTTCTTATAAATAGAATCATATAATATATGGTCCTTTGAGACTGGCTTCTTCCACTTAGCATAATGTTTTGAAGGCTCATGCATGTATCAGTACTTCATTTCTTTTCATTGCCGAGTAATATTCCATTATATAGATATACCACATTTTATTTATCCATTCATCAGCTGATGCAAATTGGGATTGTTTCCACTTTTTGGCTATTATGAATAATGCCACTATAAATATTCCTGTACAAGATTTTGTGTGGATCTATGTTTTCATTTCTCCTAGGTATATACTAGGAATGGAATTGCTGGGTCACATGATGTCTTTATGTTTAACCTTTTGAGGAACTGCCAGACTGTTTTCCAAAGCAGCTGCACCATTCATACCAGAAGGGCAAGAGGGTTTCTTACACTTTGTTTCACACAACGACCAGAACTTATTGGTATCTGTCTTTTTGCTTATAGCCTTCCTATCAGGTGTAAAGTGGTATCTTACTGTGGTTTCAATATGAATTTCTCTGATGCATAATGGTGTTAAGCAACTTTTCATGTGCTTATTGGCCTTTTGTATATCTCCTTTGGACAAATAGCTACTCAGATTCTTTACTCATTTAAAAATTGAGTTATGTTTTTATTGTTGAGTTGTAATAATTCTTTATTTAGTTTACATACAAGTCAGACATATAATTTGAAAAACCTTTTTCTCATTCTGTGGGTTGTCTTTTCACTCTTTTGATGATGTCATTTGAAGTACAAAGTTTTTAATTTTGATTAAGTCCAGTTCATCTAGTTTTTCTTTTGTTGCTTGTGATTTGGGTGTCATATCTAAGATCCAAACTCAAGGTCACAAAGATTTCATCTTATGTTTTCTTCAAAGAATGTGATAGTTTTACAACAACTATATAGTCTTATATTTGATAGTCTTACCTTTAGGTCTTTGATCCAGTTTGAGTAATTTTTTATGTGGTGTGAGGTAGGGGTTCAACTTCATTTACTCTTTTATGTGTGGATATCTAGTTGTCCCAGCACTATTTGTTGGAAAGACTATTCTTTCTCCCTTGCCAAAAATCAACTGCCCATGGATATATGGGTGTATTTCTGAACTCCCAATTTTATTCCATTGATATTTATGCCAATGCCACACTGTCTCAACTACTGTAGTATTGTTGTAAGTTTTGAAATTGGAAACTGTGAATCCTCCAACTTTCTCTTTTTCTTCCAAGACTGTAAGATTGTATTGCTGATTTTTTGACTTTCCATATGAATTTTAGTATAAGCTTATCCATTTCTAAGGAAGCAGCCAGCTGGGATATTGATGGGGATTGCACTGAGGCTATAGATCAGTTTGGGAAGTCTGGTCAAAATGGCAACACTTAATCTTCTAATCTATGAACATGGGATGTCTTTTCATTTATTTAGGTCTTCCTGAATTTCATTCAACAATGTTTTGTAATTTTCAGAGTATAGGTTTTACTCTTTCGTTACATCAGTGTTTTCTAAAGCTCCTTTGGTGATCCCAATGTGCAAACTTGCATAATGATTTCAGTAGCTCACATTCCTTCAGTGCTTTTATTCCACACTGAGGTTCAGGGAAGTACAGGGTATAGCAGAGCCAGGCTTGAGGCCCAGATATGTCTGACTCCTGAGTTAGGCTCTTTTATCAACATCCGCCTGCTTCTCAGAAAACACACCTGGGATTGTAACTGAACTACAAGGGATCCGGGGCCCTCAGAGGATTCACTAAAAGGTTTGAGGCTTGGAAAAGATACCCAAGTGCTCCCACTGCCTTCCAGGGTCCCAAGTGGGTGTCCTCCATCTCTTCTTCTAAGTGAACATATACCTCTTGTATTAATTCCATAAATATTTACTGAATCCCTCCAATGTTCCAGGTGTGGCACTAGGCGCTGGGGCTCCAGCAGTAAACAAAAAGACTGCCTTGTGGAACTAACATTTTGATAGGTGGAAATAGTCAAAAACCTAAGCCAACAAATAAATGAGGGGGCTAATTTTGGACTGGTATAAATCCAGTGAAGGAAATGGATTAGGATGTGTGATATTGTGCGATAATGAGAAATATGAATATATATATATTTGGTCTTTGTCTTCACTTCCTAGCACAGAGCTCTTAAAATCCTTATAATTTTCTGAGTGATGGGGGGTGATAGGTGCATCTTTTGTTATAATATTTCGTCGTGGTCCCTGGTTCCTGATTCAAGAGCTTCTAAGACCCTTGGGACTTATGATAAGAGTGTTGTTTTATATGCTAAGAATGACTGGGGGGGGGGTGGCCTAGATACCTTCAGAATTGGGGCTGGTTGCCAGAAAGACCAAGGCATGACAGAGGGTTGGAACTTTGAGCCCCACCCCTTGACCTCTAGGAAGGGGATGGGGCTGGAGTTTGAGTGCAGTCTCCCAGCGCCAGTGATTTAATCCATCGTGCCTGTGTAACGGAACCTTCATAAAAATCCTAATGATGGGGTTTGGAGAGCTTCCAGGTTGGTCACACATCAAGGTGCAGGGGTGGCGATGGGCCTGAAGAGGGCATGGAAGTCCATGGACCACCCCTCCACCACGCCTTGCCCTGTGCATCTCTTCCACGGGCTGTTCCTGAGTTGTATCCTTTATAATAAACCAGTAATCGTAAGTAAACAGTTTTCCTGAGTTCTGTGAGTAATTTGACCATTAGCCAAACCCAGCGAGGGAGTTGTGGGAGCCCCTGACTTACAGCCAGTCTGTCAGGAGTACAGGAGGCCCGTGGCTTGCAGTTGGGGTCTGAAGTGGGGGCTGTCTTGTGGGACAGGACCCTTAACCTGTGGGGTCTGTGCTAACCTCAGGTGCTTCGTGTCAGATTGTGTTGAATTGTAGGACACCCAGCTGGTGAGTGGAGAGTTGCAGAATTGGTTGTTGGTGTGAAAATACCCAACACATCTTGGTGTCTGAGGTGTTTGGAGAAAAAAACACTTTAGGGCATGTGTGATAGGTGGTTAAGAAAAGTCTCCCTGAAGAGTGACATTTGGGCTGAGACCAGCTGTGTGAAGACCTGGAACAGTGTCCCAGGCTGGACGGAATGGCAAATGCAGCTTGCTGTGGTGGAGGGACAGAAAGAAGCCAGGTGTGGCCAGAGTGCAGTGAAGAGTGAGAAGAGGATGGAGAGCCAAGTAGGGGGTAGATCTTGAGGGTCTTAGCATCGGTTGCTGTCCAGACAGGAAACAGACGGCACACTCAGGGAGGTAAGTGATGAAAGTTTAATGAGGGGACTATTTATGGAGGTTGGGTGGGGTTGAGGGAGACTAATTAGGAGGCATGAGGCACCTGGGCACCAGTAGCAGTGGGGCCCTTGTTGCCACCCTAGCCCTGACGGGGCCAGGGAGGAGCAGTGAGGGGAACCCAGAAATAGTCATGGCTGTAGGAGACCACCAGTGGCTCTCATCAGACGGACCCAGCCATGCCAGCCCACGGCCAAGCAGAGAGGAAGCTGGGAATGATAGCCCCTCCCTCCTTCCCGCCCCCATCTCCTGCTGGCACCTCCAGAAGCCAGAGGGCAAAGGTTGATGTTGACCCTTCAGGTCAGCCTCTGGGTCACTAAACAGTCTGGGGAAGGATGGAGAGTGACCTGGGGACAAACAGAGAAGATCTAGTCCAGTCGTGGAAGGGGTGGTCCAGTGTGCATTTTATTCTGAGTTCAATGAGGGGCCACTGCAGGGTCTAAGATGAGGAGTGATCTGATTTGGGATGAACTTGACCTCTCTGGCTCAAGTTCTGGGGAGTGGATTGGGTGGGGAGGGCCAGGGTGGGGAGCACAGTTTGGGAGGCTCTTCTAGTTGTCCAGGTGGCTGATGACAGTAGATTGGACCAGGGACGGAGTGGTGAGGATGCAGAGAAGAGCATGGGCTCAGGGTTATATTTTGAGGTGAAACCCATGGGGTGGATTGGGCGTGGGGGAGGGGTAAGGCCACATGAGAAAGGAGCGTGAAGAAGAGAATAATGGACGACTCAATTTCAACCTCACTTAAAGCTCAGGGAGCTCACAGCTATGTGTGTGTGGAAGCATCACCTTCTGGATTTGTTCCCTTTGCCTACCCTCACCGCTTCACAGGGAAAGGGGATTTAGATGACCTCCTTAGGACAGCCCAATGTGGCAGTATCTTCTTAACAAGTGAAGAATTCAGGCATCAGAGAGGTTAAGACATCGGCCCAAGATCACACAGCAAGTAGGTGATAGATGGGGATTTGGAGACCCGGGTCTGTCTGATTCAAGAACACGCTGTGCAGAAGGAATTGGATGGGGTCTCTTGCCTTACACTTTAGCCACAAACCAGAGAGAGGCTGCAAGCCCATCAGCAACGTGTGCACGTTGTTAGGGACGCCTGAGGGGATATGTGACTCTCTGCTGTGTGCAGGAATTTGGGCAGAGCAGCAGACCCAGCAGAAGCTTTTTAGTTTTTTTTTTTTTTTTCCATTATTACAGAATTGAAGAACAAGGAAGGGAACTAACATTTACATGCTCATTCATTTATTTCTTCATTCTTTAATTAAAAAAACCTATTCCTGAATTCCAGGCTTCTTGCTGGGTAGGTTTCTTGCATTATTTATTGAATCCCCAAAATGAACCCAGCCAGGGTAGGCCCCCTGCTCCACCCGTTTCACAGACCTGAGGAAACGGAGGCTCAGAGAGGGGAAGTGACTCGCTCAAGGTAACACCTCCACCCCCAAGACATTTCCCACTGAGTGTAAGGCCTGCTGGGTGGCAGAATGTAGGGTGCAGTGGTTAGAATCATGGTATTGAACCCAGGCTGTCTTCATTCAAATCTTGGCTCTCCTTCTTTAGAGATGTGACCTCAGTTTCCACATCTGTAAAATGGGTTTAGTAATGGTATCTATCTGAAAGGCTATTGCAAGGATTGATGGGGATGAGGCATGCAAATGACTGAGCAGAGCAAGGGCTCAGAACACTGACCGTCACTGGGATCTCTCTTCCCAAAACTAGTGTCAAGTTCAATGTCATGAGGTAAACTCTTCAGCCATCTCTGGGCTCCCTCACTCAGCAAGTACCAGATCAGCTCTGCTCCCTTCCCTGAGGTGCTGCCCGGCACCCAGCCCTGGGGTAGGGGCACAGGGATGGGAGGACAGGCTCTGCCTTCAAGCCATCACATGGTGGGGGGGACAGGTGCAGACAGAGGCATGCACCTCAGAATCCAAGAGGTGCAACTGCAAAGCTGGATTCAAACAAGGGTACTGATAGCAGTGTTCCGCTCCCCTCTCCCCCAGCCTCTTCCTAGTGCATCACTTGTTTCATTCATTTCTCAGCACTTAGTATCCAAAATCATCTCGTGCATTCCTTGGTTGATTAGTTTGTTTCCTGTCTTTATCACGAAGTACCCTGCCCACCGCTGCCCCCCCCCCGCTGCCCCCCACCCCCGCACTGTCCAGCACTGGGCCTGGCATCTGCAGATGCTCAATGAATATCAGCTGATTGTATGAACGAGTCGTTGGGTGAAATGAAGCCTCATGTGTCAGTTCTCTGCCTCTGGACACGGTGGAGGAGGCAAGAGACAGGTGGGGAAGAGTTTGTGGCTCAGCCCCTGAGCTCCCTTGCCCCCTGCACACAGCTTGTGTCATCAGGGATGCTGTCGGGGACTACAGCCTCGGGCCACCTTGGAGGCCGGCTGCCAACACTCTTCCACCAGCCCGGGGGGCTGTCTGAGATTAGCTCCTGGTGTTCAAGGGGAACATTTCGGGTGTGAGGGTGGGAGGGAGGGTCTGGGCAGCAGACTGTACACAAGTGGCCTTGAATAAGCCTCTGGAGGTCTCAGTGTATTTGTTGGGTGAGAGGGGTGATAGCATCCATTTTTAGCAGTTACCGTAGAGCCCTTAAGCCTGTGAGCCCTGGGTGGAACTTCATGGCTTAAAACCCGGGTGTTGCCACTAACTGGCTCTGGGCCCTTAACTCCTCTGGGCCTCAGTTTCCTCTCGGCGAAGTGGGGATAAAACCAACCTCATGGCTCCCTGCGTTTAAAACGAGCCCACATATGAAAAATGCCTGGCAAAGAGGAAGCCCTCAGTCAACATTAGCCACGCCCTTTCAAGGGTTCTGGGCTAGTCTTGGCGATTCCACTGACCTCGGCCACCGTCAAGCCTCGGTGCTGTTCCTCCGTGGGACCCTCTCTAACTCAGCAGGTTCTCTGCAGAGACTTTCCAAGGTCTAGCAGTGGCCGCTGGGCTGCAGCAAAGAGCTTCCCTCAATGCTTCAAACGTGACTCTTTAAAAACAGGGAAAAACCTTTCTTGGATTGTTGCCTGCGGCAGACACAGTTTAAAACTTAAACCATTTCCTTCTCCCACCCCCACCTCATTATCCTTTTTCAGGAGGAGAGAAGAGAAAACCTTTTCAGGAAAAAGCTACAGGATACGCTTCTCTCTCTCTTCCCTCCAGCGGATGCCAGGCCTAGAGATGCTAAAGTTTGCAGCCGGCGGGCGGCTTGCCGGAGCGAGGGACTTAGCATTTAGGGCCAGTTGCTAGGGAACGCGGGCGGCTCGGAGGGTCCCTGGGGAGGGTGGTCCTCGCGGCGTTCCGTCGCCGCCCCGCGCTGCAGCGCCCCGCGCCGCCGCTAGGGTGCAGCAGGGCCCTGCGGATGCGCGGCCGCCCGATCGGCGTCGCGTACGCAGATCAC
This sequence comes from Orcinus orca, assembly GCF_937001465.1. NCBI lineage: Eukaryota > Metazoa > Chordata > Mammalia > Artiodactyla > Delphinidae > Orcinus > Orcinus orca. Next base: position 70,307,709 of record NC_064574.1, on the reverse strand, counting down.
GTCCCGGAAGGGGCGAAGGGATGCAAAAGGCGGCGGCGGGGCGGTGACGCGAGTTGGCTCAGGGCTGCAGGGGCCGCGGAAGGCGCCGGCCTGAGATCTCAGGCTGCTTCTGTTACCCTAGCGGGTTTCCGCGGGGGATTGCTTCCAGGACCTCCGCGGATACCAAAATCTGCGGATGCTCACTCGAGTCCCTTGTATGCAGTGAGGTAATACAGCTGGCCCTCAGTATCCCCTGGTTCAACCAAAATTTGATCCGCGATTGGTTGAATCCGCGCATGCGGAACCTGCGGATACGGAGGGCCTGACTGTACTTCCTTAATTGACGCATTCTTTCTTCCTTCATTGCTTCAACCCCTGCATACTACTTTTCTTCACTCTCTCCCTTCCCGGCCTTCCTTCTTCCCTTTTCCGTTCATTCCTCTCTTCCTTCTTCCCTCTCATTTTTTCACCGCCCGCCCACCGTCCATTCGTTCTCTCCATCCATACCTCCATCCATCCATCTTTTCAACTTCCTCCTTCCCTCTTTTCTTTCTCACTTCCTTCCTTCCTTCTGGATTCTGCAGTTGGACTACAAATTCCACCTCTGGCCAAACGTGTCTGGGCAAGTTGTCAACGTTTCTGCATCGCCCCTTCCGTATCTGGGCAGCGAGGACACCAGCACCAGCTTCACGGGCCTGCTGTGAGGATGGAGTGACGGTCCACAGAGGAGCCTTGCCCAAGGTTTGGCACCTGGTGAGCGCTGGATTCTCGGAGCGTCGCCTCCCGTTCCCTCGTTCTCCACTTAGGCTGCTCATTACAATCACCTGGCGAACCTTTTGAATCGATTACCTGGTCTTCTCCAGAAATTCTGGTGGGGCCCCTACCCTGGTAATTTCTGACAGCTCTGTGGGCGATTCTAATGGGCTGCTAGGGTGGAAACCAACTGGGAAGACTTTTTGATTGATGCCGGCTAGTGCCAGGCTCTGTGCCAGGTGAACCCCCAGGGAGCTGGGTGGGGCGGGGACTTATCTTGACCTCCCCCAGCCACCTGTCTCCCTTCCTCCCACTCCCCTCGTAGCCCCAGGCTCCAGCCTCCCTGCAATGCTCCTTCTTTCTTCAAGGAACAGGCACATTCACATCTCCAGGCCTTTGCATACACAGCCGCCCCCGCACCTGGAAAACAGCTTAGCACCTGGGCTGATGCCCCCTTCCCAGCCACACACCCCAGGCTCACACATCCCCACATCTGCCGTTTCAGTGGCCTGTGTTTCTATCTGTCTTCTCCTGTGTGTGGGAGCTTCTCACGGGTGAGGTCTGGATCTGATTCTTCTCTGAGTGTCCCAGGCCTGGCATGGAGTGGGCACTGGTATAGGTTTTTTCATGGATGTTTCTGCTGATTGAATTTGGTTTTGATCAAGTCCTATAGGCAGACACATCACCGTCACCAGCAAATCTGACCTCTCTCCCTGTACCCCCTGTGGTTCTTCTCCTGAGAGGGGGAATAATAAGATCTTTGGGTCCAGGAATATTTATTAAAAGGGAAAACGTCCCACCTCTAGCTTCTCAAAGACTTAAGGTGTAGCCAGAGCTTGTAAGCTTGCCAAACCCTCCCCACTGACATGTGTTGTTTGGCATACATAGGGTTAATTGTTTTCCTAAGAAGTAGTTGCTGACATTTAAAAACTGGCAGATTTCACACCTTCTTGTGAAAAACGGAGAGCTCTGCTAACACCCTCCCCTCCTTCCCCGTGGGCTAGAGCAGGACTGACCTTCCATCAGACTAGGGGGAGCTCCTGCAGTTCTCAAGACTCCAGACAAGGTGGGGGGAGCCCCTGAGTTCTCAAGACTCCAGGTCCAGGTTCCTGCTGACATTACCTCCCCTCATTCGAGGCAGGGAGCTCTGCTGCCGTTCTTCATTTTATGGACGAGGAAGCAGAGGTCCAGAGAGGCCTGTGCACTTGGCAAGGGTCACAAAGCAAGTGTTTGGAGGCACCAGGGCTGTCAGATAGCAGAGACGTAAAGAAGGGGTGGTGAGTGATTCTGAGGGTCTCTTCTGGGGAGAAAATCATGAGAAGGACTTGGGGGTGGGATGGGGTGGGGCTGGGACTGTTTCACCTGAGAGAAGAGATGCCTCAGGGGTTGATGTGGGGCAAGCATAGTCGTTTCCAGGTGGGAAGGGTGTTCTGTGTGACTTCAGGAGGTCTCGATACGTCGCAGCTGGTATTCACTGAGTGCTTACCCTGCATCAGGCAGGACGCAGTGTGTGTGTCTCGTGCATCATCCTTCAGCCATGCCACAGGAATAGACACATTCATAACCCTCCTTTTGACATGAAACAAAGGCTCAGAGAGATTTAGCAAATTGCCTAGTATCACTGTGCTTGACTCTACTACAGGCACAAATATTTTGGTCTTTTCTCCTTCCTGCCTACACAGACAAGAACATTTTCCAGTCCCCTACGTTAGGCAGGGTCATGGGACTAGTTCTGGCCATTGAAATGTGGGTGGAAGTGATGGGTGTCACTTCCTGGCTGAAGCAGGGAAATGTCCTTCGATAATTATGGAGTCTCTCCCTTCCCACCCCCCCCATCACTCCAGGTGACGGAACCATGTGTTCTAGGCAGTTAGCATGTGGAGGGCAGTTGCCCTGACACGTGGTCCTGACCTTGAGTAGATTTGTGTGAACACAACCCTTTATTGTGTTAAGCCACTGAGATTTTGGGATTGCTTTTTACTGCAGCAGATCATAGCCTACCCTGATTAACACAGGCAGACCTCAAAGATATTGCAGGTTTGATTCCAGACCACTGCAATAAAGTGAATATGCAATAAAGAAAGTCACACAAAATTTTTTTGTTTCCCAGTACATATACAAGTGATGTTTCCACTCTACTGCAGTCTAAGTGTGCAATAGCATTATGTCTAAAAAATGTACATACCTTAATTAAAAATACTTTTTTGCTAAAAAAAGCTAACCAATCATCTGAGCCTTCAGTGAGTCATAGTAGTAACATCAAAGGTCACTGATCACAGATCACCATACAAATATACCAATGAAGAAGTTAGAAATAGTGTGACTCTGAAAAAGAATAGATAAATGGATGTGTAACTGGATCACTTTGCTGTACACCTGAAACTAACACAACATTGTAAATCAACTATGCTCCAATATACAATAAAAAATTTTAAAAAGAATAAAAAAATAGTATATAAAGCACACACAGAGTTTAAAAAGTAACTGTAAAATAAAGACCCAGGTTGAGAAGCAGAACATTTCTCAGTACCTCAGAACCTCCTAGGTGCTTTTCCCCAGTGACAATTTCCCTCCCTTTCCAAAAATTAGCGCCATCTTGAATTTTGTGCTAAGGTTTAATTCATTTTTACTGCTGTCTGGTATACTGTTGCGTGAATGACTGCAGACCATGTATCCATTCTGTTGGTGATGGACACATGAATTGTTTCGTTTGGGGGGACTAGTTTGGCGGGACATTCCTATTTATGTCTCCTGGCACACTTGTTGAAGGGTTTATCGAGGTATGTGCCCGGGAGTATGACTGCTGGGTCATGGGATTTTCTTATGTAAAACTTGGGAGGTAAATCCAACCTGTTTTCAAAAGTGGTTATACCAAACACCTCACCAAGTGTGTCTGAGGATTCCTGTGATTCCACATCCCTGCTAGCATTTGCGAACGTTATTTTTTGTTTGTTTGTTTTTTTGCGGTACGCGGGCCTCTCACTGTTGTGGCCTCTCCTGTTGCGGAGCACAGGCTCCGGACGCGCAGGCTCAGCGGCCATGGCTCACGGGCCCAGCTGCTCCGCGGCATGTGGGATCTTCCCAGACCGGGGCACGAACCCGTGTCCCCTGCATCGGCAGGCGGGCTCTCAACCACTGCGCCACCAGGGATGCCCGCGAATGTCTTAACAATTTTGCCCATCTGTTTGGTGGGAATTGAAATCTCGTTGTGGTTTTAATTTGCGCTTTTATGATTTGCAACTTTTATTATTTTGTTTTCAATTCAGTAGTTTAGTTTTTTTTTTAATTAATTAATTTATCTGGCTTTTGTTGGGTCTTCGTTGCTGCGCTTGGGCTTTCTCTAGTTGCGGCGAGCAGGGCTACTCTTCGTTGCGGTGCACGGGCTTCTCCTTGCGGTGGCTTCTCTTGCTGCACAGCGCGGGCTCCAGGCACGCAGGCTCAGTAGTTGTGGCGTGTGGGCTTAGTTGCTCTGCGGCATGTGGGATCTTCCCAGACCAGGGCTCGAACCCGTGTCCCCTGCAATGGCAGGCGGATTCTTAACCACTGTGCCACCAGGGAAGCCCCAGTAGTTTAGTTTTTTAATGAAGATTTTATGTTTTTAGAGCAGTTTTAGGTTCACAGCAAAATTGAGTGGAAGGTCCAGCGATTTCCCAAAGACCACCCCGCACCATGCACAGCCTGCCCTGTTATCAACATTGCCCACCACATGGTACATTTGTTACAACTGATGAACCTACATGGACACATCATTACCACCTAGAGTCCACAGTTTACACTTCTTGGTTCACTCTTTGTGTTGTACATCCCATGGGTTTGGACCAGGGGATTTTTTTAAAACACAGCTCAGATCCTGTCTCACTTTGCTGAGAAACTTCCACAGGCTTCTCCCTGCACTGGGCCTTGTCCTTTCTGTTTCTGATACTTCCTGGGCTAGAACACTCTCTCCTCAGCTCTGCACACGACTGGATCCTTCGGTTCGAATGTCGTGTCCTCACAGACATTCTTCTGATCAAGGCTATCTAAAGGCAGCCAACTCCCCATTCCTGTTCTAGTTCTTCTTTTAAAAAATTTTCAGAGCTGAGCCTAATCTGTAAATTTCCTATTTCTTTTCTGTTTTTTCTTTTTTTTTCCCGTATTTCTTAATGTGTCTTTCTTCCCCCATTATCAGTCCCCTCCCCCACCCGCCATGACCTTGTTCCATACTGGCACATGGTAAGCACTCAACACACATCTGTTGAATGTTGAAATTATACTAGGTTGTACCAAGAGTTTTCTGTGTGTCAGATTTGCATCTTTTAAATTATTAGTTATTGAGGTAACATTAGTTTATAAGATTATATGTTTCACGTGTACAACATTGTATTTCTACTTCCCTGTACAGTACAGTGTGCTCACCATCGAAAGTTTCGTTTCCGTCCGTCACCATACGGCTAACCCCTTTACCCATTTCACACTCCCCCCCCCCCGCCCTGCTGACCCTTCGCCTCTGGTAGCCGCTACTCTGTTCTATGTATCTACGTGTTTGTGTGTTTGTTTCTGTTTGGTTGGGTTTAGTTTATTTATTTATTTTTATATTATTAGTTGTTTGAGTTTCCTCTTCTGGGAAATTCCTGTTCATGTCTTTTTTCCCCCACTTTTTTAGTGGGTTTTGTCTTCTTACCAATTCATAAGAATTCTTAATACAGTTTGAATAACAATCCTTTGTTGATTTGTTTTGTATGCTGTAACTATCTTCCCTTACATGCATGCATTCTTGAAAAAAATTCAGATATGGCTAATACTAAACTTCCACTTGAAGTCCCCCTCAATCCATCCCCCTTTCTCCCCAGAAGTAACAACTGTTATCATTTAACTGTGTTTTCTTTCAACCTTCTTCTATGTATCTGTGCACATACACATGCACATACATTCCTATAGGAATACATTATTTTCTTCTGTTTGTTCCAATACAAATGAGATTATACTATATGTATTATTCTATAACACTCTGATTTCACTTACTATGTCTTGGACATCTTCTGTCTGTGGTCATTCGTCTAGATCTATCTCTTTTTATCTGCTTCATTATATTCCATTATATGATTGTATTATTTTAATTTAGTCATTCCTATATCTATAGACATTGCACCGTTTTCAACTGTTTGCTCTTACAAATGATGCTTGTGGTGACCATCCCTATTTTATGCCTCCTTGGGCCCGGATATGAGTATTTCTCTAGGATACTCACTTAGCAGTGGCTAAAATAATATCCTAATTTCAGATTTTAACAGGCACTGTCAGATTGCCCTCCCCAAAACTACCATTTTTCACTTCTAGCAACAGTACATGAAAGTACCCATTTCCCTACACTGTCACCAACCCTGGCCACTTTTGATCTAATTTTTTGTCCCTTTGATAGGTCTGAAAGGGCTTCTCTTTAATCTCCATAGATCCTTGCTGGGCCGAGGATCTTTTTGTGTGTTAGTTGGTCCAAAGTCTTTGTTATGTGTGAGTTGCCTATTTATATACTTTGTCCATTTTGGGTTGTTTTTCTTTTTTCTCTCTCTCTTTTTTTTTACTTGTCAATGGATTTTTTTTTTTTTTTTTTTTTTTTTTTTTTTTTTGCAGTACGCGGGCCTCTCACTGCTGTGGCCTCTCCCGTTGCGGAGCACAGGCTCCGGACGCGCAGGCTCAGCGACCATGGCTCACGGGCCCAGCCGCTCCGCGGCATGTGGGATCTTCCCGGACCGGGGCACAAACCCATGTCCCCTGCATCGGCAGGCGGACTCTCAACCACTGCGCCACCAGGGAAGCCGTGTCAATGGATTTTTAAAAACATTTTTAATTGAAGTATAGTTGATTTACAATATCGTGTAAGTTTCAGGTGTACAGCACAGTGATTCAGTTATACATACATACGTATATTATATATATATATATATATATTCTTTTTCAGATTCTTTTCCCTTATAGGTTATTATATAATATTGAGTATAGTTCCTGGGCTATGTAGTAGGTCCCTGTCAGTGTTCTATTTTATAGTTTTGCTTTTTCTTGTTGATTGATAGATATGCATTATTTTGACAGTTAAATGTGTCAGAAAACATTTCTCTGCCCACTGGAATTTCAGTCCTGTGGAAAACTTTTACTTAGTTTAGTTCAATCTAGCAATTTCCCAAGGGGTCTAGTTCCCGGACCAGATAAGTCTGAGAGCGTTTAGCGAAGTGAGCTACCCCAACCCAGATTAGCAGTGGCTGCCTGGTGAGCATAAGTTGCTGGCAGCTGCAAGGCCTGACCCACACATGCCCAGCTGGCTTCCCCATCTCTCCCTAAGGATGGTGGTTGAGTGTCAGATGCCTAGAGTTCAGTTACTGGGCAGGACGTGCTTGGCATGTGGAGAATCACCACGTATTGTGGGCCTACTCTGTCTGAGTCACCATACATACACCTCCCCAGTCCCTACAGCTGCCCTGAGAGATGCACTCTGTTATCCCTACCATATATAGTTGAGGAAACTGAGGCTTAGGGAAGTGAGTTTCAGTGCTTCACAGTAACCACGTAGTGGGGCCAGGATTATTCAAGTGTGGCTTTGACTGACTTGAAATCTCACATTCCTACCCTTGCAACATGGCGCCCCTGTTGAAAGGGTCGGCGGTAGCAGGAGTTGCTGATATTCCTACTGTTATTACTACCACTGTTAATACTACTACTCTTAGAACTACTAGCAATTCTTCTTCTTCTTCCTACTACTAGTACCATTACTATTATAAATGTATTAATTTGGTAAACTCTTTTAAATTTTATTTTATTGTGATAAGAACACTTAAAGTGAGATCTATCCTCTTAACAAATTTTAAGTGTACAAGACATTATTGTTGGCTATAAGTTTAACCCTTGGCAAACTGTCCTTCAGAAATGAAGGCCAGATAAAGACTTTACCAGCAACACGATAGCATAAGAAAAAAAGAAGCTTGTTAACTTAGTCAGCTCTGTATGTGTTGTATTCTGGCAAACAAAGGAGCTTATGGTTTAGTGGCTGATGATAAAGTCAGTATTTTTTTGAGCTCTGCCTATGTGCAGGCACCATGCTTGGCACTTTGTGGACAGTGTTTCATTTAGTTCTTACACCCGCCCTGGGAGTTAGGGACTGTTGCTCATCTTCTGGTCTTGGCTCACATGTCACCTCCTCCGAGAAGCCTTCTCTGACACCTTGTATGAATGGATGCCCCTCCTCCTCATTCCTGTTGTCTTCATCCTCTCACTCTGTGGGTTTCCATTATTGTTCCGGTCACATGTTATCCTCATCTGTGGATTGATTGTCTGCTCCCCTGCTAGACCAAAAGCGACCTGTGTCTATTGGGTTTACCATTGTATCACAGACACCCAGCACAGCATCTGCCACACAGGCAGCCAGTCAATATTTGTGGAATAAATTCCCATTTTTCAGATGGGGAAACTGAGACTCAGAGAGGTGAGCAACTTTCCCAAGGTCACCTTGCCAGAAGAGGCAGAAGTAGGACTCAAATCCTGGTCCTTCTGACTCTAGGGCCCCAGTTCCCATTCACTGTACTATATAGGAACTCCCTGACTTGGGGGCTGTGTCCTGGCTTTCTGGGATGCCACCGAAGATGTGGTCAGGTCAAAGTGCTGCCTCTTACCTGGCTTTATAAAAGCCAACTACCTGGCCACATCTGGCCTCTCACAGATGGTGTTTTGGGAGTCACTATGGGCTTCAAGAGGCCACTTCCCCAGGTTCAGGCTAGCAAGGGTCTGTCTGGGATGATTCCACCAACTTTGCGGATATGAAAGGACACCACTCACCCTAACTGTCTTAGCCTCTCAGGGCCAGAGAGAACTTTAGAAAGTAAAGCCTGAATCTTGGCCAGTGAACATCTTAGCAACATCCAGCATCCGACCCATGAGGGTGGGTGCCCATGATGCCCTGGTGCTGTCGTGGGCTGGGAAGGAAGGGTTTTGCTCTAGACACCCTGACTTCTCTGTTCTTCTAATGAGCCGTGCTCTCTTACCTCAAGGTCATTGCATAGGTTTTGTCCCCACTGTCAGGAACAGCACTCCACTGCCATTCCCACTTCCTTCCCCTGGAAAAATGATCCATAATCATTTACTGGGTCTCAGCTTAAATGTTGCTTCCTTGGAGAAGCCTGCTAGGGCTGTCCAGGTCAGGACTAGGGATGCTCTGATGTGTGTGTTCTCATGGTGTCCTGCACTTTCTCTTGGACCTACTAGATTCCAAGAGAAGTAAACCCCTCTTGCTCACCACAGTAGCTGCAGCACCAACTCGATGTCTGGTATATAGTAGGTGCTCAATAAACATTGGTTGTGTGAGCATGGGATGTTTCTGTCAGGATGCATCCTTCTAAGCAGAGGTGACCAAGATCCAGTTTGCTTTCTGCTTGTTCTAACTGGTGTCTTCAACCACCCTTTTATGGACTGAATTGTGCCCCATACCCAATTCATATGTTGAAACCCTAACACCCAATGTGACTGTACTTGGAGATAGGGCCTTGAAGGAGATAACTAAATTAAATGAGTTCATAAGGGCGAGGCCCTAATCCCATGGGACTGATGTCCTTATAAGAAGAGGAAGGGACATTAGAGTTCTATCTCCCTTTCTCTGCGTGCCAAGGAAGAAGGTGGCCATCTACAAGCCAGGAAAACAGAAACCAAAATTTCTGATACCTTGATCTTGGACTTCTACCCTCTAGAACTGTGAGAAAATGCATTTTTGTGTTTAAGCTACCCAGTCCGTGGTATTTTGTTATGGCAGCTGGAGCAGGCCCAAGACTGATTATTTCTCTTCAGGAAACCAAGGGCCGCTCCCCAACTCCTTGCTCTAGCTCTGTCATCTTGGTTTATCAGAGACTCTTTCTCAGGGATAGCTGGCCTGGGGCCAGCGACGATGGCCAAGGAGAGCAGAGCCATCAGCAATTCCCACCTCTGGAGCCCTTGTGGCCTGGGAAATGCATTTCCTGTAAACCTCGTTAGGGCCAAACACACGGCAATGTGCACTAATATATTTAGCTAACTATTTAATTGGACTACTGGCAACAGTCTCAGAGGAGTCAGATTGAATAACAACAGAGTATGTCTAACCATCAAGAAAAAATTATAGCGTGTCAGCACGTAGGCACTGCAAGAGCACTGCCAAGTCTATTACCAACGCGCATCTACCCACATCACTTTCTTTAGGTGGGGACCTTGTTTTGATTTTCTGAAAGAAATGCTGCTTTTAATTATGTTCATTTTTAGAACACCACAAAATATTCACAAGAGACCCCAGATACACTAATATTTCTCCCCTTAAACTGCCTCCTTCAGGATTGACTGCCCTGTCCTTTGTAAGGGAGGCTTAGTCCTGTTTGGAAGAGCAGTGAGGGAACCATTATTTGATCCTCTGGACCCTTTCTAGCAGCAGACATAGTAAGGGTCCAAAGTGCGCCCCATGGCACTAGTTAGCTCAGCCCCTGGAAACACCACCTGCACAGCCTTTGGCCAATTGTAGCACACCCTACTTGGAGCCACCAGCACAGCCCCCAACTCCATATGCAACTAAATACCAAGTCCTGTTGATTCTCCCTCTCTTTGTCGGACCCACTCAGCCAGCCTGATTCAGAACTGCTGTGGTGGACAGTTCCCTGCTCCTGCCCCAGGTCCTGTGTTCTGTGAGGTCTCTGCGTTCTCCGAAGCTGTGCTGGGCAATAAGATGGCCACTCCCACATATGACTATATAAATTTACGTTCATTAAAATTAAGTAAAATGAAAAATTCAGTTTCTCAGTCACACCGGCTGCACTTCACGTGCTGAGTGGCCACGTGTGGCTGGCTAGTGGCTACCATATTGGGCAGCATCAATGTAGAACATTTCCCTTATTGCAGAAAGTTCTATTAGACGACAGTGCTTCACAGCCTCCAAAGGTCACTCGGCTGTGTGTATATACTACTCAGATGTGTGCGGACCCCTGGGGGCCGTCTCCAACCAATGGGGGATGAGAGTTGGTGGATAAATTACTCAGGCTCCCTGTCCTCCCGTGGGCCAGTTCTGTCTCCAGTGGGCAGTTTACTTGGTTCTTCAGATGGTTCCCAGTGAGACTGAGCTCCAGGTGCCCACAGGGGGAATTTGCTCCTTGGCATACCCTTTATAGGTTCATCTCCTTTTCTTGCCTCCCTTTCCCACCTTCCTCATGGTGCTTCCTGAGATCATCTCCCAGATAAACTACCTGTATCCAAGTCCATGTCTGTAGTCTGCTTTTAGGGCAGCCCTGACTATGACACCTTGGATTTGTAAATTTCTCTCCACTTCCAGTGCATCTGCCTCAGTGCAGACCCCCATCTTCTTTTATCTGGACGATGGTGACAGCCTCCTTATCAGTCTTCTCACCTCCCTTCTTACCTTCTATCAGTTTTCCACACTGAAGCCAGAGGACAAGACAAATAACACAAATATGAATCACCTCACTAACCCCGTGTTTCAATCATTTAATAACTCCTTGTTATGCGCTGAATTACATCCCCTCCCCGCCAAATGCATGTGTTGAAATCCTAATCCCCAGTAGCTCAGAATGTGACTGTACTTGGGGATACCATCTTTAAAGAGGTAAAGTTAACATGAGGTCATTGGGAGTGGGCCCTAATCCAATATGACTGCTGTCTTCAATCAGAAGAGATTAGGACACAGATACACAGAGGAAGGACCATGTGAGGACACAAGAAGAGGGCCATCTACAAACCAAAGGGAGAGGCCTCAGAAGAAACCAACTCTGCTGACACCTTGATATCACACTTCTAAGCCTCAAGAATGGTGAGAACATAAATTTCTGTTGTTTAAGCCACTCAGTCCGTGGCACTTTGTTTTGGTATTATGAGCTGACTAATACACCCCTCATTGTCCCAAGGACAGTGTCCAGGTTCCTTAAAGCGGCTCTGAAGACTGGTATTATCCAGTCCTAATATACACCCTCAGCCTCTTTCTTCCTAACCCTGAGTAACTGGAGTGTAGGCTAGTTCATCCAAAGCCAAGTCATCAAAGACAATTTGCCCCCAATTAGTCATCCTTCTAATGGTCAATTTGCCAAAATTGTGAGGAAAAGCCTTAAACTGAGTCTAGGTTTAAGACTAGGGCCAGAACTAGGGTGAGGTAGGGGAGTTTAGAGGGCTTTTTTTTCTTGTGGTTAAGAACAATAAATTAACTTTTTATTTTGAGATAATTGTAGATTCACATGCAGGTGTAAGAAATAGTACAAAGAGAGCCCATGTATACCCCTTTCGCAGGTTCCTCCAATAGCAATGACTTCCTTAACCACAGTACAAATCACAACCAGAACACTGCCATTGCTATGGTCCAGATACAGAACATTTCCATCACCACAAGGATCTCTTGTATTGCCCTTTCTCTGGCTACCACTAATCTGTTCTTTAGTTCTATAATTTTATCATTTCAAGAATGTTACGTAAATGGAATCACACAGTATGTAACTTTTGAGATTTTTTTTTTTTCACTTAACGTAACACTTTGGAGATTCATCCAAGTTGTTACATGTATCAATAGTTTATTCCTTTTTGCTGCTGAGCAGTATTCCACTGTATGGATGTACCACAGTTTGTTTATCCATTCACCAATTGAAAGACATCTGGAATGTATCACTATTATGAATAAAGCTGCTATGAACATTTGTATACAGGGTTTTGTGGGAATACACATTTTCATTTCTCTAGAATAAATGCCCAGGAGTATAACTGCTGGGTCATCTGGTAGTCACATGTGTATTTTTATAAGTAATTGTCAGACTGTTTCCCAGAGTGGCTGTACCATTTTACATTTTCACCCACAGGTATGAGTGATCCAAATTCTCCACATCCTCACCAGTATTTAGTTTTGTCACTAATTTCTATTTTAGCCATTCAGACAGGTATGTAGTCTTGTAATTTTAATTTGCATTTCCCTAATGGCTAATGATGTTGGAACATCTTTTCATGTGCTTATTTGCCATCTGTATATCCTCTTCGGTGGAATTTTTGTTTATCTCTTTTGCCCTTTTTCTATTTAGATTGTTTGTTTTCTTATTATTGGATTTGATAATCCTTTACATATTTTAGGTTTTTTTTGTTTTTTATTTTTCGGTACGCGGGCCTCTCACTGTTGTGGCCTCTCCCGTTGCGGAGCACAGGCTCCGGACGTGCAGGCTCGGCGGCCATGGCTCACGGGCCCAGACACTCTGCGGCATGTGGGATCTTCCCAGACCGGGGCACGAACCCGTGTCCCCTGCATCAGCAGGCAGACTCTCAACCACTGCGCCACCAGGGAAACCCTACATATTTTAGATACTAGTCCTTTGTTGCATATGTGGTTTGCAAATGTTTTCTCCCAATCTGTAGCTTGTCTTTTCATTGTTTACAGAGTCTTTCACAGAGAAAAGGTTTTTTAATTTTTATGATGTTCAATGTATCACTTTTTTCTTTTTATGCATTGTGCTGTCTTTCCTCTATTATTGTCAATGATCTTGATTTCTGTAGTTATATAATAAGGCTTGAAATTAGGTAGACTTATTCCTCCCACTTCATTCTTCCTTTTCAAAATTGTTTTAATTATTCTGGTTCTTTGTCTTGCCATTTAAATTTTAGCATAATCTTGTCTACATCTACAAAAACTCTTTCTGTGATTTTGATAAGAATTGTGTTAAAACTGAATATCAAATTGGGATGAACTGATATCATTTCTTTGTTGAGTTCTTCCAATCTGTGAAAATGGTATTTCTCTCCTTTTATTTACATCCTCTTTGATTTCTTTCATCAGTATTTTGTAGTTTTCAGGATAAGAGTCCATACTGTATGTATGTTATTATATTTACACTTAAGTATTTCATTTTGAGGGGGAGAGGGCAATTGAAAATGGTATAGTATCTTAAATTTCAGTGTCTATGTGTTCATTACTAGTATACAGAAATGCTAAACATTTTTGTATGTTTACCGTGTGTCCTGCAAACTTAGCTAAACTTCCTTATTGGCTTAGGAGTTTTTTCTTTTTCTTTCTTCTTCTTTTTTTAAAGACTCCTTGGCATTTTCTGTGTAGATAATCATGTCATCTGCAAATAGGGACTGTTTTATTTCTTCTTTTTGATCTATATGCATTTTATTTCCTTTTCTTGCTTAATTGCACTTGTTAGAAATTTTAGCACTATGTTGAATAAGAGTGGTGAGAGTGGACATCCTTGACTTTTTCCAGAACTTAGGGAGAAAGTATTAGGTCTTGAATCATTAGGTATAGTATTAGTTATAGTTTTTTTGTAGATGCTCTTTATGAAGTTGAGGAAATTCCCATTTATTTATAGTATTCTCAGAGGGTTTTTTTCCAAATCATGAATGAGTGTTGGATTTTGTCAAATGCTTTTCTTTATCAACTGATATGGCCATGTGATTTCTATTTGTTAGCTTGTTAACACAGATTATGTTGATTGATTTTCAAATATTGAATCAGCCTTGCGTCACTTGAATAAACCACACTTGGTCAAGGTGTGTCCTTTTTTCTTATATATTGCTGAATTCTATCTGCTGATACTTTATTAAGGGTATTTGCATCTCTATTCATGAGTAATAATGATCTGTAGTTTTCTTTCTGTTGTACTGTTTTTGTCTGACATTGGTGTCAATGAAATACTAGCTTCATAAAATGAATTGGAAGTGCCCTCTCTTCTATTTACTAGAAGAGATTGTGTAGAATTATTATTACTTTTTCTTTAAATACTTGATAAAATTCTCCAGTGAAACCATCTAAGCCTGGAGACTTCTTTTGGGGAATTTTAAAATTATAAATTCACTTTTCTTAGCAGTTCCAGGTCTATTCAAATTACCAATTCCTTTTTTTAAAAAAAATTATTTTATTTCTTTTTACATCTTTATTGGAGTACAATTGCTTTACAATGTTGTGTTAGTTTCTGCTTTATAACAAAGTGAATCAGTTATACATATACATATGTTCCCATATCTCTTCCCTCTTGCATCTCCCTCCCTCCCACCCTCCCTATCCCACCCCTTCAGGCGGTCACAAAGCACCGAGCTGATCTCCCTGTGCTATGTGGCTGCTTCCCACTAGCTATCTACCTTACGTTTGGTAGTGTATATATGTCCATGCCTCTCTCTCGCTTTGTCATAGCTTACCCTTCCCCCTCCCCATATCCTCAAGTCCATTCTCTAGTAGGTCTGTGTCTTTATTCCTGTCTTACCCCTAGGGTCTTCATGACATTTTTTTCCTTAAATTCCATATATATGTGTTAGCATACGGTGTCTGTCTTTCTCTTTCTGACTTACTTCACTCTGTATGACAGACTCTAGTTCTATCCACCTCATTACAAATAGCTCAATTTTGTTTCTTTTTATGGCTGAGTAATATTCCATTGTATATATGTGCCACATCTTCTTTATCCATTCATCCGATGATGGACACTTAGGTTGTTTCCATCTCCAGGCTATTGTAAATAGAGCTGCAATGAACATTTTGGTACATGACTCTTTTTGAATTCTGGTTTTCTCAGAGTATATGCCCAGTAGTGGGATTGCTGGGTCATATGGTAGTTCGATTTGTAGGTTTTTAAGGAACCTCCATACTGTTCACAGTGGCTGTATCAATTTACATTCCCACCAGCAGTGCAAGACGGTTCCCTTTTCTCCACACCCTCTCCAGCATTTATTGTTTCTAGATTTTTTGATGATGGCCATTCTGACTGGTGTGAGATGATATCTCATTGTAGTTTTGATTTGCATTTCTCTAATGATTAATGATGTTGAGCATTCTTTCACGTGTTTGTTGGCAGTCTGTATATCTTCTTTGGAGAAATGTCTATTTAGGTCTTCTGCCCATTTTTGGATTGGGTTGTTTGGTTTTTTGTTATTGAGCTGCATGAGCTGCTTATAAATTTTGGAGATTAATCCTTTGTCAGTTGCTTCATTTGCAAATATTTTCTCCCATTCTGAGGGTTGTCTTTTGGTCTTGTTTATGGTTTCCTTTGCTGTGCAAAAGCTTTGAAGTTTCATTAGGTCCCATTTGTTTATTTTTATTTCCATTTCTCTAGGAGGTGGGTCAAAAAGGATCTTGCTGTGATTTATGTCATAGAGTGTTCTGCCTATGTTTTCCTCTAAGAGTTTGATAGTTTCAGGCCTTACATTTAGGTCTTTAATCCATTTTGAGCTTATTTTTGTGTATGGTGTTAGGGAGTGATCTAATCTCATACTTTTACATGTACCTGTCCAGTTTTCCCAGCACCACTTATTGAAGAGGCTGTCCTTTCTCCACTGTACATTCCTGCCTCCTTTATCAAAGGTAAGGTGACCATATGTGCGTGGGTTTATCTCTGGGCTTTCTATCCTGTTCCATTGATCTTTCTGTTTTTGTGCCAGTACCATACTGTCTTGATTACTGTAGCTTTGTAGTATAGTCTGAAGTCAGGGATCCTGATTCCTCCAGCTCTGTTTTTCGTTCTCAAGATTGCTTTGGCTATTCGGGGTCTTTTGTGTTTCCATACAAATTGTGAAAGTTTTTGTTCTAGTTCTGTGAAAAATGCCAGTGGTAGTCTGATAGGGATTGCATTGAATCTGTAGATTGCTTTGGGTAGTAGAGTCATTTTCACAATGTTGATTCTTCCAATCCAAGAACATGGTATATGTCTCCATCTATTTGTATCATCTTTAATTTCTTTCATCAGTGTCTTATAATTTTCTGCATACAGGTCTTTTATCTCCTTAGGTAGGTTTATTCCTAGATATTTTATTCTTTTTGTTGCAATCGTAAATGGGAGTGTTTTCTTGATTTCACTTTCAGATTTTTCATCATTAGTGTACAGGAATGCCAGAGATTTCTGTGCATTAATTTTGTATGCTGCTACTTTACCAAATTCATTGATTAGCTCTAGTAGTTTTCTGGTAGCATCTTTAGGATTCTCTATGTATAGGATCATGTCATCTGCAAACAGTGACAGCTTTACTTCTTCTTTTCCGATTTGGATACCTTTTATTTCCTTTTCTTCTCTGATTGCAGTGGCTAAAACTTCCAAAACTATGTTGAATAAGAGTGGTGAGAGTGGGCAACCTTGTCTTGTTCCTGATCTGAGTGGAAATGCTTTCAGTTTTTTACCATTGAGGACGATGTTGGCTGTGGGTTTGTCATATATGGCCTTTATTATGTTGAGGAAGGTTCCCTCTATGCCTACTTTCTGCAGGGTTTTTATCATAAATGGGTGTTGAATTTTGTCGAAAGCTTTCTCTGCATCTATTGAGATGATCATATGGTTTTTCTCCTTCAATTTGTTAATATGGTGTATCACGTTGATTGATTTGCGTATATTGAAGAATCCTTGCATTCCTGGAATAAACCCACTTGATCATGGTGTATGATCCTTTTAATGTGCTGTTGGATTCTGTTTGCTAGTATTTTGTCGAGGATTTTTGCATCTATGTTCATCAGTGATATTGACCTGTAGTTTTCTTTCTTTGTGACCTCCTTGTCTGGTTTTGGTATCAGGGTGATGGTGGCCTTGTAGAATGAGTTTGGGAGTGTTCCTCCCTCTGCTATATTTTGGAACAGTTTGAGAAGGATAGGTGTTAACTCTTCTCTAAATGTTTGATAGAATTCGCCTGTGAAGCCATCTGGTCCTGGGCTTTTGTTTGTTGGAAGATTTTTAATCACAGTTTCAATTTCAGTGCTTGTGATTGGTCTATTTATATCTTCTATTTCTTCCTGGTTCAGTCTCAGAAGGTTGTGCTTTTCTAAGAATTTGTCCATTTCTTCCAGGTTGCCCATTTTATTGGCATAGAGTTGCTTGTAGTAATCTCTCATGATCCTTTGTATTTCTGCAGTGTCAGTTGTTACTTCTCCTTTTTCATTTCTAATTCTATTGATTTGAGTCTTCTCCCTTTTTTTCTTGATGAGTCTGGCTAATGGTTTATCAATTTTATCTTCTCAAAGAACCAGCTTTTAGTTTTATTGATCTTTGCTATCGTTTCCTTCATTTCTTTCTCATTTATTTCTGATCTGATTTTTATGATTTCTTTCCTTCTGCTAACTTTGGGGTTTTTTTGTTCTTCTTTCTCTAGTTGCTTTAGGTGCAAGGTTAGGTTGTTTATTCAAGATGTTTCCTGTTTCCTGAGGTAGGATTGTATTGCTATAAACTTCCCTCTTAGAACTGCTTTTGCTGCATCCCATAGATTTTGGGTCGTCGTGTCTCCATTGTCATTTGTTTCTAGGTATTTTTTAATTTCCTCTTTGATTTCTTCAGTGATCACTTCGTTATTAACTAGTGTATTGTTTAGCCTCCATGTGTTTGTATTTTTTACAGATCTTTTCCTGTAATTGATATCTAGTCTCATAGCGTTGTGGTTGGAAAAAATACTTGATACAATTTCAATTTTCTTAAATTTACCAAGGCTTGATTTGTGACCCAAGATATGATCTATCCTGGAGAATGTTCCATGAGCACTTGAGAAAAATGTGTATTCTGTTGTTTTTGGATGGAATGTCCTATAAATATCAATTAAGTCCATCTTGTTTAATGTATCAGTTAAAGCTTGTGTTTCCTTATTTATTTTCATTTTGGATGATCTGTCCATTGGTGAAAGTGGGGTGTTAAAGTCCCCTACTATGAATGTGTTACTGTCGATTTCCCCTTTTATGACTGTTAGTATTTGCCTTATGTATTGAGGTGCTCCTATGTTGGGTGCATAAATATTTACAATTGTTATATCTTCTTCTTGGATCGATCCTTTGATCATTATGTAGTGTCCTTCTTTGTCTCTTCTAATAGTCTTTATTTTAAAGTCTATTTTGTCTGATATGAGAATTGCTACTCCAGCTTTCTTTTGGTTTCCATTTGCATGAAATATCTTTTTCCATCCCCTTACTTTCAGTCTGTATGTGTCTCTAGGTCTGAAGTGGGTCTCTTGTAGACAGCAAATATATGGGTCTTGTTTTTGTATCCATTCAGCCCATCTGTGTCTTTTGGTGGGAGCATTTAGTCCATTTACATTTAAGGTAATTATCACTATGTATGTTCCTATTCCCATTTTCTTAATTGTTTTGGGTTCGTTATCGTAGGTCTTTTCCTTCTCTTGTGTTTCTTGCCTAGAGAAGTTCCTTTAACAGTTGTTGTAGGGCTGGTTTGGTGGTGCTGAACTCTCTCAGCTTTTGCTTGTCTGTAAAGGTTTTAATTTCTCCATCAAATCTGAATGAGATCCTTGCTGGGTAGGGTAATCTTGGTTGCAGGTTTTTCTCCTTCATCACTTTAAATATGTCCTGCCAGTCCCTTCTGGCTTGCAGAGTTTCTGCTGAAAGATCAGCTGTTAACCTTATGGGGATTCCCTTGTGTGTTATTTGTTGTTTTTCCCTTGCTGCTCTTAATATGTTTTCTTTGTATTTAATTTTTGACAGTTTGGTTAATATGTGTCTTGGCGTATTTCTCCTTGGATTTATCCTGTATGGGACTCTCTGTGCTTCCTGGACTTGATTAACTATTTCCTTTCCCATATTAGGGAAGTTTTCAACTATAATCTCTTCAAATATTTTCTCAGTCCCTTTCTTTTTCTCTTCTTCTTCTGGAACCCCTATAATTCGAATGTTGGTGCGTTTGATGTTGTCCCAGAGGTCTCTGAGACTGTGCTCAGTTCTTTTCATTCTTTTTTCTTTACTCTGCTCTGCAGTAGTTATTTCCACTATTTTATCTTCCAGGTCACTTATCCGTTCTTCTGCCTCAGTTATTCTGCTATTGATCCCATCTAGAGTATTTTTAATTTCATTTATTGTATTGTTCATCGTTGTTTGTTTCATCTTTAGTTCTTCTAGGTCCTTGTTAAATGTTTCTTGCATTTTGTCTATTCTATTTCCAAGATTTTGGATCATCTTTACTATCATTATTCTGAATTCTTTTTCAGGTAGACTGCCTATTTCCTCTTCATTTGTTAGGTCTGGTGGGTTTTTACCTTGCTCCTTCATCTGCTGTGTGTTTTTCTGTCTTCTCATTTTGCTTATCTTACTGTGTTTGGGGTCTCCTTTTTGCAGGCTGCAGGTTCACAGTTCCCGTTGTTTTTGGTGTCTGTCCCCAGTGGCTAAGGTTGGTTCAGTGGCTTGTGTAGGCTTCCTGGTGGAGGGGAGTAGTGCCTGTGTTCTGGTGGATGAGGCTGGATCTTGTCTTTCTGGTGGGCAGGTCCACGTCTGGTGGTGTGTTTTGGGGTGTCTGTGGACTTGTTATGATTTTAGGCAGCCTCTCTGCTAATGGGTGGGGTTGTGTTCCTGTCTCACTAGTTGTTTGCATAGGGTGTCCAGCACTGTAGCTTGCTGGTCGTTGAGTGAAGCTGCATGCTGGTGTTGAGATGGAGATCTCTGGGAGATTTTCGCCGTTTGATATTATGTGGAGCTGGGAAGTCTCTTGTGGACCAGTGTCCTGAAGTTGGCTCTCCCACCTCAGAGGCACAGCACTGACTCCTGGCTGCAGCACCAAGAGCCTTTCATCCACATGGCTCAGAATAAAAGGGAGAAAAAGTAGAAAGAAAGAATTAGTAGAAGTAGAAAGAGAGAAAGAAAGAAGAAAGGAGGGAGGGAGGGAGGGAGGAAGGAAGGAGGGAAGGAAGGAAAAAAAGAAAGGAGATAAAGTAAAATAAAATAAAATATAATAAAGTTATTAAAATAAAAAAATAATTAAGAGAAAAAAAGAAAAAAAATTAAACAAACAAAAAAAACGGATGGATAGAATCCTAGGACAAATGGTGAAAGTAAAGCTATACAGACAAAATCTCACAGAGAAGCATACACATACACACTCACAAAAAGAGGAAAAGGGGAAAAAATGATAAATCTTGCTCTCAAGTCCACCTTCTCAATTTGGGATGAATCGTTGTCTATTCATGTATTCCACAGATGCAGGTACATCAAGTTGATTGTGGAGCTTTAATCCGCTGCTCCTGAGGCTGCTGGGAGAGATTTCCCTTTCTCTTCTTTGTTCTCACAGCTCCCAGGGGCTCAGCTTTGGATTTGGCCCCGCCTCTGCGTGTAGGTCGCTGGAGGGCGTCTGTTCTTCGCTCAGGCAGGACGGGGTTAAAGGAGCCGCTGATTCGGGGGCTCTGGCTCACTCAGGCCGGGGGAGGGAGGGGCGCAGAGGGCGGGGCGGGCCTGTGGCGGCAGAGGCCGGCGTGACGTTGCCAGCCTGAGGCGCGCCGTGCGTTCTCCTGGAGGAGTTGCCCCTGGATCCCGGGACCCTGGCAGTGGCGGGCTGCACAGGCTCCCCGGAAGGGGGTGTGGAGAGTGACCTGTGCTCGCACACAGGCTTCTTGGTGGCGGCAGCAGCGGCCTTAGCGTCTCATGTCTGTCTCTGGGCTCCGCACTTTTAGCCGCGGCTCGCGCCCGTCTCTGGAGCTCCTTCAAGCAGCCATCTTAATCCCCTCTCCTTGCGCACCAGGAAACAAAGAGGTAAGAACAAGTCTCTTGCCTCTTCGGCAGGTCCAGACTTTTCCCCGGACTCCCTCCCGGCTAGCCGTGGCGCACTAACGCCCTGCAGGCTGTGTTCACGCCGCCAGTCCTCTCCCGGCGCTCCGACCGAAGCCCAAGCCTTAACTCCCAGCCCCGCCCGCCCCGGCGGGTGAGCAGACAAGCCTCTCGGGCTGCTGAGTGCCGGTCGGCCCTGATCCTCTGCGCGGGAATCTCTCCGCTTTGCCCTCCGCACCCCTGTGGCTGCGCTCTCCTCCGCGGCGCCGAAGCTTTCCCCCTCTTCCACCCGCAGTCTCCGCCCGCAAAGGGGCTTCCTAGTGTGTGGAAACATTTCCTCCTTCACAGCTCCCTCCCACTGGTGCAGGTGCCGTCCCTATTCTTCTGTCTCTGTTTATTCTTTTTTCTTTTGTCCTACCCAGGTACGTGGGCGGTTTCTTGCCTTTTGGGAGGTCTGAGGTCTTCTGCCAGCATTCAGTAGGTGTTCTGTAGGAGTTGTTCCACGTGTAGATGTATTTCTGGTGTATCTGTGGGGAGGAAGGTGATCTCCGCGTCTTACTCTTCCGCCATCTTCCCGGAAGCCTCCTACCTATTTCATTTTGAGTGAGTTTAGGTAGTTTGTGTTTTTCAAGAAATTGGTTCATTTTATTTGTTACCAGCTTTCTGGGTGTAGATTGTATGTGTTGTTTGTACTATTCCTTTTTTATTATCCTTTTGATGTTTGCAGGGTCTGTAGTGATATTGCTGTTTCATTCCTAAATTTGGCAATTTGTATCTTCTCTCTTTTTGTTTTGTCAGTCTTCCTAGAAGTTTATCAATTTTATTGATTTTTTTAAAGAACCAAATTTTGTTTTATTGATGTTCCCTATTGTTATTGTTTTCAGTTTTGATTTCTGTTTTTATATTTCTTCTGCTTTCTTTGGGTTTATTTTGCTCTTTTTTTCTAGTTCCTAGATCTGAGAGTTTTACTCTTTTTTCATGTAAGTATTTAGTGCTATGAATTCTCTCTCAACATTTCTTTATCTGTATCCACAAATTTTGTCATACTGTGTTTTCATTTTCATTCAGTTCAATATATTTTTAAATTTCCCTTGAGACTTCCACTTTGACTCATGGATTATTTAAAAGTGCGTTGTTTAGTTTTCAAAAGCTTAGGAATTTTGCTGTTCTACTTCTGTTATTGATTTCTAGTTTGATTCTACTACACCCAGAGAACACACTCTGTATGATTTAATGCTTTTAAATTTATTGAGGTTTGTTTTGACGCCTAGAATATGATCTATTTGGGTATATGTTTTGTGAGCACTCGAATGTGTATTATGTTGATGTTGGGTGGAGTGTTCTGTAAATGTCAACTAAATTCTGCTGGTTGATGATATTGTTGAGTTCTTCTGACTAGAAGAAGATTTTGTTGATTTTCTGAATAGTTGTTTTATCAGTTGTTGAGAGGGGGTGTTGATGTCTCCAATTGTGCTCGTGTATCTATTTCTCCTTTCAGTTCTGTCAGGTTTTGCTGTATATATTTTGTAGCTCTGTTTGGTGCATACATATTTAGGATTGTTATGTCTTCGTGGTAGATTCTTTTATCTTTGTGTGGTGTTCCCTTCTGTCTCTGTTAATTATTTTTGCTCTGAATTATACTTTATCTTGATTTTTTAGTTAAAATTTTCAGGATGCATATATTTCCATTCTTTTATTTTTAACTTACCTATATTGTTATATTTGAAGGGAGTTTCTTGTAGAGAGCATGTAGTTAGGTCACTCTAACAAACTCTGTCTTTTAATTGATGTATTTAGGCTACTTATATTTAATGTAATTACTGCTGTGTTAGGGCTTAAGTTTGTCTTTTCATCTTTTGTTTTATGTTTGTTCTCTTTTTTCATTTCTCTCTTTTCTTTTTCCTGCCTTCCTGTAGGTTACTTGAACAGTTTTTAGAATTCTATCTATAGTGTTTTTGAGGATGTATCTTTTTTTTAGTGGTTTCTCTGGGTATACATTATCTATATATGTCATTTATTTTACAGTCTACTGGTGTCAATATTTTATCAAGTGAAATATAGAAAACATATATGTATGTAACATATGTATACATGTGTTTATATATCCTGTGCTTATCTCTATTTCAGACAAAGGTGACTGTATTGCTGATGGGGTGGTTATGTAGTTGATTCTATATTTATGTGTTATAGAAGTTTTTTAATTAATTAATTAATTAATTTTTGGCTGTGTTGGGTCTTTGTTGCTGCGCACAGGCTTTCTCTAGTTGTGGTGAGCGGGAGCTACTCTTCGTTGCAGTGCGTGGGCTTCTCATTGCAGTGGCTTCTCTTGTTGCGGAGCAAGGGCTCTAGGTGCACAGGCTTCAGTAGTTGTGGCTCGTGGGTTCTAGAGCTCAGGCTCAGTAGTTGTGGCACACAGGCTTAGTTGCTCCACGGCATGTGGGATCTTCCCAGACCAGGGCTCGAACCCGTGTCCCCTGCATTGGCAGGTAGATTCTTAACCACTGTGCCACCAGGGAAGTCCCACAAGTTTGTTTTTTTAATTGAGGAATTATGTGTAGTAAAGGGCACAAATCTTAAATGTTTAGCCTGGTGATATTTTTTTAATATAACCACCACCAAGAAAAAGATATAGAATATTTATAACACCCTAGGAGGTTCCCTTGTGCCCTCTTGCAGTTGATACTCCCCAAAGATAACTCATACTATGGTCTCTATCACCATGGATAAACTTTTTTGTAAACAGAATCCTATAGTATATACTCTCTTGTGTATGGCTTCTTTTGCTAAACGTTATTCCTATGAGATTCATCGATGTTGTTATGTGTGGCAATATTCATTCTTTTTTCACTGCTGTACAATATTCCATCATATGAATGTGCCACAATTTGTCCATTTTACTGTTGGTGGAGATTTTTTTTTTTCCAGTTTGGAGTTATGAACATTTTCCAGTTGGAGCTATGGTCATTTTGTACATTCCTTTTGCTGGAGGTAGCAATCATTTCTCTTGGATATATACCTAGGAGTGGAATTGCCAGGTCAAAGGGTAGGGATATATTCAGCTTTGGCAGATACTATCAAAAAATCTCCCCAAATGGATGTGCCGTTTTACACTCCACTAGCAGTGTATGTGAGCTCCCGTTGCTGCAGAGTCTTGTCACCATTTGGTATTGTAAGGCATTAATTTCAGACATTCTGGTGGGGGTGTAGTGGATTCTTAGTTTGGTTTTAAGTTCCCTAAGGACAGAGGCCCCAGACGCAATGTTTCTACTAAGCCACACCCTCCCTGCTGGCCACATCTGATTGGCCCAGCCAATCAGATTGTATACCTGACAGTATGCAGGGCCAATCAGAATTTGGAATTGAGACGTAAGCGTTGCCAATCAGGCTGCTGAGACCTTGAAAAAGAGCTCGAAAACCAGGGAGCCATGCAGTGTCCAACTCTATCCGCAGAAAAGCCAAGAAAGCAGGTTTGCAGAGAGAGGAGAGGGAAAGAAATGCAGGAAAGGACAGGAAGAGGAGATATTGGAGTTCTGGAGAAGAAGCAGACATTGAGAGAAGCGGTGCTTCTGGCCCGTGAGGCTCTGCTAGACCCGGCCCAGGGTCCTGCATCCTGTGAGAGATCGCCTTGTGCTCAGTAAGCTGTTCCTTTTCTCCCTCACTTCCTCCTTTTGCCTCAATCCCTTTTGAGTGGATTTTTTCCCCTTGCAACTAAAGAGGCTTGAAAAAGAAGTGTTTTCTCTGTTTCCTTTCTGTCCTTCCCCTTTTCCTTAGCAAGTCTTTTTGAAAATGTTAGCCTCTTGCTCAGCAGAGGGAAAAGGAAAGGGGGGCTGGCATTTGCTGGTCTCTCACTGTGTGTCAGTCTCGTCATGGGCACACAACCCCATGGGGGAGGGACTGGCATTACCCTATTTCACAAATGTGGCAAATGAGAGGCAGAGAGGATAGGGGTAGTTCAGCTGGGGACGCCATCCCAGGCTGGCCTGGCTCTGCAGCCTGGGTCCTCTATTCAGCCAGGCTCCAGCACCACCACCATGCCCTTTGTCCATGATTGAGTCTGAGTGTTAAAGGTGGCACACACACGCCTTTTGTCACTGCTTTTTGAGTTTGTCTCCTACCCCTCCTCCCATCTGCCACCAACGAGACCTGGGCAGTCTAGGCTGTATTACAGTAAAGGAGAGCAGTCCCTACGGGGGCTCCAGAGATCTCCCCACTTCCACTGTCACACCAACCGAATTTCATCTCATCCATATCGCCCTTCCATCAGTGCCTTGTTGCAAATGCTCTTTGAAAGTAACATAATTTGCTTCCAGAAACTTCTTCCTTGTATGCAACTAAAATCCCAGTTGACACCATTGTGTCAAGATAGAGAATGTACTGGCCATGGAGTCATATAGACTTGAGTCCTAATCGCGTTCTCCTGAGCTGTGAACTGTGGAACCACGGGCCTCTCTGAGCCTCAGTTTCTTCATCTGTAAGATGGGGATGAGAAATATTACCCCGTGGAGTTTTTGTAAGACTTAAATAAGTAAAAGTAAAGTGTTTAGCCTCCCTCTTGGCACATAAGCGACCAATACATAGTAATTGTTTTTGCTTTTATTGTAGTTTCTTTTGTCCTGGGAATTCCTGATAACAGGAAACTGTTAAGTACCTGTTCTCTACGTGGGCTTAATGTTCTCCGTCTGGCTGTTGCTGCAGCCAAACACCCCCCTGACCCCCTTGAAATGCCTCATCAGCAAGTCCAGCCTCTCTCTGGGATTTTCGGGTTAGGATCACTAGCTATGAGGCCTTGGCTTGTTGCTAGATGCAGAGAGAACAAATATTGTTTTAGAAACATTAATAATTGAGAGGTTTTTCAGCAGAGAATTGGCCAGCTTTAGGGGAATTGAAAATTAAGGCTAAGATACTACCTCAAGCAGATTTCCTGATGAATAATTCATGAAGCCAGTGCCTACGAAGACCTAGAAGAGAAAATACCTTCTGTATTTTCTGTCCTCCCCACCACTGCCACCAGCCCCGTCACCTCGACTTTTTCCTGACCCCTCGGTGGGGGAAGGGGCATTTGAGAAAGTAAATAAGAGCCAAGAACACAGCAGAGTCCTGATTTGAGTTTTCATTGGAGTTTTGCCTGCATGTTGCTGTGTGATCATTGATAAATTCTGTCCCTCTCTGAGTAGAAGTCCTGCCATCTTTGAACTGACTCTGATGCTTTGAAATCCACGTGATGGAAGGGACTTTGAGCACCCACTGAGGCCTCTGTTTCCAGGGAGATCTGTACCCCAAAGCCTTTGTAGGAAGGGGTTTATTCCATTTACAGACCTCCCTCCTTTCTTCCTTTAGCACACATTTGAGTGGCTGCTCTGCGCTAAGTGCTGGGGATATTGCCCCCACAGAGGAGAAAACTGCCAAGGAAGTGGACAATTACAACCCAGGAGACTTGGACAAAGATGGAGCAAAGCAGAAGGTCATGAGAGTACAGGGAATGGACACCTAAATTCAGCCTGGGGTGAGATCAGGGAAGGTGCAGGGGACACCTGAATTGAGTCCTCTGGAGAGAGTTGGGGAGGAAAAGAAGGGAAGGAGGGTGTTCCAGATTGAGAGAAAATTTGTAAAAATCCCCAGAAGAGAAGGAAAGGTACTTTTGTGGGGACTACATGGGGTCATGGGCTTGTGTGGGAGGGGTTGGAGAAAAGGCTGGATCCTGGAAGGCATCAAGGTCAAGTTAAGGCATTTGCATTTGGTCTTTACCCTGAGGGCAAGGGGGAAGCCATTGAAGGTTTAAGCAAGGTGCTGGAAATGCGATTGGATTTGTTTTAAAAAGATACTGGGACTGCTGGCTGGAGCACTTGGTCGTTCTTGTTTTCTATAGTTAACCCTCAGGGCATTGGTTTAAACACTTCTCACCCTGGTCAAACTGATTGCCTGTCATCCTTTGCAGGAAAAGAATCATTCTTTATGTCTCTAAAGTCTGTCCAATCTCAAGCTGCCTTTTTGTTTCTGTTCATCCATTACATCTGTTCTCGGGGGAGGGGGTGGGGTGTGGACGGGAGGGAGTTTGTGTGGGGTTCCCAAGAAGGACCTCCACTCACTTCTTTTGCCAACTTGTCAGCTCAAACGGGACACTGCCAAGTTTAGTGTGGGAAGCCAGCCAATCTCCAAGGAGAACCAGCTTCATAAACCAGACTTATTAGAGTGGAGGTCAGAAACTGGTGACTCCTAGGATAAATCTGGATCTATGGACATGTTTTGCCAGAACAGTGTGTTGTTTGAAAAAAAAAGGAAATAATCATTAAAAATCAGGAGATTTCTCACAAAAAGTCCAGTTTCCAATTTTCTGGAAATAGCAGACTCGGCAATACTGGCGCCACCTTCCTGCGAAGCGGCCATTGGCTGGTGCTAAGTGGTAACTGCTCCTGAGACAGGGCTCGGCGGGTCCCAGTTCACCCCAGTCCCGACTGTTCCCTGTCACCTTCCTGTCCTGAGGCTGATGGTAGCTTCTGTCTGTCATGATCCCTGCACCACATTTTTCTTCTACCAACCAAGGAAGAAAGCCATTTTTTGATATTACATCTTAATCAAAAACAGAAAAAAAAGTCAAAGATAGACCTAGAGGGCCATGTATTAGCAGACAAATGGAAGAGCACGTATTTCTTGATGGAAATAAAAAATAAGTACTTGATACATAAGCCAGATTTATCTATCTGGGTTGGAAGATGCTGTCTTCCAAGATGTCACAGCCTAAGATGCCGTGACAAGTAACGGGGACTCCTGTGGTCCCTCGCGCTTGGCTTGGGCCTGGGCCTGGCACTCGTGGGTTTTTGACCCCTGGTTTGAGCCTCAGAGGACTGATGAGACGTGGTTTCAGAATCCCAAGTGCCAGAACCATCTTTTCCACTGTTCTTCCCAGATCCCTGTGGCCTGGGGCTCCAGGTGGGGGACAAATGGCTCGGGTCTTGCCCACTGCCCCCCTGCTGTGCAAGCTCAGCCTCTATCTGCGCACGTGTCTCCTTTCTTTTGGGGTGGGGTTGGGAGAACGGTTTCAAGTACTTTTACAGATATATATAAAAGCCATTGATCTAGCAGAGCCCCGTCATGTAACTCTGGAGTAAACTCAGGCCAGAGAAGGCGACTGACCTACCCGTTGTCACTGCGTGGTCTGAGTAGAAATGGCCTGTCCCTCCCTCGCCTGCCTCCCTGTCTTCCCAGACTGAGTGAGGGCCTCACGCCGCCTCTGGCTCCGTCATCTCCTCTGCTGCACTGTCTACCCATCTGCCTCTCCCTCCAGCCCAGGGCTGCAAACTCAACGGCTTACAGGCCATGCAAAAAACAAGTTTGGAGTAGAGGGACCTCTGCTCCAGCAGCTTGCGGCCAGGTGGGAACGTGGCCAGATCTCAGGCCGACGGCCACTTGGATCTTTAAGTGAAATCTGCATGCTGGTGCTTTCTGACTTTCGGCCCAGGAGCAACCGGAAGGCAGAAATGGTCTCATTCTGGTTTGGTTCTCTGACATCTGGCCCAGGGCTCAGCACCTAGTGAATACTGAATGTGTGAATGAGTTGAATTCCGTCTTTCCTCTTCAGGTTCTTACTTCATCATTCAACAGACATTTATCACCATCTGCTCTGTGCCAGGCCCTGAGCTAAGGGCTGGGGTTGGAGGTGGGGTGGAGGGTGGGAGGTGGGCAGAAAGACATGTAAACTAGCAACTAGCGGGACACACCCTGAGCTGGGAGCTGCCTGGGAGGAGAGTCAGGCCAGCCCCAGGGTCTGCTGCAGAAATAGTCACCATTTATTGATGGCCGACCGTGCATTGAGACAGATGTGCTTGACACAGATTACCCTGGAGGTGCTATTTCCATCCCATTTTACAGGTGAGAACACTGAGGATTAGAGAGGTTAAATTGCATGTTCTGAGGCACAGAGCTGGTGTGTGGCAGAGCCGAGACTTGTGCCCAGGGATGCTGAACCCCGTCTGTCCTCTAAGTTGCTGTGAATTCTAGGATTAGAATGAGGCCACCTTGTGCTCATACAGCTGATGTGATATGAAAGTGAAGGATTTTCTTTAGAAAGAAAGGGATTCCAGGCAAGTTTTCGTAAACCACAACTGACAGTCCATTGAGGAGAGCAGGTGGTCCTAGGGACTCATTAGAGCCCGAGAGGTGACTCTGTCAACAGTCACTTTTTTGACCTTGCCAGACTTGGTGTGTGCGTGTGTGCGTGCGTACGTGCATACGTGCATGTGTGTGTGTGTGTGTGAGAGAGAGAGAGAGAGACACTTTCAACCTCCATGGCTCTCACTTTTGACCTTTCGTGTTTTAAGAACTAACATTACAGTCGAGGTTTGACAAGTTTCCACTGGCTGGCCTTGCAATGCTCAGATTCAACTGATTCATTCAGAAGTATGCATTGAGCACCCACTGTGTGCAAGGCTTGGCTCTAGGTGCTGGGGACACAAAGATGCCCCGACTGTGCAAAGGCTGTTCTGGGCTCTGGAGACCCAACGAAGAGCAAGTCCCTGTCCTTGTGGAGCTAAAGGCAGATTTTGATCAGAGTCACACAGGGAAGGGTCAGGTTACAGCTTGAATGAAGTGCTGTGACCGGGAGGGGCGCGGTGGCCTGAGAGCGTGCCCCAGGGGCCAGGGAAGCCTCTGCCAGGGGAGGGACGCGTGAGCTGAGTCTGAAGGAAGAGTGGGCAGTAACCAAGTGAGGGGCGCAGAGAACATTCTGGGTCCCAGACTTGCTGGTGCCGAGGCTCAGGGTGAGGGGGTCTGAGGAAGTGAAGGCGCCACAGGGAGGAACAGATGAGGCCAGAATGGTCAGCAGAGGCCAGCCCCGTGGAGGTCACGGGGAGAATTCTGTTCTTTATCCTGAGAGCAAGGGGCCAGTAGCAGAGCAGTAGCAGCTAGCTTTATCTGTGTAACAAACTAGCCCCAAAGATAACGGCTTCAAAAACCCACGTTAGCTCAGGAGCCTGTCGGTCAGCAGTTTGACTTGGCTCAGTGGGTGGTGGTTCTGGTCTGGGTCAGGCTCAGCTGATCTGGGCTGAGCTTGTTCGTGTGTCTGTGGTCACTGGTGGGTCACGTGGGGCTGGTTGGTTTATGATGGCCTTGACAGGGACGGCTGGGGGACCTGGGGATTCTTTCATCATGTACCAGCCTGGCCCAGCTTGATCCCATGATAGCTGTGGAGAGTGAAGAGTGTGTGAGCGGAAACTGCAAGGGCCCTGACGACCTAGACTTGGAACTGCGGAGCATCACTTTCTGTCGGTCAGAGCAGATCACAAGATCAACCCAGATTCAGGTGATGGAGAAATGGACTCCTCCTCTTAGTGGGAGGG
Organism: Orcinus orca; assembly: GCF_937001465.1. Lineage (NCBI taxonomy): Eukaryota > Metazoa > Chordata > Mammalia > Artiodactyla > Delphinidae > Orcinus > Orcinus orca. The sequence goes on along the minus strand of NC_064574.1, from coordinate 70,277,190 downwards.
GTTGCTAGGTATTGGGGCCATTTTCGCCAGATACCCCAAAGGTGTTAAGTGAAAGGGTGATGTTATTAGAAGGTAAAAAGCGGAGAATTGATCGGGGGCAGTTTGTACCTCAATATCCATTCCTTCCTCCCCTACCAGTAACAGAATGCCAATTTCATTTCTACACATTGCTTCGTAGAATAAAGACCAAATTTCCTCACCTCTCTTATTGCTAGGCATAGCCCTGTTGTATGGAACTTTTAGGAAGCCTTTTTTAAAAAAGAAGGGCCAAGCTTTTCTTCCCTCCTTCCTCCCCTGCTCTCCTCGATGTGTTGGATGGAGATGTGTTGGTTGGAGCTTGGACAGCCATCTTGGACCATGAGCACGAGCGTCCCATCCTAAGGATGGCGGATGGAGATCTGGAAGGAGCTGAGCTCCTGATCACTGTGTGGGGCCACCATGCCAACCTGACTGCCTGCCTGGCATTGCCACTAGTGACTCACAGCTGTCCCTTCTCTGGAGAATTGCTCTTAGTTGGATGGGAGCTATTCCACCAGGGAGGTTATGTTCCCCTCACCCAGGCATGGAGGCATGAAGGGCCCTTCCCCTTTGATTGAAGGTGGGACCAGCTCTGAGTTGCAGTTGACACTGTAGAACACTGCCCCTTGCCCCCCTCCCACTCCCTCCCCCTCACCATGAGATCAGCCTGAGGCCGGTCTCCAGGCCCTTCCCTTCCCCAACCTGCTTTCCTCTTCCCTTCTCCCTGGAACAAGAACCCCCAGCTCAGGCTCTGCTTCTAGGGGACCTGACCTTGGACGCCCTACTCCCCCTCCCTGCCCATTATGAGCCGTGGACTGAGAATCCGGCTTACCCAGCAAGCTCCTGGCTCAGAAAGAACCATACTCGCCAGACTCCATCCATTTTACCCACTGGTTTTGGAGTGGGCAGAGGAGGAGAGGTCAGGAGCTTGAATCCAACAGAACAGGCACATCATAGCGTGAAAGATGACCTCCTTCCGGGCAGGGCTGGGGGACGGAGGCCAAGGGAGCACAGGGGAACAGAGGTCCTGGATTTGGTCAGCATGTGAGGCCCAGCAACCTGTCCTGCCTGCCCACTCCAGGCCTGTTTGAAGTCTGAGGGCTGCCGCGGTCTGCTGGACAGACAGCATTTGTAAGCAGCTCTCTCCCCAGCCCAGTTAATAATTCAGGAGCCAGCGCCTGCAGCCGACCCATCATTCCAACTCTGTTGCACCCTGAACGCCGAGCTAGTGGACAGGAAAGAAAAAAATCACTGTGCCCACATGAAAAATGATCCTCACTTCAAGTGCTTGCTGCGTGCCCAGTGCTGGGGTGGGAGGGAGCTGGGCCAACACACATCTGCCGGGCAGACAGTGAGAGGAGGAGGGAGCCGTCCTGGGCGCTGGGGCGCGCACAGTAAGCGGTAGTTAACTTTTGGATCCTGAGCTACATTTGTTTTGGGACAGGGGGCTGTAGTCGCTGGAGAACGGGCCTTGGAGGACCCAGCTCTCTTCCTCTGATTCAGCCACGCATCCTTCACTCACTTGCCTGCTCACTCATTCATTCATTCATTCATTCGGCGATCACTGGTGCCGCTGACAGGAATGGGGCCTCAAGGATATAGATGGGGTGGGGCCGGGAATTCCCTGGCGGTCCAGTGGTTAAGACTCGATGCTTTCACTGCCGTGGGCCCGGGTTCAATCCCTGGTCAGGGAACTAAGATCCCACAAGCCATGGCACGGCCAAAAAAAAAAAAATCAGATGGGGTGGGAGTGGCGCCTCCGCTCAGGGAGACAGACACATCCAGGGGGAGGCATCATATTTAGGGGCCTGAGACAAGAAACAGCTGGCTGGGGGCCCTGTGTTTGGTGTGGCCTGTGGCCTGGGTTTGCTGGGGGCCCGCTGAGTCCAAGGCACAGAGGGGAGGGCAGAGAGGCCAATGGTTAAGATCATGGACTCCGGAGCCACACTGCCTGTGTTCAAATCCCAGCCCTGCCAACTAACCCACACAGTGTTTGTCTTTCTGGGCCTCAGTTTCCCCATATGTAAAATGGAGTTAATAATGGGAGGCTGAAACAAACTTCCTCGTGTTGTTACGATAATGAACAGGGAGCTAGATCATTAAAATGAAAAACCGAAGCGCTAGCAAATACAAAGCTCCGGTAAAGCAGAGCTTCCTTTGGAGAAGGAGTTGGCACTTTCCTGCAAAGTGAAGCACGCTCACATGCCTCCCAGCCCTCTTCTCCTAGGCATTCACCCAAGTGAAATGATAAACTTATGTTCGCACAAAACCCGGTACATAAACGTTTATTAGCTGATTCATCACCTCCCCAAACGGAAACAAGCAGAGTGCCTCTCAGCCAGAGGACTGGTAAACCATGGACCCTACTCAGGACGAACATAAACGATGTTGGTGGGTCACAAATGGCGTCAGCTAAGTGACAGCAGCCAGGCTCATACTGTGCGATTCCATGTACGTGACATTCTGGAAAACTGTAGGGACAGAAAACTGGTCAGTGATTGTGGAGGTGGGAGGAAGGACGGATACAAAGGGGCATGAGGGGACTTTGCGGGGGATGATGGAACTAGTTGGTATTCTGGGGGTGATGGTGAATCACCATGACTGCATGTGTGTGTTTGTCAAAAAGCATAGAACTGTACACTAAAAAAGGGTGAATTATATTGTATGGAAATTATACTGCATGCAAATTATGGCAGGCAGAGGGAAGAGTGTGTGCAAAGGCCCAGAGGCTTGAACTCAGGTTTGTGACAGCACCTAGAGGGTTAGGAGGAAGTAGCCGGAGTTGAGGTAGGGAAAACATATTTAGGTCACTTTGTGAAGAGCCAGGAAGGTCAGGGAGACTGTCCTCCAAAGGGGTGCTCATGATTGAGGGGAAGGAACCCACCCGTCCAGACACGTGGCACCCTCAAACCCAGAAAAACTCACCCCTCCTCAAACCCGTCTGCTGAACCGTCTTGACTCCTAAGCAGATGCTCTATTAAGCAGTCTAATTTGTGCCTGTGAGTGAAACAAGGCAGAAACCACTGTGCCCATTTTACAGATGGGCAAAAAAGGGAAGGGAACAAACGATGTCTATTACTAGCCAGGTACTTAAAATACATTTTCGTGTAATCCACGTAACCATCCTATGCACGTGTGAAATAGGGGTGACTGGTCTCATTTTCCATATGAGCAAGCTGAGGCTCAGAAAGTGTGAGGATTTTGCTTAGAAGTAGCAGAGTTGGTAGCTAAACCCTACTCCTTCCACGGTTCTTCAGTACGATCGTGGCCCACTGTCATGGTAGCTGTGCCAGGAACGCACACAGACTCTCACACACACACACACACACACACACACACACACACACACACACAGCCTCTCCAGACACCTTTTATTGTCTTTGGTGCCCCCTCAGCTTTCCTTCTGGTACCCAGTGGATGTCTTCATGACTGTTCTGGCTTCTGTCCCTCCGAGGACACACTCATTCCCTCCCCGCCCCCGCAACAGAGACATGGATGGACGTCAGGGAGCATTTGCTCCTGGGAAGATCCTGGCCTGAAGCTGTCTGGAAACAGTGTTCAAAGTGAAAGTGTGACGCTTCCTTGGGTGACGCTCCTCAGGGATGGGGCTCCACTGATGCAGTCATCACAGCTGTCCTCTCTAGATGCTCCTGGCTCCTGTGGGCAGCGCGTGCCGCAGAGCGTGCTTGGCACAGAGCTCCCTGGATAGCACCCACTTCAGCTGGCTCTCGACGTGGACATTCCCATCTGTGGTTGGTGGTTGTGTCTTCTGAGCTCATCATGGTTGGTGTTGGTTGTAGATGGTGTTCCCCACTTAGGATGGTTTCATCGTGGAACAGTTGTCCCCCCTGATGAGTTTGTGCACAGGTGAGCCCACCAACGATGGTTCTCAACAGAGATGGTTTTGCCATGGAGGGATGCTGTCAGGGATGGCTCGTCACGGGGGTTCACAGGACTGATGTTATTGCCACTGGTGGTCTTAACACAGGTGGACCCAGCACTGACGGCTCTCGATCGTATTCTTCCCAAGAATGGTTTTCAGTGTAGATGGTCTCATCATCCATTGCTGATTCTCGGTGTAGTTGGCTACGTGTGACTCTTCTGCTGATGGTTGTTGCTGCAGATAGGGCTATCCATCGATGATTTTGACAAAGTGTGTACTTCTTAAAGATCTTTCTTACTTCTGTTGGCAGTAACCACTCTGGGTGAAGTCTGGGTTTTCTGGGTCCTCATGTCTGCATTTTTCGAGGTCCTAGTGGCAAATCTTCTCATAAAGGGATCATGGCCAGAAGAGGTGGGAACCACTTTCAAAGAGGCCTGTGGCCTCTGCTTTGCCAGGTCAGGAGACCTGGCCGTGCATCCCAGCTGAGGCCCTTATGTGCTGTGTTTCCTCACGTCACTTCATCTTCTGAGCCGCTTACTCCTCGCTGAGCCACTTGTGAGGACTGCAGAGAATTTCACAGTCAGGAGTCTAACCTCAATTTTTCCATGGCCCTGCCTGGTGGAGCTCCTGCTCTTAGCCTCATCCCACGTCACACCCTACCCCGTCCTTACCTCGGATACCCAGCCACACTGGCCGCTTTCTTATTCCGAGCTCTTACCTGCCACAGGGCCTTTGCACTGGCAGTTCCCACCGCCTGGAATGCTCTTTCCTTGGTCCCTTCAGGCTTCAGCTCCAGTATCACTCATTAAGCTTTCCCTGGCCTCCCTAAGAAGATCCCTCTATTATTCTTCAGGCCACATCCTAATTTATGGGCCTTGTGGCTTTAATTATGATTTGCGATGATTTTTACGTACTGGTTATTTATTGCTTTTGGTTCCCTCTGCTGCAATGTCAACCTCATGAGGGCAGAGATTTTGATTTCTTACTTTCTGCTCTGCCCCTGATACCCAGCCTAGTGCCTGGCACATAACGTAATAGATGCTCATTAAGCATTTACTGAGTGAGTGAATCGACCACCTTCAGATGTACATCATAACCACGCAGGGAGCTTTTCATAAGTGTTTGGATTGTTGAGGACAGTGGCTCTCCCTTGGCTGCTCCTCAGGATCACCTGAGATCACCTGGGTCCCACTCGCAGCGGTTCTGATGAATTGGCCTGGGGTGAGACTTTGGCATCAGAATTTTGAAAAGCTCTCCAACATGATTCCAACGTGCAGTCAGCATTGAGAACTGCTGTGCTGGGAGAGAGGCTTGGCTACCTGTGCTTTTTTGTAGGTGATTCTGTGTGCAAATCTGATTAAGTAGTACTGTGAGAACGCCAAGCGTGGCACTTATTAGCCGATACTTAATAGATGTTCACTGAATGACTGAATTGAGAAATTCATTGACCCCCCCCCCCCCAAAGCGTTCATAGGTGGGTTTTAAGGACTCGGGGAATTCATTGAAATTGTGTACAGAATTTGCACTGAGCTACAAGTATGCTTATTTCTCCCCTAAGGGAGGAGTCACAGCTTTCATCAAATTCTCCAGGGTGTCCGTGATCCTCAGAAGATCAAGAAGCATAAAGATTCAATGCAACTCTTGCCTAACACTTGGGAGAGGGATGGCCCTGGTGCTTAGCCTGACTGTGATGGGTCTGAGAGGGCTGGCTGGCTCTGTTTGGGATGCAGGGTGAGGGGAGAAGGCAGGTGCTCCTTGGAGAGTGAGCGGCCCCGCCCCTTGGCTGTCAGCAGGGCCAATCACCACTGTCGTGTTTATTATGAATTCCTTTCCCATTGCCCGGGGCCATTTCCCTCTGCTGTACACAGAGGCATCTCTTTTGCTTCGGAAATTCTGATCCTTCCGGGGTATGAGGGCATCTCACGGCTGTCTGACTTCTTGTTCCCACAATCCTGCATTCCCCACCAGGGACTGGCAGGGAAGGGACAGAGCAGTGGCTTGGAGGTGATCCAGAGGAAGGGGCGTGGTGGGAGCCAGCTCTTGTAGGAAGCAGGGACAAGGTCTAGCTTTAGGGGACGGGCAGGAGGGAGGCAGGGGCGGACACCGAGCAGGTAGTCTGGGGCTCGAGACTGTCTCTGTCCCTTCACGAATGCAAAACAGGGCAGGTGCACCGATGCTGGGAATTAATGGTGAGCCTGTTGGGACTCACATTCCTTCTGCTTCCCGCCCCACCTGCCTCAGGTACCTGCACTCTGGGCCTGAGGACTGTAGGGAACACCTGGGGATGTGTCCAGGGTGAAGGGCAGAGAGCACGCCAGTGAGCAGAGTGCTCTTCCTTTCTAGCACAGGTAACTTCAGGATTGGTACCTGCAGATGCAGCAGGACCACGTGAATAGCCGGGGCTTGGCTCAGCATCCTCCTTCTGAAAGTCTCTCTTGGTCCCTATGCTGGGGCCGACCAGTGCATCCCCGCTGCCAGGCTGCCTTGCCTGCCTGAGCCCGGGGGGAGAGCGCCAGCGAGGGCAGGGCTGGCCCTGAGTTAGCACAGCAGGGCTGCCTGCGGAATGTGGCCACCGCTGATGGGTGATGGCCTTTTGAGCAAATTATTCCCTCACGTTCACAGAGAGGAGGAATTATTGGCAGAAAATGAGGACATAAAACCCTGTGGGACAGGGAGATCAGCTCGGTGCTTTGTGGCCACCTAGAGGGGTGGGATAGGGAGGGTGGGAGGGAGGGAGACACAAGAGGGAGGGGATATGGGGATATATGTATACGTATAGCTGATTTACTTTGTTATACAGCAGAAACTAACACACCATTGTAAAGCAATTATACTCCAATAAAGGTGTTAAAAAAAAAAACAACCCTGGGGGAGCTGGGCACCTTTTGGGGCACTGAGTGCCAAGCACTTGGAAGCTGTCCCGCAGATTGGTTCATTTTTAATGATCTAGGACTATAGTTTAATTCTGTTTAATTCAAACAACGTGACATAATATCTTTCATTTGGACTTAAAACTGCACGGCGCTGATGTGGCTCCCAGCATTCTCCGGGCAGCACGTTCTGTCATTGATGCACATTCCCTCTCTCTGGCCAAATTTAAAGGGAAGGGCTGCAGCCTCGGAGAGGAGAGATCAGCAGAGAATAGGTCACATCAGTTATTAAGGAATGAAAATGAAAATGAATTCATTCTTTCCTCCGTTGAATGAGCAGCTGTGCTTGGGTCTCTGTGATCCATGAAATAGGCTGTCAGGAAAATAGGAAATGGGCCGCGTTTGAACTTCACTGGTTGATTCTGCCCCATTGCCTTGGAGACTGGTATCACTGCCCAGGGCAGGGGCCAGGGGGAGGAGGGGCACCCACTGGATGCCAGACGCATGGCTTCATCGGTCCTGGGTCGGGGGAGCATCATTATCCCCATTTTTCAGATGAGGACAGCGAGGCTCAGAAGGATCCAGGGGCTTGCTCCCGGTTACTCAGGCGCAGACCCTGCTGCAGTTTGAGGTGGGCAGCATCACGGCTGGGAATTTGGCCTGAAGAGCCTCAAAGCCTCACCCTGCCCTGGGTTCAACGTGAAGTGTCTGCTTTCCACACCGTAGAAATACCCACTGCCACTGGATCGTGGTGAGGCGTGAATGAGGGAATGAACTTCATGAGCTCAGCACAGGGCTCCATGCAGAGCGATTGCTCACAACTGTGACCCTTGTTATGAACTCCCGCCTTTCCATTCCTCAGATGGTAGAGCGTGAGTGAAGCCTGGAAAGCAAGTGACTGAAGTGCCCTAAGACCTAGTTCAGGTGGCTGGTGGGTCTGGGATCTGCCCCTCGGACTGGGCTGGGAGTCCCTGTTCTTCCTACTATACCAGGAAGTAGAAAGTCCGGACTGGGGAGGGGGTTTTGAGATGTTTGCTATGGAATTTTCCCCTTCTCTGCTTTATATCTCTCCATAACACCCTCCACCAGCCTTATATATTTGACTTGGTTATTTTGTTCATTGTCTCCTAGCCACTTGAACATTTACGTGAGGAGGGGTTTTGACCAATTCCTCGCTGTATCCCCAGTGCCTAGCACCAGGGCTGGGGCTGGGGTGAGGCAGGAGAGGCAGGTCCTGCGAGGACCGCCTTAGGCGTAGGTCCTTAGATCCTGTCTTTAGTTAAAAATTTGATATTTTGTTCATTATATATATATATATTTGAATTAATTTTTAAAAAGAAATTTATTTATTTTATTCATTTATTTTGGGCTGCATTGGGTCTTTGTTGCGGTATGTGGGCTTCTCATTGCGGTGGCTTCTCTTGTTGCGGAGCACGGGCTCTAGGCACGTGGGCTCAGCAGCTGTGGCTCACGGGCTCTAGAGCGCAGGCTCAGTAGTTGTGGCGCACGGGCTTAGTTGCTCCGCGGCATGTGGGATCTTCCTGGACCAGGGCTCGAACCCGTGTCCCCTGCATTGGCAGGCAGATTCTTAACCACTGCACCACCAGGGAAGCCCCTGCATTAATTTTTATTTTTAATAATATTGTATTAAAATATTGATTATCTTGATGCCTGCGTTTTTTGGTCCCTCTCTCAAATTGTGCCCCTGAGAGCCTCGCTTGCCTCACCCTAGTCCCAGCTCTGCCCGGAAGGGTGCCTGACACATAGTTACATTCAAGAAAGATTTGTAGAATGAATGATGCCCTACCATGTATCCAGGCTCATTTTCTGAGTCCCCAGAGAACATATTGTCTTCCAGTGGGTATTCAAGGGTCTTTGTATCTGAAGGAAGCTAGAACCCCAAACAGCTGCTTTTACTTGGCTCCATCCTTTGGCGACAGCTGAGTATTTCTGATAGTGGTGAGCTAAAGAAGAAGGGTGTGCCCCTTTCAGGATCTGACGGTGGAACTAATTAGAACTCAGGTCTCTAAAACTGCCTAATGAGGGGATGAAATGCAAGAAATCTACTGGGCTCTGAAAACCTATGCAGAATTTCACTCCATCATTAGAGGCCGGCCGCACCTTTCCCTCTCCTGGATATTTCTTGCAATTAAAAGCCACACGGGGTTGTACTGACAGTCGTTAGTTAATGAGATCTGGCTGTGCAGGGCCCCTTGTCCACTTCTTCCACGGTCAGCACACCTGGGCTGAGCCAGTCGAGTACAGTTGCCATACCTCTGATGCTCCGTTTCAATGAAATATCAGGTCTTGCCTCTGAAACCAAAGCTGAGGTTTCATCAAGTTGCATTGTCATAATTAAGGCAGGAGTGAGAAATAACCTCCTGTATAATTTAAAACGGTAAAATTATTGATACCTTTTTCAGCCTCAGCTTTAAATCTTAGCCACCAATGACTCCCCTATTAACAGACCTAATTAAATCCATTTCTCAGGACGTCTTTGGCAAATTCCATTTTAGCAAAACTGTAGGAAGTTTAATTTGATTTGTCTCTGCTCCCCAGAGCTCTCCTGTAAAAATGAGGGCAGCGTGGATGCTCGTCTCTCCACGTCTGATATTTATTAATCCACTCAACAAATATTTATTGAGCACTTACTACGTGCTTTGGCATCAAACTATGGGAGGAGGAGGAAGCAGTGAAAAGACAAGTTCCTATTCCCATGGCCACAGGGGACTGGGGATCATTCATTAATTCATCCATTCAATGAACCTGTATCGAGCCTGCTGTTGGAGTGATGAAAGACTCCCTATGAAAGTCACCACCTATTTGAGGTGGTGAGACAGTTAATAATCAGCGTGGTAAATACCAGTGCCCGCAACTCGTCGCTGACCACATACGTCATAATTTCTGGAGGTGGGGTCGAGGCTTTGGTATCTTGTTTTAAAGCTCTCCGGATAATGCTAATATTCAGCCAGGTTAGAGTCACTAACGTGCAAAGTGGTGAGAGGTGTGGCTGGAGAGGTGGCCAGGAGCTAGGTCATGCAGGGTCCTGGAATCCTGTTAAGGGATCAGAACCTTATCTGAGGGCAGTGAGGGTTTCAAGCAGGAGAAGGAGGGCCTCCTATTTGTGCTTCAGAAGGAATTACTCTGCCAGCGGTGTAGAGGATGGGTTGGATTGGGATAACCGGAGTCAGAGAAACTGGCAAGGAGGCTATTGCAGAAACCTGGGCCCACGGTCATGATCATGGAGATGGAGAGGACAGAGATTCAGGAGGCCAGATCGACACGACTGGGTGGTCAATCATGCATCCCGACCGAATTAGGGGAAGCAGTTTAAGAGGACTCCAAGTGGGCTGGGTGACTGGTTGGATGGTTATGACATTAACCAGAGAGGGGCGGGGAAAGAATGATTTGGGTTTAGGACATGTTGGAGAGATTTGATTGGCAGCTGGAGTTGAGATCTGACCCTTGGAATTGTGCTCTGTGTGGGCGGAGCAACTGGAAAGTCAACTGGGACTCAATTGGAAGGTATCATCCGGGAGAGTGTGTAACCTCAGAGGAAGAGGAGAAGGCCAAGGGTGGTGGGGCCTTTAGGAATCTCAGCATTTAAAGGGCAGTTGTAGTTCTGAGGAGCTGAGAAAGAACTTGATGAGGAATGGCAGAGAGGTAGAAGGAAAAGCAGAGAGAGAGTGATGTCACGAAGCCGAGGAAGGAAAGAGTTCTGAGAAGAGAGTGGCAACATGTTGAAAGCTGTGCAGAGGCCAAATAAAATGGAAGGCCTCTTGTATATTTAGGAAAAAACGGTTTTGACGGGACATTGGGGGTGGTAGCCAGACTGCAGTGGGTTGCAGAGTGAATGGAAGAGAGAAGAGTATAGGTGTAGGTGCTGGTCCAAGAAAGGGAAGCAATAGAGGAGCAGTACCCAGAGGAGATGTTGGATTGGGCAGACACGAGACAGGATTAAGTGCCAGTAGTTTATTTTGGAGGTGATCCCAGGAAACACGAGTAGGGGAGTGAAGAAGTGAGACGTAAAGGTAAGGGAATCAGTCAGGGGTGTGCCAGCAAGCAAGTAACCACTGAGGGAAAATGGAACTTAATCCCATTGGGTAACTAGAGAAGGCAATTCAGAACATGCACCTGAGTTACTGTCCGCAAGAGGCGAGGGAGCTGGGGTCTTTATCCACCAATTCCCACGGTCATCGGTTGAGGACTCTTCCTCGTTGGTTGAGGAAGCATTAATTTCCAGACACTTGGCCTGCCGTGTGCATGGGGAGAGTGGGCTCTGGCAGCCAGATGGAGTCCTCAGGCAAAGAGACAAAGGTGGTGGCAGTGGGAAGTTGGATTGGAGTGATGCCAATAGTAAAAAACTGAGGGGACTGGATCAGACACCAAGAGCATCTGCTCCAGGAGGGATTTAGATTTTTCCAGACTGAACAGAATCCGTCATGATTGAATGGTGAGGATGAATAAGAAGGAGGGGTTGAAAAACAAGTTAGAGGGGATAACTGATGGAGAGTGGTCAAGAAGAGATGGAAGCTATAGAGAGTAACATAAGGGGAGGGCTTGGTTGCCATGATAGGAGGTTGTGGTTGATAAGTAGGGGCCTGGGATTCAAGTTCAAGCAAAAGTTGGCACGTCATAATCATGGGTGTGGGTGGTCGAAGTGGAAGGAAAGTGAGGTCCATTGGAGTTGGAGAGGTTGAAGATGTTGACTGGCTCATTCACAATGGACATCAAAGTCCCCAAGGACTTGGGAGTGGAGAGAAAGACTAATTCAGCTGCCAAAGTTATTACTGACTATTAAAAGCCACCATGTACCCCAGTCCCACTCACAGGGTAAGGTGAACCAAGGGAGTGTGTTGACCACTGGGTGCTGGGCCAGGAAGGAGAAGCTGAGAAGAGCTTCTGAGAAGAGCTGAGAAGCTGGTACCAAGAATCTCCAATCCAAGGGGTAGGCAGGAGGCCTTGGACCAGAGACGGGGACAGGACCTGGGGAAGCCAAGAACAAGTTGGGAAGCCAAGTTCAAGATTAACCAGGGTACATGGTGCAGGATGAAGGCTCTGGATAAGGAGAGGAAAGAAAGGCTCATGCTTCTTGGAGGGACACGGGTCGGTAAAGATTGGACAAAAAGTACAGGGTACTGACTCTGCTTAGCTTTCCCTTATTCCCTGAGGCTTTACACCTGCTGAATCCCAGGGCCTCATGGAGTCCAGTTAGACAACCACTGATGAAAGGAAGTGAGTTCAACTCTAGGGTCAGATCAACCCGGGTTCAAATCTCTGCTCAGTCTTTTCTAGCTGTGAGTCTTGAACAAGTTTTCGCCTCTGAGGGTAGTCGAACCTACATCCTGGGATTGTTTCAAGGAAGAAGTAAGTGTGATCGAGTGGCATATCTCTGTTCTTGTTGCTCGAAGAATCATACTCGGAACATTGAGATGACAGTAAAAGTAAGTGCTCATGAAGGAAAGTTACACAGGGCTACAAGTGTGTTATATGGGCGCCTGACCTAGTCAGGAGATCAAGGAAGGCTTCCCTGAGGAGGTAATGTTTGAGCTAAGATCTGCGGAATGAAAAGGAGTTAGGTAGATAAAAGGAGAAATGGGATCAGTCTAGGAGGAGGACACAGCATGTGCAAAGACCTGCGGCGGGAGGCAGTGTGGCCCATGTTAGTAACTGGTTGCCGTGGAGAGAGTGAGGGGGAGCACAGAGGAGCTGCCAGCAGGAGGCAGTCCGGGCAGGGCCCGCTTCCTCGTGAGAGCAGCCAGCACTCAGAGTTTCAGCAGGAAGACACCTGGGTCAGTTTGTGGTTGCTGAATCAAGGGGGCCCTGCGGGAGGAGGTAGCATAGATCAAGGCGGGGGTGGCGGGGCAGTTGTGAGGTTGCCGCCTTCATCCAGGAAAGGGGCAAAATTGGCCTGGAATAGGTGCTAAAGATGGAGCAAGAGACAAGGGAGTGGATTTGAGGGATGCTCAGGAGGCAATACACCAGACTCAGTAATGGATTAGGTAGGGGAAGGGATTGTTTATAGGGAGAGAGGTTAAGGATGGTATCCTCATTTCTGGCTGTCCAGTTAGTTGCCAACCTAAGAGTCATGCCTCCCTTTTTTTAAATGTCACGACCCCGTGTTTGGAGGATCCATGTGCTCAGGCCCAGGTCACAGACCGTGATTAGCTTAGGCCACACGTGGCCCATGACCATCCCATTCCGCCGTAGTTACTGACTGAGAGGAAAGCGTGTGCCCAGTGGAGCACAGAGATGGCAAGTGAAGCCATGGGTGTGGATGTGATGACTTCGGGAGATTTATAATGAGAGGAGATGAGGGCCTACTTCCAAGTCTTGAGTAACTTCAGTATTTCACGGCCAGGCACTGGGGAATGACTCTGCAGAAGGAACAGGGAGAAGAAACTGGAGAACCATGTGACTGTGGTGCCATGAAAGCCAAGGGGAGGAAGAGCCTCAGAAAGAGTGAGTGAGCCTGTTTGCAAGAGCCAAGACACGGAAGCAGCCTAAGCGTCCATCGACAGAGGAAAGGGTAAAGGAGGTGGGGTACGTATACGCAGTGGAGTATCACTCAGCCATAAAAAGAACGAAATAATGCCATTTGCGGCAACATGGATGGACCTAGAGACTGTCATGCTAAGTGAAGTAAGTCAGACAGAGGCAAATATCATACGCTGTCACTTATACGTGAAATGTAAAAGACAGTACAAAGGCACTTATTTACAAAACAGAAACAGGCTCACAGACTTAGATAACGAACTGATGGTTACCCAAGGGGAAGAGGGTGGAGGGATAAATTGGGAGTAGGGGATTAACAGATGCACACTACCATATATAAAATAGATAAACAACAAGCGTTTACTGTATAGCACAGGCAACTATATTCAATATCTTGTAATAAACTATAATGGAAAAGAATTGAAAAACAGGAATGTATATATCCGAATATATATCGGAATCACTTTGCTCTACCCCTGAAACTAACACAATATTGTAAATCAACTATACTGCAATTAAAAAAAAAAGAAAAAGGGAGTGTGCTATAGTGCTGAATGTTGCTGCAACATGAGACAAAGGAAGGAGTAAAATTTTTATGATTCTCTTATTTTCCTGATGAGGAATTCAGAGACCAGACATAGTGAATGCTTTTATTATTCATACAGTGAGTTGGTGGCCCAGCCTTCTGTGTCAGTTAGCTCATGCTGTGTAAGAACGAGCTCCAAAAAGGAAGTGACTCAAAACCACAAAGACTTATTATTTCTTATGCGTCTAGAGTTTGGTTGTGTTCTGCTGACCTGGACAAAGCTTGGCTGATCTTGACTGGACCTGTTCATGGTCAGCTGGTAGCTGGTCTAGAAGGGCCTCGGCTGGGACAGTTTATCTGTGTTCCACATGGTCTCATCCCCCAGCAGGCTAGCCCAGTGGTAAGGTCCAGGCAGAGGAAATAGCAGGTGCAAAGGCCCTGAGGTGAGAGCAAACTTGGATGTTTGAGGAAGAGTAAGGAGGCCAGTGTGGCTGAGAGAGCATGCCAGGGGAGGAGCAGTGGAAGACGAGAACAGAGAGGTAGAGTGGGTGGGAGGTGGGGGAGAGTACCATGAGCATCTTGTAGATCATGGTAAGGATTTTTGCTTATACTTTTATTATTATTAGACTTATCTTCTGCTGTGTTACCCTGACTGACTCCAGTTTGGATTCCACTCCGTGGCAGTGGTTTTGCATTTTATCTGGCCACGTTGATGCGGACTTTGCTTCTCCCCTCCCTGTGCTGACATTTCCTACATCCTGGTCCCACTGAGTGGTGCAAGGCAGGTCAGTGTCACTGGTCCAGAAATCACAAACACTTGCTCCTAAAGCCCCATCCTCCAGGACGGGAAGTTATAGCCCACAGGCCAAATCCGGTCCACTGCCTCTTTTGGTAAATAAACTTTTATTGGAATGCCGCGATGCCCATTCATCTACCTACCTGTCTGTGGCCACTTTTATGCTACAACAGCAGAGTTGAGTAGTTGTGACAGAAACTGTATGGCACACAAAGCCTTAGATATTTATTATCTGATCCTTGAGAGATAAAGTTAAACCTTCTGGAACTTAAGAGGAAATACTTTCAATTCCCTCCTGCTTTGAAGGGTGGGGAAGTTCAGGTCTGTGGATCTGCCTGTGGGCAAAGGAGGTGGAAAAGCATCAGATCCACACTGTGCTCTGCTTTCCAGCATCTTGCCCCCTTCATCCCTGCCCACCCTGGGCTGACCTGCAGCCCTGCTCCAGGATATAATGATACTTCTGATGTCTTAGTCTGCTTGGGCTGCTATAACTAAATACCACAGACTGGGTGGCTTAAACAACAGTTTTGGAAGCTGGGAAGTCCAAGATCAGGGTGCCAGCATGGTCAGGATCTTGGTGAGGGCTCTTTTCCTGCCTTGCAGATGGCCACCTTCTCACAGTGTCCTCTATGGTGGGGAGAGAGAGAGAGAGAGAAAGAGAGAGAAAGAAAGAGAGAGAGAGCGAGAGAGCGAGCGCGCGAGCACACTCTGGTCTCTTCCTCTTCTTTTAGGGACAGTAATCTCATCATGGAGGCCCTACCTTCATGACATCATCTAAACCTAATCACCTCCCAAAGGCCCCGCTTCCCAATACCATCACATTAGGGGAGGCTTCAACTTATGAACTTTGGGGGAATAATATATTCAGTCTATAACACTTAACATCTCTTATCTTTCTACCTGTGCCCCTCTTGAAGCTAATGAGGGGGGAGCAGGGCCGTGTCGGTGATGGGCAAGAACCCAGTCTCTGGAGTTAGGCATACCTGAGTTCAAGTTCCCTGTAATCTTGGGGGGACTCTCAGAACCTCAGTTTTCTCAGCAAAAAGAGCTAATAATACTTCCCACCTCTTCATGTTGCTGGGAGGACATCGTGGGCATCACCTGTGCAGTGCTTAGCAGTGGTTGGCAAATAGTAAGTACCCTGTTTTAAACTGTGACTACAAAAGGAACGTGAGGAAACTACCTTTCTCTCCTTTCTAGGAAAACAAGAAAACCCTTTGGCAAACAGAGCTGGGGAAATCAGCCAGTCCATATTCAGTCCCCCTCTCAATAACTTCTGCCTCTCTGGGCAGGATACCTGATTTCAGAAAAGCAGAAGAAGAGAGAATCAATATCTCCAAGCTTGCAGCCAATAAAATCTCAGAAGTGGCAATTTCATCTTGACTGTGTCTGCCCGAATCACTAACAGTGAGCTCAACACAAGGGTGGTGACGAGTTTGGGGGTGAGGGAGGCTCGTACAAATGACCGATGTAGATAGTAATGGTTTAATCTTCTGACGCGGCGCGGCTGCCTCTGAGCACCCCATTCCTCAGCCTCCAGGAAGCCATTAGGAGGAGGCTGGATGAAGAGCACCGGGGACGGAGCAGGGATGTGGTGGGAATGAAGATGAATCGTGGAGCACAATATTGATTTGCCTTGCCTGGAACGGCTGCTTTCTGTTTGAAAATACGGAAAGCAAATTAATGAATAAATGAGCCGGCTCGGTGAACTGCGCTCCCCTGGGAGCCCTGGTGTTTAAGCCACATATGCCAACAGGCTCTGAGCAAATACAGGGAGAGGCGAGGGCTTACCGAGAGGGGCAGTGTCACTCAGCCTGCCGGTCTGAGGATCCCGCCCAGGAAAGCTGTGGGAAGCAGTGGCAAGTGTCCTGAAATCAGGCAGATTCTTGATCAAATTTTGGCTCCGCCTCCTGCTAGCTGTGGGGCCCGAAAAATTCATGCAGTGTCTCTGAACTTGAGCTTCTCCATCAGCAGAAAGTGGGCAGAAAGGGATCTGCGGGCGGACTCAATTAGATCGTGTACGTCTGATACTGGCTCTCCCTCCTATGCCGATATTGGGCGCGTTTTCTGACCTCTCTGCACTTCAGATTTCCCTCCTATCACACGGAGATAGTAACACCTATTCCTGGGACACAGGGCTAAAAAATGGAAGCTTTTATAGCTACTCTACATTCCACAAACCTTGATTAAGCACTTATTTTGTGCCAATTACTACCTTAGGTGCTTAGGGTAGAACTGTGAACAAAACAGAGTAACATCCCTTTGCTCATAGAATTTATTATTATTTTCCCTACGGATGTCCAAACGTTCCAGCACGATTTGTTGAAAGAGTACCGTTCCTCCACCGAGTCGCTTTTTCACCTTTGTCAAAAATCGTTGTCTGTACTTGGGTGCAGCTATTCCTGGGTTCTCTGGTCTGTTTCCTTGATCTATGCATCTGTCCCTCTGCTAGTAACACATTGTCTTGATTACTGTACCTCTATAGTAAGACTTAAAAGTGGGTAGTATGATTCCTTCCACTTTATTCTTCTTTTCCAACCTTTTCAAATCCTAGTTCCTTTGCCTTTCCATATACATTTTAAAATAGACTTACCTATATCTTTCAAAAAAAATCTTACTGGGATTCTGATGGGAATTGCAGTAAACCTGTATATTAATCTGGGAAGAATTGACATCTTTACTATGTTGAGTCTTCTAATCCATGAACATGGTACATTTCTCCATTTATTTAGATCTTTGATCTCTTTCCTCAACATCTTGTAGTATTCAGCATACAATCCCTGTAATATTTTGCTGGATTTATTCCTAAGCATTTAATTTTTCTGAGCAACTGTAACTGATAAGTAATTCCAGTTTCTACTTGTTCATTGCTAGTATATAGAAATTGAGTCTTGTATGTTGGTCCTGCATCCTGTGACCTTGCCGAACTCGCTTCTTACTTCCAGAAGTTTCTGTGTGGGTGGATTCTTTGGAATTTTCTACATAGATAATCATGCCATCTACAAACAGGGGCAGTTTTAATTTTCCCTTTCTAATCTGAATTTATTGTTATTATATCAGAAGTCCTGCACCCAAATGCCTAAAGGGGCTAGCCTGGCGAAGACTGTGGCAAATGGGAGCCCATGCCCCAGTCAAAGGGGGCTCTGTGAGTCCACATCTTCAGACTGTTAACGAATTTTGACGTGACGTTTTTTGATATTTAAATGTTGGTAAGTTATTCAAATATTTAGACACTTTTCAGGTCAAACAAAACATACCTGTGGGATGGACTGAATTTGCACCGGTTTGCAAGCTGGCATAATAGGCATTCCTTAAACAGAAGCATCTGTTCCTGCTGCCTGATGTCTCAAGTGGGCAGGTTCCAGGGATGTGTTGGGAAGCACATGCTGTTGACTTGCCTCAGGTTTCCAGGGTGCGCGAGAAGGCCTCTGACGACGAAGGTTAAACTGCATTGGAAAGGTTGTCTCTGGGATTCCCGTGGCTTGGAACCATTGGGCTGGGCACTTCAGCCCCGGGAGGAGACCCCGGGATGTGTGGCTGTGGAGTAACCGGGCTGATGATGTCGTGAGGGTGGAGTCAGGACTGGAAAGGTCAAAACCTGGGAAAACTACAGAAAGTGTCTGAGTTGTCTGGGTGTAAAATGGGAGAAGTGGTAGCAGGGAGTGAGTAAGTAAGTAGCATCTGTCATGTGCCACATGTGCTGGGTGCTTCTCTCCCCTCCCCTCCCCTGCCTTCGTTCCTCCCTCCCTCCCTCTGTTCCTCCCTCCCTCCCTTCCTTCCATGCAACATATTCAGGGTCCACTCTGTGCCAGGCACTGTCCTAGGTGCTCACCTTTCGCTTATTCCTACACAGTCCTGTAAGACAGGCATCGTTCCCTCCACTTCACAAATGAGGGAACTAAGATTCAGGGAGGTTAAGTAACTTGCCTTTGACCCCAGATCTGACTTCAAAGGCCATGTGCTCTTTGTACCATATGCATTCTGATATCACCCCACAGGTACAACACATACCTCTGGTGTATTCTGACAATCTTTGGTTCCAAGAGCTCCAATGGGGTGGGAGGAATGCAGCAGGAGCAGAATCCCAGTGACTGCTGAATCCATGAGTCAGGCAGATCATGACCTGAGTTGTCTATACAATGGCATAAGGCATCAACCATTGGGAGCAGTAGCCCTGGGAGGATGACCTGGGACCAACAGCCCTCTATAGCTCATCTACAAAGAGACAAGAAGATCAGGCAGTGCCCTAGCATTTAAACAGTATTTATTCTCATTCATGGTGTGATTAGTAGACAACGAAGGAAGCCTGGGTACGGGGCTCAGAGCGGCTTTGTCCCTGATCCCGGATGAGACATTTAACTCCAAGACCCACTGGATGGTCTGGGAAGAGCTGCTGGGTTACACTGCACCTTAGTCAGACCTGCCTGAAACAGGCAATACTGGATCTTGGGGGGAGCTGGTGGCGCTCAGGACCTGGTACTGAGGATCTCTGGGGAGAGACACCCTCCTCAGGATCCTACTCCTCTTCTGATTTCAAAATGCTTCCCCATGGGTGACTAAGCAAACAGTGGGAACGGAAGGGAGGAAAATGGCTTGGGAAGGAGTCTCTTAGTCAGGGCTCTTTGGACTACAAGTCACAGAAACTCTGACTTTAACTTACTTAAGCAAGAAAAAGGGCCAGAAGTGCCAGGGAATAGAGGCTGCCTTCAGGCAGAGCTGGATCTAGAAGCCCGAACAGTGGCTTCAGAATATGTCTCCATCTGTCATCTCTGCTTCCCTCTGCACTGGCTTCTTCCTCAGCCTGTCATGGCTTCCAGCACCTCTAGAGTCACATCAGTTTTAATGTCAGTGGTCCTGTGGAAAGAGATGGCCTTCGTCCCTGAGGTTCCAACAAAGGTCTAAGAAATCAGGCCTTACTGGCCTGGCTTTGTTCACATGCCTGCCCTCTGAACCAGTCACTGACAAGGACAGGTACGGAATGAGCTGACTGGCTGGGCCTGGCTCACATGCCCCCCACTGGATTTAGTGGGGAGGAGTGGGGTCAGCCTCAGTTGAACCACATGCACTGGGAGAGGAGGACGTGGTTCCACAAAGGGAGCTGGGGATGTTGCTCCCTGGGGAAAATACATGCTGGACACAATCTCCTCCCTCTTGGAGTTAATAGGAATGTTATCAAGGTCTGGCTTATAAGGGACTGGGAGTTGAAAATGTTCTGTGATCCAGGGCCTTTGTTGCTTGCCCCTTTGCTCTGTACAGTCTATTTTATTTGTCATGCTCTCTGCAGACAGGCTTTCTCTGCCTCTCTGCACACATCGCTGTCATACAGATTCCTATCCCAAATGTCCATGCACGGGATGAGCTCACATCGACGAGTGTTGAGTCCCGACTCCCAAGAGGTTTGCAGAGTGTCCTCTTCTAGTGCCAGCGCCCTGATTTTCCTCTGGGCACTGCCTCATCCTTGCCCCGCCACCAAGTCCATGCAGTGGAGGCAGGAATCTTCCCTTCCCCCTACACCTCAGCTCCAGGAATGAGCCTGTGATCCAGGCAGGGTCAACCAGATATTCTAAGTCCTGTGGCCACCGCAGACTTTTTCAGGGATGGTCACATGAGCGAGGTAAGGTCCTCACCTTGGGCTCTTGCTGGGACTTTTGGGAGAGACACATTCTCTTTGTGCTGAGTTGCAAAGGTGGTCAGATATTAGCCTAGACCTGCTAGAGGTCACTCGTGGCACTGAAGGATAAAGCCATCGTAGATGGAAGCAGAGTCGGGACAGAGTCTCAGTAATATTTTTTTTGAGCTTCTGGATCCAGCGAAGCCTGGGGCTTTTCCCTCCTCGGGCTTTTGTTGACATGAGCTGATGCACTACCCTTTTGCCCAGGCCAGTCTGAGCTGCAGGTCTACCTTTTGCAGTCAAGAGTCCGTATGAATGCACAGAGAGGGTCTGATGGTGCCCCTCCAGTTGGCTCGCGGGTGTGCACCTCAGGTACAACCATGTGGTACAACATGGCTATGGGGGGAGGGGCAGTTTTCAGGGTGGAGGTTTGTCACCTGGGTCAGGCTTGCTGGTTTGGGGGACGTCGGCAGCTACGCAGAGAGAAGCACAGCTGGGTGGACCAGGCCAGGCTTTGGAGAGGCGGGATCCCTGTGGTTATACACTGTCAAGCATCCTCCAGGCACATGTGACACTCAGCCCAGGGCAGCTAGACTTATTCTAGCTCCGTCCACTGGTGAGATGACGCTGCCAATGTGGTCAGACCTGGCTCAGGGCCTCGACTAGAAATGTGCCTGCAGCTTGAAGACCCAAGGATTGGAAAGGCATGCCGCAGCCCTAGAATCCGACACCTCCTAGGGATGCAGTGAGAGGCCCAGACAACACTTGGCGGGTGAGCTGCTGCAGCCCACACCCGCGCACCGCCGTGGACACACCCATGCATGGGAGGGGCCCTGGGGAATTTCTTCAGCCTGAGTGGCATGTGGGTGCTCCCTGGTCTGGCTGCCAGTGCTGTGACTGGACAGCTTCGGGCCCACCCTCAGGGCACCCCATCACTGGCAAAGAAGTGCTACTCATAGCCTTTTCTTTTTTTTTTTAATTATTTATTTTATGTATTTATTTTTGGCTGCGTTTGTGTCTTCGTTGCTGGCCGCGGGCTTTCTCTTGTTGCGGCGAGGGGGGCCTACTCTTCGTTGTGGTGCGTGGGCTTCTCATTGCAGTGGCTTCTCTTGCTGTGGAGCACGGGCTCTAGGCGCCCGGACTCAGTAGTTGTGGCACATGGGCTTAGTTGCTCCGGCAGCATGTGGGATCTTCCCGGACCAGGGCTCAAACCCATGTCCCCTGCATCAGCAGGTGGATTCGTAACCACTGTGCCACCAGGGAAGTCCCATTAATAGCCTTTTCGTTCTATCCCTTCCTCCCTCTGCCTGGGTGTCCATATGGACAATTAGGAAAAGACAATTTAATACTGAAGAAATTAATTGCATTTGCCAAATGGGCTTGAAACAGGCTGTTTCTCGGTCAACATAACAGATGACAGTGCTCAGAAAATGAACACTGTTGACTGTTGACACAGTTGTCTCTGGCTGTGGATCAACTGTGATTTTTTTGGAGAGGTAGGGGGTGGAGAGCAGGGAGTGGAGAGAGACCTTTGCCTCCTCGGCACATGCTCCGTGTGGGTTGCTGTCTCCTAGTTCTATCTTTAGTAAGACTAGCTACTCGCTGTTGAGAGCTTCCCATGTGCCTGGTATGCACAAGGCATCATTTTTTTTTTTTTTTTTTTTTTTTTTTTCCGAGACCAACACAGCACAGGCTCTATTCAGTGGCCAAAGAGTGGAGAAGCGTAGGCATCATTTTTAATCTTCACAACGTTTGTGTAAGGAAGGTGTTAGCGTCTCCATTTCACAGATGGGGAGACTGAGGTGCAGAGATGGGACTTAGCTGAAACCTATGCTTTTTCCTAGCTCCCCACTCTGGAGTATGGATACTCTCAGTCCTTAGAGGTGAATCCTATGTCCCCAAATTGTCCATTAGGTCTGGGGAGGCAAAAGAGTGCAACCAGTTAAGATTCCAGACCCTGGAGTCGGGTTCTCAGGGTTCAAATCCTGCCTCTGATACTACCTGGATTGTGCTGAATGAGCTATATTGCTTCTCTGAACCTAAGTTTTCTCATGTGTAAAATGGAAAAAAAACAAATATACTTTCCTCCCAGAATTATTGCGAAGATAAAGGAGATAACGTATGTAAAGCATTCACATATGGCAACCCTGTAACAAGTGTTAACTTTCATTACCCTGAGCGGGAGGGACTGGCTGGTTCAGGAAGGGACTGCCTGGGGCAGGAGAAGAGTGAGGAGCACCCAGAGGACTGTGGCGGATTAGACTGCCGTTCAGAAAATAATTCACACTCCATCCCTTGATGTCAGGCTTGGTCATGAACTTGTTTTGGCCAATGGAATGTAGGCTGAAGGAACAGCATGAGAGTTCTGAGCCCAAGACTTAAGAGGCAGCATGCATTTCTTACCACTCTGTGGGCTTCTATGCCATGGAGAAAAGCTTTCCCCAGACAGTCACTGCCTCCCAAGTTTGGCCTCAATATGAGACTCATGGAGCGGAGCTGCTCTGGCCAACTTGCAGTCCTGTGAGAGAGACAGAGTAATTGCTGTTTTAAGCCACTGATGCAGGTGATGCTTGTTACACAGTATTTTATGGCAGTAGCTAACTGATACGTACAGAGAAGACAAGATTAGTGGCTATATGATCTTGTCTGTTCAGCATCTTGGCTGGACCACCCCTCTCCCATTCTTGGCTCATGTGGACCACAGCAATAGCCTCTAACTAGTCTCCCTGACCCCACCTTTGCCCCTTACAGTCTATTTACCATCCAACAGAAAGAGTGAGTCTTTTAAAACATAAGCCACATCAGGATACTCCTTGCTCATATCTCTCCCATGGCTTCTCGTGGTGCTTAGAATAAAATCCAAACTCCTCCCCTTGGTCTGCAGGACCCTATGTGATCTGGCCCTTGGCTACCTCCAAGACCTCATGTTCTTCTATTGTTCCCCAATACTCTTGCTTAAAAATAGTGGCTGACCTGAGAAAGAGGTGGCCCCAGGAAGGTGAAGGTCATCGTGGGGTTTTTCTGAGGAAGGGAAACTGGTCACTTAGTGAGGTTAAGGCTGTCAGTTGATGATCAATCCATCTTCCATCCCTGAACTAGTTTCTTCACATCTTGCTGTGGGAGAGATATACTCAGAACCCTCAACCCCCTTTATTTCAGTACTCTGGCATCTCTAAGTCCTGCCCCTTACTCCCTTGGCCTGGGTATTCTCCAGGAGGGGGGAGCGCAGTGGATCCACTGTCCTGGCAGCGATGGGCTGTATATAGGGATTCAGGGTTGAATAATGGTGTTCCTCTACACCCACTGGTACACCAAAATGAGCCGGGCCCAGAAAGCAGAGAGAGGCCCCTTCCCATTCACCTGGGGGTCTCTGGTGCAGGGGGTGGGGGGCATTGTCTTACCCAGGAGGCAGAGTCCTGGATGGGGCCCAGGAGTTCAAGACTCATCTGCTGAATGATCTTGGGCTAGCTATTATCTCTTTGGGGATCAGTTTCTTCTTCTGTAAAATGGGTACAAGGTGGAGTGAGCTATTCCAGATCAGTGAGCAATAAACCCCTAAGAGAATCTGATTCAAGGTATAAGCTATTGCCCCAGGCATGGGCATATGTGCATGTGTGCCTCTGTGGGTCACTGAAAATTTATATATAATTTTAGGAGGTTGTGGGCCTCTTGGAAGCTTTTAATGGACTGTGGGTTCAGAAGTTCTGGCCTACATGAAGAACAGCATTGTGACTCTAACTGAACAAAGTATTTGGAGCCAATCTGCATGATATTCAGTTTCTCCCGACCACTTGCTAGCTGTGTGACCTTGGCCAAGTTACTTAACATCTCTGTGCCTCCATTTCCTCATCTGTGAGAGAGCAGTGATGAGAATACCACACAATCCGTAGGTTGCTGAGAGGAATGTAGGAGACTTGTGTGTACATGGACATAGCACAATGCTTAGTACATAGTAAGTGCTCACAAGTCACATGATCTTTCAGACGTAACCACCTAGGACCCAGGAAGCTTCTCTCTTCTTGTTTTCTAGGACCCTTACAGCTTCTCTCTTCCTGTCTCAAGCCTTGCTGGGGATCTGTTTGTCTCTCCTTGTCTCTTCCTGGTTCTAGGCTGGGGTCTTACAGGAACGATTCCCCTTCCTGACTCTGCCTCCAGGCAGGCACCCCTGCTGCTCCCATAGATGCAGGAGTTAAGTGGATCCGGGAGACAACGTGAGCTGGTCCCCTGCCTCTGTCCCTCGTGCTTCTCTCCCTGTTTTCCCTTCCTGCCGCTGCCTATCTGCCCGTGGTCTCTGCTGCTGCCTCAGGTCTCAGCCACGTTCTCGCTGACTCCGTCTCCATCTAATAATCATCATAGCTGACAGATGGAGGGCCCACCCGGTGTCGGGCCCTGTGCTATGTGCTCTGTATTGTTTATTCGTTAAATCCTCATAACAGCTTTATGAGGTAGGTACTGTTTTTTATTCATTCAATAAATCTTTATTGGGCACCTGGTATGATTCCAGACTCTTATAAGGGCTGGTGTTCGAGGGGTGAGCATATCACACAAACTCTGCAGGAGCTGGTCTTCCAGCCTCTGGATGAGGAAACCGAGGTTTAGAGGAGTTGAGTGATGTGTCACTGGTAAGGGGCTGCATCACGCCTTGCATGCAAATCTCTCTAAAACTAGACTTTGGGCAAGACCTAAATCACTACGTTAGATGTCCTCCCGTAGGGCTCACAGCCTGGTCAGGAACAGAGATAATTCAATACATAAAGTACAGGAGGATCAGTGCTGGCAGAGTGGCATGGTGGCCAGAATAATGGCCCCCCAAGTCCACATTTTAGTCCTGGAAGCTGCGAATGTGTTACCTTACATGGCAAGATGGCAGATGTGGTTAAACTAAGGATCTTGAGCTGGGAGATGATCCTGGATTATTTGCGTGGGCCCGGTGTCATCACAGGGGTCCTTATTAGAGGGAGGCTGGAGGGTCTGAGTCAGAGTTCGGGAAGGAGAAGTGACAACGGAAGTAGGGGTCAGAGGCATACTGGAGGATGCTACACAGCTGTCTTTGAAGATGGAGGAACAGGCCACGAGCCAACGAATGCAGGTGCCTTCTAGAAGCTGAAAAAGGGAAATCACTGGAGGAAACAGATTCTCCCCTTAGAGTCTCTAGAAGAATGCAGGCCTGCTGGTCCCTTGATATCAGGCCACTGAGACCCATGTCAGATGTCTGACCTCCACAACTGAGGTCATTTGCATTGTTTTAAGCCACTCAGTTCGTGGTAAATTGTCACAGCAGCAGCAGGACAGTAACACGTGGTTGGTTCATTATGGCAGGCAACACAGAAAAAGGGCACTCAAGGGCCTGCTGGCATTCTACTAGAAGCAGCAAGAGGAAGCCAGGAGACAGCTTCCAACACCACCCACCACCAGGTTCATGGGCACACTTCCTACTTTCCATGTCACCGAAGCCAAGAATGTTGCCGAGCTTCCTGTCACTGTAAAACAAGATCCCCTTCCCAATACATGCTCCCGTTTCCCTTTGATCCCCACCCTTCGGTGTCCTCACAGTTCAGGCTTCAGTAACAGTCTGTCCAAAGTTTAGTCTTTCTCCAGCACGTGGCTTAGCATCCATCCCACCTCTGTCTTTTGCTTCATTCCAAAGCCTCTCCCAACTTTTTCTCTTTCTTCTTTTTTTAAAATAAATTTATTATTTATTTATTATTATTATTTTTGGCTGCGTTGGGTCTTCGTTGCTGTGCGCGGGCTTTCTCTGGTTGCGGTGCACGGGCTTTCTCTAGTTGCAGCAAGCGGGGGCTACTCTTCGTTGTGGTGCATGGGCTTATTGCAGTGGCTTCTCGTTGCGGAGCATGGGCTCTAGGCGCGTGGGCTTCAGTAGTTGTGGCACATGGGCTCAGTAGTTGTGGCTCACACGCTCTAGAGTGCAGGCTCAGTAGTTGTGGCGCACGGGCTTAGTTGCTCCGCGGCATGTGGGATCTTCCCGGACCAGGGCTTGAACCCATGTCCCCTGCATTGGCAGGGAGATTCTTAACCACTGTGCCACCAGGGAAGTCCCTCTCTTTCTTTTATTGAGGTATAATTGACATATAACATTATATTACGTTCAGGCGTACCACAGACTGATTCGGTATTTGTATATATTGTGAAAAGATCACCATAGTGAGTCTGGTTAACACCTGTCACCATACAAAGTTATACAATTTTTTTTCTTGCGATGAGAACTTTCAAGATCTGTTCTCTTAGTTATTTTCAAATATACAATTCAGTCTTGTTAACTGTTATCATGATTCTGTACATTACATCCCCAGGACTTGTTTGTACCTTTTGAGTCCCTTCACCCATTTTGCCCACCCCCATCCCCTCTGCCTCTGGCAATGACCAATCTGTTCTCTATCTATAAGCTTGATTTTTTTTTTTTTTTAAGATTCCATATATAAATGAGATCATATGGTATTTGTCTTCCTCTGACTTATCTCCCAGGTACCAAAATCTGTATCAGGTATTAATTCCTGCACAACAAATTACCCCCAAACATGGAGGCTTAAAACAACCAACATTATCTTAGTTTGTGGGGCATCTTAGTTTGGCTTAGCTGGGTCCTCCAGCTGAGGGTGTCTCCTGAGGCTGCACCTGAAGGGTCCCCTTCTGAGCTCGCTGCTGTGGCTGTTGGTAGCCTCAGGTCTTTGTTGGCTGTTGGCTGGAGGCCTCAGCTCCTTACTGTGTGGAGCTCTCCATAGGGAAGTCCTTACCGTGGCAACATCCTCTCTCCAGGGCCAGAGCTCCAGAGATGGAAGGCACAGGCATTGGCAACCTAATCTCAGTAGCAACACCCACCACCTTTGCCATATCCTGTTTGTTCTATCTGGTCACTAGGTCTGGCCCACGCTCAGGATGTCCCATGAAGGCATGAACACAGGTGGTGGGGGTGATTGGGAGCCATCCCAGGGGGCTTTTTTTAATCACCAGAGGTGTGCCAAGGTGCCAGGGACCACAAATGAGGGGCTGGGTGGGTGCTGGGTCTATGTGCCTCACATTATACATCGGGAAACTGAGGCATAGAAAGGCTAAGTAATATGCCCGAGGTCACTCAGCTACTGGCAAGCGGTCTAACCAGGCTCGGGACCAGGCACCTGGCTCCTAAGCCCTCATTCTTAACCCCCAGACTCTCCCCACTGTGTCCCCCTAGGGAACTCTCCTGCCTGCCAGCCTGGTTTGGTTTCATTCTGTTTCCTCTTTTCCTCCTCTTCCGCCACCTCCTCCTCTTAAACATCTGCCTTTCAGCCTGTCTTCCTCACTGTGTTCTCTTTTGCTTGTGATGTTGGCCTCTAGTCTGTCATCCTGTCCCGTGTGTGTCTTCCTCTCCTAGTCACTCCTTTGCGCTTCTCCTACTACTTCCCCCTCCGTCTGTCTGTCTGTCTTGGTCTTGCTCTCATCTGTTCTTTGTTTCCGTGACTGCCCGTGTCTGTGTGTCTGTGTGTCTGGTGTGTCTGTCTCTGTCTGTCGGCCTTAGATTTTGTCCATGGGTCCCTCTGTCCCTATCTCCCTTTTCCCAGTACTCACCTGTCTGTCATATATCTTTGTCTCTTTTTGAACCCATTGCTTCATTTCCCCCTTCCGCCTAGATCCTTCTCTGTTTGTCCCTCTGTATGTAGCGGTGTTTTTCTATCTATCTTCTTCTGGACTCTGCCCATCTCCTTTCCTCTCAGGCCGCAATGAGCTGCTTCTGGTTTTATCCAGTTGGGCCGGGGGGAGTTTTGATTATTTATGACACTATCACATTAATTATTATCTTTATGATAACATAAAAACAACAGCCTCTGAGGCCCTACCCACCGGCGGGCAGTGCCCAGCAGCCTCATCCTCCTGCCATGTAGACCGATGGGACCTCCTGCGTCTATTCATCAGGCTTTGATACTCTTCTCCTTGGAGACTGTCGGCTCCAATGTTACAATCACAGCAGTATTAGAATAACAACTTAAAACCAATCATTTTTATGGGGACACGCACAGTATAAAAAGACCTGCCTATCTGAGGACACATATAACATCAGCAGCTATTGCCCCATAAAGCTGTCATTTAGAGAAACATCTCGGGGAGTCCTTGAACACCAAGTTTAACCAGAGAGAGAGAGAGAGACGGGGAGAGAGAGAGAGAGAGAGAGAGACGACTTTGCAAATCATTTTTCATGGAGGTCTAGGAAAAAAAATGTGAGAGATGGATTCCATAGGGAGCCAATGGATTGAGTTAAATGGCTGAGGCTCAGCCCCACTGGAACTTGGCATATGTCTCCTGAAATTACAGAGGAGGCTTAGAAAGGGGCATGGGCAAGGGGACCCAGCAGGCATGGCCTAGCTCACTTCCTTCAGTTCCCATTCTAGGCTCAATTTCTCTGAATCAGACCCTTAGATGAAGTTTCATGTGTAAGATTTTTTTTTTAAATTAATTAATTAATTATTGGCTGCACTGGGTCTTCGTTGCTACACACGGGCTTTCTCTAGTTGTGGCGAGTGGGGGCTACTCTTTGTTGTGGTGCCCAGGCTTCCCATCGCTGTGGCTTCTCTTGTTGTGGAGCACGGGCTCTAGGCACGTGGGCTTCAGTAGTTGTGGCGCATGGGCTTCAGTAGTTGTGGCTCGAGGGCTCTAGAGCGCAGGCTCAGTAGTTGTGGTCCATGGGCTTAGTTGCTCCACGGCATGTGGGATCTTCCCGGACCAGGGCTCGAACCCGTGTCCCCTGCATTGGCAGGCGGATTCTTAACCACTGTGCCACCAGAAAAGTCCCTCATGTGTAAGATTTTTATTAGGAAGCATCCTCCAGGGAAAATCAGTAGGGGAGTGAAGGAGTGAGATGGAAGGGAAGAAAGAAGTCAGGGTTGGCATCAGAGAAGGTCCCATGGAGTGAACCTTGGGCTCAGTTCCATGGGACAGCCCTGGAGGCAGCGTAGGTGACACCTCCTCTCTGGACCAGGCCTGGGGAAAGGCAGCCAGAGGTCAGAGGCTTCCATGGGGCAGCGGAAATGAATCCCCAGCTACTTCTGGCTCCTCGTGCACACAGGTGAGGTGGCTTCCAGCAGCCTGGAGGCCATCCTCCAGCAAAGAGGTGCAGGTGCTGGCTGTTGGGATGGAGGCACGTTGGGAGCTGGTGTGGATGGTAAAGGGGACCCAAGGGGTGCAGATGGAGGGCTGACAGCACCTGCCACGGGTCCTGGGCAATGCTTGCACCCAGTGTCAACACCGGGTCTCTGCTGCTTCAACTCCACTTGGGAATGGGGAGGAGGTAGACCGATCTGGGTTCCCTGGGTTGATGGACCCTTGACTCTGGTCACTGGGGAGGACTTTCTTACCTCCAAAGAGACTGGTTCCTGGTTGCCCCTGAGGCTCCTGGGTGAGTGATGAACTTCTTAAGATGCAAGCCCTCAGGAAGAATAATTCACCGACCAGTACTCGCGATAGGATCAGCTCTTTAGAGATGAAGCGCAGCAGGTGTAAGCCTTGAGCTCAAATCAGAAACACCCAACCGGACAGACAATGGAACCAAGAGCCATAATTTAGCAGCAGCTCTTCTAGAAACCAACCAACCAACCAACCAAACCAAAACCTTGACTCCTAATATGGCAGTGGGAGCAGAAGCAGCTCTTACGGGGTCGGGTTATTCTACGGTGCTTTTGTGTAAATTAGAGCAAGTGCCCCCTGCTGGGTGGAGGGAGCACTGCAGCGCATGGCTTGATGCGTCAAAGGCAACTTTCTTAAAAAGATGTCTTTTTGGACAGATTCAGCTACATGCCAGAGCGCAGGATTTGATGAGGGGAGTGAGCGGTGGAATTCAGTCCTCACTCCCCTCTATGTTGGGTGTCATTGTGCAGTGCGTTCACTGTACAACCAAACTGTACGGGACAGCCCTGAGCTTTTAGATATGGTGGGCTCAGCACTACAGGCAAGGAAATTGAAAACAGTGCACTTCGTGAAGGCTGGGGCTAGGTCAGGATCACCCACCACCGTGTCCCCTCGCACTATATACAGTGCTCGGTACAGGGTAAGCATTTAAAATAGTTCCTGTTGAAGAAATGAATTTTAAATGTCATAGCTTGTTTGGCATATCACAGTCCATAAACGTTTGCCAGGTGAACGAATGGCTACTCCTGTCAAAAGTCTCATGTGAACTTCCGCGGCACTATAGGAGGAGAGGCATTACAGCATCCAAGCTTGAGTAAGTCTGCCTGGATTCAAACCTTCCACTGACTGGCTGTGTGATTTTGGGCAGGTTAATTCTACTCCCTGTGCCTCTGTTTCATCATCTGTAAAATGGGGATAATAAGAGGACCTGCTTTCACAGGGTTTTTACGAGGATTGAAAGAGTTAAGGTGACATGCTCAGCACAGTACTCAGCAGACAGTAACTTCTCCACAAAAGTTAGCTATTTATTATTATTATCACCATTGGAGATGACAGCCCCCTGGTGCTCTGTGCTGGCCAGACCTCCTTGGAGAACAGTGTCACCTCTGGGTGTCATATTCTGAAAGAGATAATGACAGCTATCTTGGCTATGAAAGCCCCACAGGAACTTTCCAATAGATAAATGTTGAAGTATATTGCACAGATGTTGTTCAGACAAGGAGTAATCTAGTATGGATAAGACGATTTTTAGTAAGCTCTTCATCTATCCTCTTTCCACTCTATTCATTATGGCATAAACTTTATGCCTTGAAAACTTCACTGAAGAAGCTCCCTTTTACCCCTGAGAGTCCCTCAGTATTTGGAGGGGAGGGACCCAGAGGCCCAGGGATGATGGATCTGCCAATCGGCATAAAGGCCCACGGATTTACCCATTCGGCACAACCCATTCCTCCAGTGATTGGTTCAGAGGTGGGAACGTGGCCCGTTTGGGGCCAGTGAGGTGGGAGATGATGTTGGTTGGGGGTTTCTGGGCGGAGCTATCTGGAGACACGTGCTCCCACCCCCTCACCCCCTTGTGTGAGGAAGGCCCTGGGAGCACCCGGCAGCTCTCTTGTCCCTACCTGGGGATCCAGCCTTGATTTGGAACAGCCTCCATTGAAGGCAGGGAGGACAGAGTGACAGTGTTGAGTTCCTGGGTCAACCACCTGTGAAGCTGCTCTCCCTCTGGCCCTGTCAGTCCTGTTCTTGTCTTATTTCTTAGCTAGTTTGAGTTGGGTGTTCTGTTACCTGCAGGAGGATGGCTCCCAGCTGACGCACTGGCTATTCTTTCTCCGGAATATTCCTTATGGTGTAAACCGCATACCTTGATTTCATCAGGGTTCAGTGTTTTGAAGCTTTAAAGCCTCCTTTCCTACATCTCATATCTTCCTCTGAGTCACCTGTCCCCTGAGTCAATAAAGTGTATGGCTAAACATGGGAGTAGGGGGTGCGGAGGGGGGAGAAAGGGTTCCAGGAAATTGAGGGGGGCAAACATGTGTTGAGATCTCAAAATATTAGCTACCACGTTGTGTGTGTGCCAGGCACAGCACTAAAAGCTTTATCTGCATGGTTTCGTTTAATTTTCCCAACCGCGTGAGAGGTTGCTGTGATTATCCCCACTTACAGATGAGGAAACTGAGGCCCTGGATCACTTGCTCAAAGTCACACAGTCTGGCAGGTAACCTCGTTTTGTGTTGAACCAGCTGTACCCCAGCCTGGGAGACAGCGCCAGCCAAGAAGCGTGCGAGGCCCTGAAGATCCATGTGGGAATCGCACACAGAGGAATTTTATAGACAATTAAATCTGTAAAGACTGGCCAGTGTGTGTACTTAAAGTTGTGTGCAGAGGTAAATGCCAAGTTTTCTTCCATCTCCTGAAGAGCTTTTAAACCAAGGGGGTGGTCTCACTGGGCTGAACGCTAAGCAGGCCAGTCAGGGCCAGGAGGAGTGGGGCTGGGGGCCAGGAGGTGGCTGGGAGAGGGCACAGGGCTGCGGATGGCCAGCCCTCGGGGGCCTGTGTGGTGGAAGCAGCCCGGGCTTTGCAGTCACACTGACCTGACCAGCGCCTCCCTTCCCACGCAGCAGCTCTGTGACTCCATGCAAGCTCCGCACTCTTCTGAGCCTGTCTCTCCATCTGCACGGTGGGGACAAAACATGGACCACCTGGGGTTGCTGCCAGGATTAGATGGGATAATGTCCAAACTCTCCTCATGAGTCATGTACCCCACAGCCTTTATTATCTGGTTTCCCTACCAGCCAAACACCTGGGGGTTGGGAGATCAAGATTGGAGAAAGCTGCCAGAACTGAACTCAATATTCTTCGAGTTTCCTAGAAGCCTACAACATCTGGGGCTAATCTTTCCTAACTCTTTGGGTGACCTTTTCTGAGTGGTGTGGTAGAAACAGAATTACTGAAAGTCATCCACTCGCTTGCCAATAGACTCAGTTACTTAGCGTCCTTGACCTCATGTGCCTGTATCAGTTATCTTGTTGTTATAATGCTGCCCCAACATCTGACCCAAAGTCGGTGACTTGCAAACACAACCCTTTATGATTCTCATGAATCTGTGGGTCAGTTCGGTGATTTGGCGGTTCCGGGCTGGCTTGGCTGCTCAAGCATCTGCAGTCAGCTGGCGGGTCAGCAGGGGGCTGGCTGATGCAGGATGGCCTCAGCTAGTAGCCTGCACGTGTTCTCCTGGCAGAAGCAGGGCAACAAGGGAGGAAATCGAAATGTACAAGCACTTTTAAAAGCCTCAGCTTTACTTGTTTGCTGCAATCCCATTGGCCAAAGTATTGATAAGTCCAAAGGTCAATCCTAGAGTCGGGTGGGAGGACACTGACAAGGGGCGTGGATAAAGGGAGGCTGGAATGACTGAGACCATTACAGCAGTCAACCTACCACATGCCTCCTGGAAGATCCCAGGCCCCGGACCTCCAACTTGCCCTCTTATTTGCCATTGAAAAGGCAGAGAGGAAGCTCACTGAGGCTCTTACAATGGTCCTGCTTCAATTTCATGATCTCCAGCCTCAGTTGCACCCTCTGTGTTTCCTAGAAACCCTTAATCAGCTCTTTAATCTCCCATTCCCGTCACAGATGTAGCTTCTCCCTCAATTCCTACCCCTCCTTCACCCCCTCCGTCTTAGCAAATGATCTTTTATCTCCTAGTTCACAGAGATGATAGAAATGGCCAGAAGAAAGGTCTTTCAACTTCCTACTTCCTTTCGTTCATTTGAACTTATTTTTTTAATCGAGCACCTACTGTGTTCCAGGCACTGCTGATGTTCAGTGAGGAGGGATAGGACAAAATCCTCGGCCCCAGGGAGCTTGCATGTGGATGGAGGAAGTCACAATAAACAAGTGAACGAATTAACACGGTGACTTATGTAGAGATAAGTGCTGGAAAGAACCGAGAAATAGGATAGGCATGCCTGGCGTGTGCCCACACTCGGGACCGCATTTAGGGGGATGTCTGTGAACCCTGCTCTTGGCCAGGCGCCTTTGAAACTCCTCACACTAGGGATGGAGCGTGCGTCTCTGCCCTTTGGCCTTGGGACTTGCTTTGGCAGAAGCGACGGCAGCTGATTCTGGAGCACAGATCCTAGAGTAACGGCGTGTTCTGCTTGTTCCTTTTGCTCTTCGGCATTACCACGCCCCAGGAGACAGAGACATGGGGCAGACCCTGCCAGTCACCCAGACCCAACCTGCAGCCTGTGCCCAAGCCCAGCCTGAGATTTCGTGGTCTTTGTTTTTACAGCAATAGTTGATAGATACAGTGATATAATCAAAAGGTTCAAAAGTGTGAATCTCTCCCTTGCTCCTGTCGTTACAACCCAGTTTCCCTCCGGGAGACTAACCCAAATTGCTAGTGCCTGTGGGTCACCCCGGAGAATCCTATGCACACGAGCAATTCCATGGGTATGTGGTCTCACTACACACTGTTGGGCGCCTTCCTTTTCTTCACCTTGTATATTTTGGAGATCATTTCATATCAGCACACAAAGATCTTCTTCAGTCCTTTTATCGCCATATGGCATTCCACTGGGTGGCTTTACCATTGTTGATGTAACGAGTCCCCTACTGGTGGACGTATGGGTTGTCCAATCTTTTACAATTTCAGAGGAGGCTGCAGTGCCCACTTTGGGGCAGACACATCATTTCTCACACATGCTGGGGTATCCATGGCATAAATTCCCAGAAGAAGAATTCCTTGATGCTGGGCACACGCACTTCTAACGTTGCTGGATGGAGCCCCACTGGTCTTCGTAGAAGTTGTCCAGTCCATTCTGGGGCATGCTCGAGTCTTTCCATCTTAAAGAAAAAATCCACAAAGACTCAAACAGTAACAAGAGACCTCAAACTGCCCCATCACCACTTCTTCCTTCAACTTTGCCCTGTCATGTGGACTCAGCAGCCACAGCCTTCACCAGCTGTGTGTCCTGGGGCAAGTTACCCAGCCTCATCCCACCTTACTTTTCTCATCTGTATGTTAGCACAGCAATGGTACGTGCCTCCAGGCTTGCTGCGAGTAAATTAACTGAATTAAGGAATTAATACAAATCCGCACCTGACACCTAGTATCAGCAAATACATGTAATATAATGATGATGATGCCAATTCAAATTCCCCTTCTCCATTTGCACTACGTACATGTCCCTTTATGTATGCAACCAATCCCCAAATCCCAAGTCCACCTACTAAATTTTAATAAATCATTCCACATGTTTCCAGTTCCTCAAGCATCACCCTCATTCAGATCACAGGGGAATATGCTCTTTTTGCTCCACATTTTGTTCTCTGAGCCCAAAATAGAGCCTGGCACGTAGTAGGTGCTCAGTGAGTAATAGAAGAAGAACGAACGAATAAACAAATAAAAGATCTGCTTTCCAACCCTGCACCTGCTTCCTGCTAGCTGTGAGACCTCTGGCAAGTGAACAAACCTCTCTGATCCTTCACAACAGAGTGAGAGAACAGACATGAAAGCCCTTGCCTTGTCACAGTCAACATTTACTTAATACTGACAACAAGGTGTGTCTGTCCACAGGCTTCTGCCCTTGTTGAGTCTGTTTGCTCAGAACACAAATATTTATCGAGTGCCCTTTGTGTTTCCAGGCACTGGACAAGGCGCTGGGGACAGGGCAAATAAGATCCTGCCTCCTTGGTGTGAGCTCTAATTGAAGCTGAGGTTGCAAGCCTCCGGATAACTGCACACAAGTTCTCTTCCCGAGGGCAGGAGAGGGAAGCTTCCAGCTCTCTGGACCATGGCTTTCATGAAAACCTTTCCCTAAAGGCTTCCAGCTTTATCTGCTTTCCCTTCCTTCCTTGCTCCCTTTGTTTTCATTTTCTGAAATGAGAAAGCAGTCTGCCTCTTTTCTGTTTATCCTGCCAAAGCCCCTTTGGGTACCAGGAGGCTGGCCTTTGTAGGCGAGGCAGCTTGATTCATTTTTTTCCAGCTAAGCTGGAAGTTTGGGAACAAGTTCTCAGGAGGAAAGGACGGGGCTTCCAGAGGAAACCTGGGTATCAGCTTGAGTTGGGAAGGGATGCTTAAAAGGGAGAAACCCATCGGGATAGGAAATGACGTTTGGCTTTGGAAGCTGGGAGACCCCCGTTGCCCAGGGATGGGGGCAGGCAGGTGCCTCTGGGGAAGGCCCAGGGTGGGGGGAGGAGGGTCAGGCTGGAGGCAGTTGACAGTAATGGGGGCTGGTGCCTGGTGCCTTTGTGTGGTGCAGAGCTCTGAATGTGCGCCTATCTGGGCATATTCCATGTGTATTTCCACGTCTTCAGTGTGTGTTGTGCGGGTATGGCTCTGTGACGCGTTTTCTGAGTGTACGTTTGGTGTGATTTGCATGATATGAACCTTTGTGGCTGCGTGTATGTGGCTCTGATGACTGGCTTTCTCACGGATGTCTTCACTCATTCATGCAGTCAGCAATCTGCAGAGCGCCAAAAGCTGCATCAGGGGTCAGGGTGTAGGGGAGGGAGGGAGGAGGGCGAGGGGGAGGGAAGGAAGAGGGAGAAACAGAGAAAATGTATCTGCTGCTCTCCTAGAACGAGAGTAGAGTGGGGAAGACAGACAGAGACCCAGAAGTGACAGGGATGAGTGTGATATTGCACTTGGGACGGCGTGATGAAGTGCAGGCACCTGGCACTGGAGGGGCACCTGATGCGGGTTCTGTCTGAGCCCGGGGGGTCATGCATGGAGATACAAAGGAGGCGTGGGAGTTATTTCGGGGAAGAGAAGATGGATTTGAGTTATTATTTTTTACTTTTATTTTTGGACCTCAGCTGCACAGAGGTGAATTAACCACACTTCTCGTTTGGTTTGTGGCACGTCAGTGGTCCAGGCAATTAATGTTATGTTCATAACATTATGAACGTATATATGTTCTCTTTACCTCCATCTCTCCTCCCATTTCATTGCTCCCCCAGAGGCAGCCACTCTAATATATTTTAAGTGAGTTCTTAAATCAGGATGTATTTGGGAGAAATATATGTTGATTTTTAAGTGTGGGTGTTTTTTAATGACAGAAAGAGCATCATGCTGTATTTCCCCTCAACACTATGTCTCAGAAATCTCTCCATGCTACTTTTTGCTCATTTGTTTTACTCCATCTGACTCCTTCCTAGTATCCATTCCCCTAGCGATGGGCACCTAAGTTAGCCCCCATCTCATGTTACCATGAGCAAGGCGGTGACGAACATTTCCACGTGTGTCCTTGCATGGATCTGGGTAAAAGTCTGTCTTAATATAGGTTCCTTTGAAAGCAGCACCAAAGACAAAGATCTGGGCATTTACTTCCTTTAGGAGGTGATTCTAGGAAGCACAGATGAGGGAGGATGGATTGGAGACACATCAGTCAAGTGTACTTTAATGAGCTGGTTTCCTGTGTGGCCACCCGAGGCTTACCACCCCTGGGACCTCCAAACCACTGAAAGTTGGTCGCTTAGTGGGTCCCCAGAGGAGACAGAAAGGCCCCAGTGGACAGCAGTTTCCCATCCTAGCTCTTGGCCTCTGTCCCTTGCCTCTGTTCTTTCTTCCTTCCTTCTTTCTTTACCTTCATCTTTCTTCTACCAGGTACTATTCTGCACTCCAAGGATACCACAGTCGACACACAGAGGAGGCCTGGGCTCTCATGGAGATTAATTTAAGGTCGTTTCAGACTGTAAAAGTGCTGTGATGAACATAAGACACGGTAGCAGACTAGAGGGGTCTGGGTGTTGCAATTCAGATGTGTCCATCAAGGACAACCTAGCCTCTCTGAGCAGGTGACCTCTGGGTTGAGGTGAGAAGGACCCAGCCATGGAAAGGTCTGGAGGTGGAGGGAACAGTTAAGTGCAAAGGCCCTGAGGTTGGAACACGCTTGTTCTATTTAAGAAATGACCAGGAGAGGA
Source organism: Orcinus orca (assembly GCF_937001465.1). NCBI lineage: Eukaryota > Metazoa > Chordata > Mammalia > Artiodactyla > Delphinidae > Orcinus > Orcinus orca. The sequence goes on along the minus strand of NC_064574.1, from coordinate 70,239,669 downwards.
GAGAGTATGCGGGAGAGTGAGATGAGAGGTCAGAGAGGAGGGCAGCCACCAGATCACACAGGACCTCACCTACCTGATAAACCAGCGGTTGCTGGGCTGATTTATTCTTCTGGGAAATTCCATCATTCGTCTAGATGCAGAACAAATGGTCTTTAAACCTCACCAAGAACGTCATGGAAGGTTACCCCCAAGAACAAGAAAAACACTGTACAGGGACTCTGTTGCCCCACCTCCCATTCATGCTGGAATCTTGCTATCGCCTCCTTCACAGACGGCCATTCCACCCCTGCTTCTGCATCTATAGTGAGAGAGGAGCTCACGCCACACCCATTTCTGTCATTTAGGACTTTTTTGGTTGCAAGGGGTGGAAAATACACCAAAGCCGCTTAAATATAAAGGGGGTCTGTCCGTTCCTGTAACAGAAGAGACCAGGAGTAACTTCAGGTGTGGCTTGATCCAGTTTCCAAATGATGTCGTTTGGATTCAGACTCTTCGTGGCTGAGTTCTGCTTCCTCTGTGTTGGTTCCACCTTCAGACTGACTTTCTTTTCTTGGAGCAGCATAATACAGCTCTTGCTGCACCAGTGATCTGAATGAAAGTCTCGTGCCTGCCCCGGAATGGTTTGGGCCACATGCACGTCCCTGAGCCAATCCCCTCGGTCACCTGATTGATGGGAGCCCTGGGCTCCTTCATTCTCTTACATCTGCTGTTTAGTAAGGGACTTCTTTTTCCAGCCGCCAGGCAGATGTACTTGCTTATATTGTAGCGATGTTAATTTAGGCACAAATGTTATGCTTGAGGCGTGTGCCTGACTTTTAGCAATAATATTTTTGAGAATCAATAAGCTGTTGAGGCTGACATTGCAGCTCAGTTGCTCCCCATTCCGACCTCTTTGATGTCACCCCAGTGTAGGGCCTGGGGGCCCTGTTACAGCCTCACAAGCATGAACACGTAGGCTTTCCACTTGTATCGCTGGTGTGGGGGGTGGAGCCACAGTTCCTTTCTCTGTGGTGTTTGGCTGCAGTAGTGTGCTTATTGTCCTGAAGTTTTCTGTCTTTCCAGGCTGCCTTTTTCCTGGTTCTTCGGCTGGGAGAGATCAGGCTTTTGTTAGTGTTTATTTTTGTTTGTGGCGTTTGTTTTTCCGGTTGCTGTTTCCTTCAGTTCCAAGTCTGAGACACAGGAGGCAAAGAGAGAACCCGGGGAACTCACTCTTGTGTTTTTCCTGGGGTCCCAAGTTCCCTGACCAGACTGTCTTCTTCTCTTCACCTTTCAGAGTCTCCTTAGGTTTGTTTTATATGTAATTTCCAGGGTTTTTGTTTGTACTTGGTGGAAACGAAAGGGGAAAGTGTGTCTAGTACATCTTCCTGGAAGAAGAAATCTAGCTACCGTGACTTTGAATATTTGTCCCTTTATTCTGCCTTCATGTAAGAGCTATCCATTGGTCCCAGCCTGGCCACTGGAATGATCCCAAACCAATTCAACCCATCTTCTCCATGACAGCCCTTTGGATGCTGGGAGACTGTGGCCATGCCCCATCCTTCTTCTTCAGGCCAGAGACTCTGAGATTTTGTATCAATTGCTCAGAGGTCATCCGTGTTCCAAACCCCGTGTTGTGTAGGTCACCTGACGTTTGTCTGTGACTGTGGAGAGGAAGAACACAGATACTATCTCTGTCTCTGTTTGGTTCTTTCACATAGTTATTTATGTATTATCTGCCCCATCTCCCTTCTGGCCTCATCTACTCCACTCCTTGAATCGGACTCACTCCCTTCCAGCAACACTGACCTTAAACATCCTAAGCACATTTCTACCCCAGGGCCTTTGCACTTGCTGTTGTCTCTGCTTGAAAAGCTCTTTCTGCAGATATTTTTATGACCCCTCCCATCTATCTGCTCAATTAGGCCATCTTTTTAATAGAGAACTTCTCTGACCACTCTCTATAAAGTAACCCCCTCCCCCAGGAGTCTTCCCCTGCTTTACAGTTCTCCAAACACTTACACTGTTCCCTACAAACTACGTGCTTGTTCCCCCCCCCCTTTCCCTTCCCCCTCAATTTATATGTTGAAATACTAACCTCTAATGTGATGGTGTTAGTAGATAGTGCCTTTGGGAACTGATTGTTTAGATGAGGTGATGAGGGTGGGGCCCTCATGATGAGATTAGTGCCCATGTAAAAAGAGGAGACACAGGATCTCTCTCTCTGCTCTCTGCCATATGAGCATACAACGAGAAGGTGGTCATCAGGCAGAGGGTTCTCACCAGACACCAGATCTGCCTGTACCTTGATCTTAGACTTCCCAACCACCAAAACTGAGAAACTGGTCCTTTGGGAGAGATCGGTCTGTCTGTCATTTAAGCCACTCACTCTATGGTATTTTGTTATAGTGGCCCGAACAGACTAAGACATCCTTTGATATATCCTTTGATATCCTTTGACTAAGTACTTACTGGTTTGCTTATTTACTGAATTCACTGGAATCGAGAGGGCAGGGACTTTATTTACAGTGCCTGGAACACTGCTGGGCACATAGTAAACACCCAATCAACATTGCTGAATGGCTGCGTACGTCCTATCAGGCACCGTGCTAGGTGCTGGGGATCTGAATGAGAAAGACCCAGTCCCTGCAATTGTAAAACCCACAGGGCTGGAGTGGAAGTTGCATATGAACCAGCTAATCACATGGATAATTAATTGCATTGAAATGCCATGAAAGAAAAATACAGGGTGCTGCTATAAGAGCATCAAATAAGGGGCATCCAGCCAGTTTTGGGGTTTCAGTATAGCCTGCTATGGAAAAATGATAAACAGGAATTAGACTGGTGTGTTGATAAGGTTATTGATGTGACTTATTTATACAAATTAAATGTATTTGATTATAAATGCACACTTATACAAATTATTCATCCGGCATTTGCTGAGAACCTACTATATGCCAAGCACTGTCCTAAGCAAAAAAGAAGATAATGAATATCTATTTACTCTGCAGGCCAATCCTGTCCCTGAAGCCACCAGCCTGAAATCGACCTTAGCTTTGCTATTTCTGACCTCATAGGCTGAGACTTCTCTGCCTTGTTTCCTCCACTTAAAAAATAACAATAAATAATAGTACCTACCTCCTAATTGAATGAGTTATTTTCATTTTATATATGGAGGGAATAACTAATTTCCTGAGATCCCAGGCACAGGATTCAATCCCTCGTCTGCCTGATGCATGAATTCTCATCCCCACTCAATGCATTCCACAGAAACACACCTCGCCCCTAATCTATTGCTCTAATATTTATAACAACACAGACACAATTCATTTTTCTGCTGCTTCAATGAGTCACGTCCTGATACTTTTGATTTCTAAGAGCAAAATGCCACCTCATTTTCTATTATCTGCCTGAGCCCAAGTAGCAATCCCCAGGTCTGCTCTTTGCCTGGGTGCTTTTCTCTTTTCCCATGCCTTATGGCCCGTGCTGCCTGATATACAGCAAAATGGGTTTGTGATTTAGCGGCAGAAAAGGTTAACTCTAAATAATGATCAGAAAGTTAAAATATAGAGCCAGAATGTTGCTTTAGTTTTTATAGGTTTTAAATAATTTCGCCTCCTTCCCCGAAGGATTTAGCATAATTCAATGAGAAAATTGCGTTCGGATCCTGTGGGCTGCTTTGACGTGACTGAATTGCAATGAGCAGAAGAGATGCAAAGTGTCTTTCCGGCAATGAACCTGACAGAGCCATGAGCTTAGGGAGGAATGACCCTGGGGAGTGTCCTGGCTTCCCCAGACTCCTGGGTGTAGTCCTGGGGGCGGGCCAGCTGGCAAGATGGAGCAAAAGATGGCAGTGACAGGTTCTTGTGCTGGGTCAGGAGGAAGACAGATATTGCATCCCTGCAGAAGATTGCCCTGGACCAGGGCAGCCCAGAGAAAGTTGATCTTCTCACATCTCCTTTTGTGCTTTGGCTGTGCACTGCCACCTTTGCAGGAGTGGTTAGATCCCATCCTTGCCATTTACAAATATATGAATTAGGATTGCATCTGGCTGCAATGCACAGGAAACTAACACTGGCTTAAGTATATTGGGGTTTGTTTATTTATTTGAAACAAGAAAAACGTATAGGCTCACACTGGTCAGAATGGCCATCATCAAAAAATCTGCGAATAACAAATGCTGGAGAGGGTGTGGAGAAAAGGGAACCCTCCTACGTTGTTGGTGGGAATGTAAACTGGTGCAGTCATGATGGAAAACAGTATGGAGGGTCCTCAAAAAACTAAAAATAGAGTTGCCATATTATCCAGCAATCCCACTCCTGGGCATATATCGGGAGAAAACTCTAATTAAAAAAGATACATGTACTTTTATGTTCATAGCAGCACTATTCACAATAGCCAAGACATGGAAACAACCTAAGTGTCCATCGACAGATGAATGGATAAAGAAGATGTGGTAGATATATACAATGGAATATTACTCAACCATAAAAACGAATGAAATAATGCCATTTGCAGCAACATGCATGGACCTAGAGATTATCATACTAAGCAAAGTAAGTTGGAAAGAGAAAAACAAATACCATATGATATCATTTATATGTGGAATCTAAAATATGACGCAAATGAACTTATCTGTGAAACAGAAACAGACTCACAGACAGAGAACAGTCTTGTGTTGGGGAGAGGAAGGATTGGGAGGTTGGAATTAGTAGACGCAAACTATTATACAGAGAACGGGTAAACAACAAGGTCCTACTGATAGTACAAGGAACTATATTCAATATCCTGTGATAAACCATAATGGAAGAGAATATGGAAAAGAATGTATTTATGTGTATAACTGATTCACTTTGCTGTACAGCAGAAATCAACACAACATTGTAAATCAACTATTCCTCAACAAAATAAATTTAAAAAAAAGACAAGAAAAATGTATAGGTATTCCCAAGTGAGTGCACAGCTCAGAGATGCCATCAGGGACCCAGAGTTTGCTTTTTGCTTGTCAGCATTACTGTTGTGCAGGTTCTGAGTCACAGGGTTGGTGTGAGCAGTAAATTGAGTTAATATATGTAAAGTCCTTGGTATAGTTCTTGGTACATGGTAAATGCTATCTAAATGCTTTTGTAATCAAGAAGCTTATTTCAGTCTGATATTCCTTTAAGTGATGAATCAGGACTGTTTTTCTGTGTCAATAAATAGAGATCTGCGTCATTGTTTTTAATGGATGCATAATGCTACGAGCTATCCATTATTGTTGACTGGATCCCCTATTGTTGGATATCTAGGTTGTTTCCAGTTCTATAACTATCCCTGTTCATAAATATTTATACACCAATCCAATGATTTCCTGTGGAAAAATTCTCAGAAGTGGAATTGCTGTAGTAAGTGCTTGCTCTGAGTATGTGTGTGTGTGTGTGTGTGTGTGTGTGTGTGTGGTATGTATGGTCAGAAGAGGCTGGGGCAGGTGTGTAAGTTACTACTCTTGGTTCCTCTCCGATTTGACCTATTGGCTCAGTGTTTAGTTTGGGGTCCTAAAGGGCATTGTCTCTGTCCACACAAAGCCTGGCTCTGACTTCACTGCAGTCAGGACCGCTAGTCCCTATTGTGAGGTGTTTGGACTCCTCAGAACAGGGTTCAGGCAGCCCCCTCTGCTCCTTGGCCTTTCTTACTCCAGTGGTCCCCAAAGCCGTTTCCTTGAACCAATCCTGAACCAACACGTTCTGAAGCCAGGTGATGTAAATCAGTAGATATATGACTTTTTCATAAGATGAACTCCTAAGAATAACAACTGCTAATATCTACTGAATGCCTGCTATGTGCCAGGCGCTCTGCTAAGCACTTTACAGGCACTGGATAATTACGGCGCTCTTAGGAGGTAGGTCATATTGTTATTCCCATTTTTCAGCATGACTGAGTGATGTGTTCGAGGTCACAGATTGAATAAGAGGTAGATCTGGGAACTCAGAGCTTGGCTTTTGGCTTCTTAACCTCGTGTCCTCCTGCGGCTGTCCTAGGTGACCATCCAATGCCTGGCCAGACCAAAGACCTCAATCTGCATGGCCTGACACACTTCCAAAAGGCCTGTGACACGCTGGGCACTGTGCGATAATTCATGTGGATGTGCTCTTGCTGCGTCCCCAGTGAGTCTGTATAAGTGACACACTCAAAATGCCACTTTTTACTAGGTTTTCTAAGGGAGAGATGGGTTTGGGGAGTTTTAATCTCTAATTGAAAGGGATATATTTGGGACATTCACTTATGCCAAATGAAGCCTTTGTGTACCGTGGAAAATAGAAATCCCTGTGACCCAGCTTCACTGCAAGAATCCTTTCCTGTGATGCGCCTCAGGATCCAACTACTCAGACCCCCGGGGGATTCCCAAGTGGAACCTGGCAATGGCTTGATTTGCTGCAGGCTACACAATGTTGGTTAACACAGTGATCATAACTGGGGAATCGAAAGGTGGGTGTTAATACACGGAGACTCTGCACAACATAAATCCATTTAAAAAGCAATTCACCTATGGTTAGTGACTAATGATAAAATGATAAGATGATGCTGTGGCATGGATAGCCTGTTACCTTGGAGAGATGTGTGTTCTGTTCGCCTTTGCATAGTATGGGATTGTCACTGGGAAGCAGCTGCTTCATTTTCCTGTCTCCCTTGCGCCCAGGCATGATCACGTGACTGGATTCACCAATGGAATTTGAGCAGACCTCATAGCGGTCCCTTTTGGGCTGGGACCTTAAGATGTAGGTTGAGCCTTCTGTTTTACCTTTCTCCATGTCTGGTGGGAAGTGGAAGGCTCTGAGGACCTAGGGGATGGTGGAGCCATAAAATGGAAGGATCCATGAGGGGGAAGGAGCCACAATGCAGAAGGAGCCTGGGTTGCTGATTTACTGAATACGGTGTTACCAATATCCAGGAACACCCACATCAGGCTGTTACATATGGGAGGGAAAAGAAGTTCTGTTAGAGTGAGCTGCTGAAGTTTGGGGGTTATCTGTTACATCAGCTAGCATTGCTCTAAAGGATTCATAAGCCTGTTGGAAAAATTATTGGGTGAGGATGTTTCAAGTGGCAAATGGCAAATGATAAAAATGACTTGGAGCTGGCTTTATGGACGGCCGTTTGCTGGGGCCTCAGAACTAATTCTGGTCGTTAGGGGCTAAGTAGGTTTTGAGCATTCAGTTTCAGTGTGGGAGACGGGTTCCCCACGCTTCCACCAGGCCATTCTCGGGACACCAGCTGGGTGTTGTATGATTTAACTCAATCCTGACGTTATCTGGCTGGAGGTAGCATCAGAGTCCACAGGTTCAGGGTTCCATCCTACAACACTCCCACTCACCTTCACATGCCCCGACACAGCTATTTCAGATGACTGCCACAAGTCCAGGTTGTTATAAATCAGCTCACGGATTGGAGGTTCCAGTAACCTCCTAGGACTTCAGATGCCAATCACAAGTCCATGTTGTTAACCTGTACTTCTGACTCACTGGCTATAAGTCAGAGGTTCCCAGGACCCTCTCCTCCGGTTCAATTGATTTGCTATAGTGGCTTATAGAACTTAGAGAAACATTTCACTTATTAGATTAACGGTTTATTATAAAAGGATATTCTATAACTCAGGAACAGCCAGATGGAAGAGATGCTCTGGGCAAGGCATAGGGAAAGGGCGTGGAACTTCCATGTTCTCTGATCCCACCACTCTCCCCCAGTCTCCACAAGTCCATCAACCTGGAAGCTCTCCAAGCCTTGACCTTCTTGAGTTTTTATGGAGGCTTCTTTACATAGTTATGATTGATTAAATCTTTGGCCATTAGCGATTGATTCAACCTGCAATCCCTCTCCCCTCCCTGCAGGTCTGGGGGCGGGGCTGAAAGTTCCAACCCTTTAATCACACAGTTGGTTCTCCTGGCAACCAGCCCCCATCCTTAGGAAATGTCTAAAGGTCGCCTCATTAACATAACAAAAGACTCTTTAATGGTGCTCCTCACTTAGGAAATTCCAAGGGTGTTAGGAGCTCTGTGTCAGGAACCAGAGGCAGATGATATATATATATATTTTCTCTCACAGGGATCGATCCTTCTTTGGGTGTGAGTGGGGGAGTGTCATGTCCAGTAGATGTGGGGTCTCAGTGCAAGTTTCGGAGAAATGATTTCAGGAGGTGCCACAGGGGTGAGTGCAGGTCACAATTTAGAGAATGCAGAGGTCAACCATTATCAAGTCCAAGGAAACAGCATCATTCTTACCTGGAGGATAAAGGCAAGAAGAGCTTCAGAGAAACAAATACAACCCCAGAGCTGAGCAGGACGAAGCCAGAGTGTCCAAGGCGATTAACATGGACTGAGTGACAAGCATTGAGTTAATTTATATTGGCCACCAGCTATCTGGTGGGCCATGGGAGGCTTGTATTCAACGCATGGAATGGGAGGGCTATCAGCATCTCCTCCACACAGGGATGGGGAATGGGGGAGGGGCTTGGATTCTCCAGGTCGGGAGCTGGTGTTACAGGGAGCTGGAGAATGAAATGAGAGCAGATAGTGGTGGGCCTTAGGGCCAAGCAAACCCTCCCCACTGCAGCCTGGGGCTGCAAAGCCTTCTGAGGTGTGCGTACCTCTGCCATTTGTTACCTGCCCAGCAGCCATTTCTCCGTCTTCTGAAACAGTATTCTGATTTTCCTTTGGGAAATCGTCTTTCTCATTCTAAATCCTATTGGTTCAGGTGGGACTAACGCTACCTTCTTGTCCCAAGAGTTGGTGAGTGACCCATACCTGACCAATTGGCACATCACCCATGCTGGCTGCAGTGTTTGGTTCAGGGGTGGGCACGTGACCTGAGGCAGGCCAATGGAAGCCACTGCTGAGACTGGTACAGAACCTATTGGAAGAGAGGTTCTCTTTCCATCAGGGTTACTGAGCAGGGAGAAGGAAAGCATGGAGATGCTACTGGGCACATTTACAGGGGAGAAGTTGCCTGAAGGTGACAGTAACACAGAGAGAGACACAGGTTCCTGACACAATCCTTTGGTACCTGGATACAGCCATGCCTGAAGCCAGCCTTCAAAGTTACCTGAGCCAATCCATTTCCCTCACTCAATGAAACCATTTTAAGTTCGTTTCTTTCAACTATAACTGAAAGAATCCTGGCTGACTTCTGGGTTTCTCCTTCTACCCTCTGCCCTCTCGGGGATTACTCTCAGCCTCCTGCCCTCAAAAAGAAAAAAAAAAAAAAAAAAGGCAAATAAACCGTTATGGGAAAGGCGTCCCTCCATCCAGTTTCAAGGTGAGCAAGTGTCCTTGGGTGTGCCCTCAATTCCCCTCCTTTACTTATTCCTTCTTCCTCTCTCCTTGGTGAAGATGGTGGCCTTTGTACCTTTGAGAACCATTTAATCCCTATTAAATCCCATCATATATTAGCGATCATACCTGTTACAAGGCAGGTTCTGTGCTTCATGCTGCACATACCACGTCTCACCAAATTCTCACAGTAGTCCTGGGAGGGAGGTTTTCTTATGCCCATTTTACAAATGAGAGGAAGAGACTTGCCCATGATCGCAGAGTGAGTAGGAGGCAGTGGGTCCCAGGTCTGGGGCAGATCACACAGACAGAAGGGCCATGCACTGAGCCGGGGTCCCGCCTTCAGGGCAGTTATTTGCAAACGGTGAGCAGGGAGAGAGAGTAGAGAAGGTCCCTCCACGTGCAATTTTCCTCCCCTGGGACCCTGGTAGGGGAGCCTGGAGGTCATTCCCACCCCTGCTGAGCTCTAAGCCCCACCCGCCTGCAAACAGGGAGTTCTTGCTGTGAGAAGGCTGCCAAGGGGAGTCACGCATGACTCACCACTGGTCTCCCAGGCTTTCAGGATTGTCCTCTTTAAAAGAAGCCAATTTATTTTTTATTCAAAATCCATATGAAACAATTGAACAATAAAACTGTCAGCTTCACTGTCTCTTTCAGCAGGGAAACACGATCACCTCCGAAATTAAGCCTCCTCCCGCCTTCCTTCCTCCCTCCTTCTCTCCTTGCCTCCCTTCCACACTTCGTTCTGTAAATATTTTTTTGAGAACCTACTATGCGCTGGGATTTGTGACAACTTCAGATGTTCCCTTCACATACAATTGCCTCCTGAGATTTCCGTTTAAGGCATTTTCTGATTTCCAACCAACATTGGCTCTCATCCACTACAGGGGTTTCAAGTCAGTAACCTTTAAAAGGTGAAGGGTTTAGAGGGCAAACTTGGTTCTGAGACCAGCTCTGTGGTTCATAACCTGTGTGACCTGGGACAGGAGCAACCTATCTCTGCTCCTAAACGTCCGCTTTTAGACATTATCATGAAGATCCTTGTGCTGCGTACCGCCCCGTCTCTGGAACGATCTCTAAGAGGAGGTCTTTGCCTCGATTATCATTCATCGCCTGTGCCCAGAGCAGGGTGTGTCACCAAGTAGGTGCGCAATGCATTTTCGGTGAGCGAGTGAATGAATATAGGTACGTCTGGGTTGGGATCCTCATTCTGAAAGTCCAGAGACCCTAATCCTAACCCTGCAGGGATCCCCAAATCCGGAGCCTCGGGGCTCCATCCCAGGGGCTGAATTCCATCAGCAGTTTTAAATCATGGGAGGGTATAACACCCAGGATGGGAAACTGCCGTGAGACCGAGCGGGGCTTGGCTGAGCTTGGGTGGGAGGGGGAAACAGTGGGGCTGCTGCTTACGTGTCACTGTGGCCCTCCCAGCCCCATCAGCTGGGGCGGGGGCTCTCTCTGGAGAGAAATGCAACCTTTGCAGGTCACATCTTTATGCTGGCCCAAGGCAAGACAAGGAACTGCCTTCATCTGAGCTGGGAAACATAAAGCCCCTATGCACCGTTGATGAGCTTCTGCCAGCAGCGTTTATGGATGTCATACATTATTGACACTGCCTCCCCCGCCCCTGGACCACTGCTGAAGGGCAGAGCGGGCTCTGGGGTGGGGAGGGAGGCTGATGGCTCCACAGACCTGCCAGACTGGGGGCCTTGTCTTAATGCTCTGCAATCCACCTGGTCTCAGGTGGGCTCTGGCGGTAACAGCCTGGATTTTTAAAGTCCCAGGGTTCAATTTTGGCTTTATCACTGCTTATTTCATCCCTCTGGTTCTCTTTTATCTCATCACTACAAAGGGAGGGAATCCCAGGATCGGGGATTGAGGGGAGGATTAGGTGAAAGAAGGCACTCAGGGAATTTAGTACAGCCCCGCAGTCCAGCACACGATGAGGCCCCAATCAATGGAAGCTGCGTTATCGCGAGAAGGGACTCTTAAAAATAGATACTATGTGCAGGCCAGGGTCGATAGCCGTGTGAGGGGGCAGCTCCAAGGCAGAGTGGTTAAGACTCTGGGCCTGGGTTCAAATCCCAGTTCTACCACATACTAGCTGGGGTGAGCAAATTTCTTGGTTGCTTTGTGCCTCAGTTTCCTCAGCTGTAAGATGGGATAGCAATAGTGCCTACCTGACTGAGTTGTTTTTGCAGTTCAGTGAGTTAACTATAGAGAGAGCTCAGAACAGTGCCTTGCATGCACTAAGTAAGGGCCATCGGGGTTATTAAGTTTCTCCCTCTAGCCCTTACGTCGGTACTTTATCTGACTCTTTCTTTGGCATGGATACTTTTTTAATATTATAGGACCGAAATTTAGCCATGTCTTACCTCCCCTCTGTGATGGGGGTTGGGGTGATGGGATCTTCGAAGTCCTTGTGACCGATAATAGTCCTCCAGAGATGTGCACATCCTAACCCTGGGAACCGTGAATATGTGACCTTACGTGGCAGAAGGGACTTTGTGGGTGAGATTAAGTGAAGGATCTCGAGACGGGAGATTATCCTGGATTATCTGGGTGGGCCCGATGTAATCACAAGAGTCCTTATAAGAGGGAGACAGGAGAGAAGGAGTCAGAGAAGGTGATGTGGTGACAAAAGCAGAGGATAGAGAGAGACTTGAAGCTGTTAGGCTGCTGTCCTTGAAGATGAAGGAAGAGGCCACGAGCCAAGGAAAGCAGGCAGCCTGTAGAAGCTGAAAAAGGCAGAGAAACAGATTTTTCTCCTAGAACCTCCCGTGGAAACACAGGCCCCATCACTGGAGGACTTCTGACCTCCAGAACTAGAAAATAACAAAATTGTGTTGCTTCAAGCCACTAAGGTTGTGGTAATCGTTACAGCAGGGATAAGATGTGAATATGGTTGTGTAGCAAGAAGGGCGATGTACACCCCCTAATCCCTGCAGTGTCAGTGTGATGAAGTTTTGGGGAACCAAGTGGGCCTGAGTCCCTCCCCCGATTCGCTGTGTGAATTGGATGAATTACGAGCTCTGAGCTTACTTTTCTTATCTGTACAAGGGGGATCATAATAGTTATGGGATGAAAACCCAAGATGCTGAAGGTGCAGGCTTCTCAAGCGGGGTCTGGCACACAGTAGGTGTTCAGGGGAGAGATGCTCCCTCACCTGCCCCATTCTTTGGCAGCGTAAGTGGAGCTTGTCCCTTCCCTCTGCTCTTTGGTGACCTCCAAGAGTGAGCATGTGGGCAGAAGTTTAGCCTGGGCAGCTGGAGGAGGAAGTGTGTGTGGAGGACCAGGACCCCAGGACCTAGACTATTATCTGGTGGAAGTGAGCAAACAAAAATTTTTTTCTATTTGACTACTTTCTCCTGGTCTGATTATTTACAGTTCATTCTTGTGTTAAACAGACCCACTCTAGCCTTCATACTGATCCTTCAAGGTCTTTTCACCACGGTCTTAACCACAGTTCTGTCAACATGGTAACTTAAAACTTGTTGCGTAGGTGGCTTGTTTTGCAGAACGTGAATTTATAGAATAACCGACCCCAGAAATTTCCCCCAGAAAGGTCGCTGTTGCTGGCCCCTCACACTCATTCATTCGTTCAACAAAAATTTATTGAGTACCTACCATGTGCCAGCCGCTAGGTGCTAGGGAAGTAGGATTTTTTTAGGAGCTTAAATTCTGATGGACCGAGACACACAAGAAATAGGCAGAAGTAATTCAGCAGATTGGAAAATTTTAGATTTCAGTAAGTGTTATGAGGAAAATAAAACCGGGTGACGTGATAAGCATGCTGCTTATCAGAGAGAAAGAGCTCTCTGGGGAGGATTTTTGAGCAGGTACCTGCAGGAAGCTGTCCCGAGCTGGGGGCTGTCATAGGCCTAATTAATTCCTGTTGGTGCTGTTGTCAAAGGGCCCCTCCAGGGCTTCGCTCGTGGCGCAGTGGTTGAGAGTCCGCCTGCCGATGCAGGGGACGCGGGTTCGTGCCCCGGCCCAGGAAGATCTCACATGCCGCGGAGCGGCTGGGCCTGTGAGCCATGGCCGCTGAGCCTGCGCGTCCGGAGCCTGTGCTCCACAACGGGAGAGGCCACAGCAGTGAGAGGCCTGTGTACCGCAAAAAAAAAAAGAAAGGGCCCCTCCAGTGGGTGAATGGGAATTTGCAGCCTTGCCTCAGCATGCTGGGTCCAATCAGGCAGAACAGGCAGGAGCTATTAGGAGGTTGGGGCAGCCTGAAAATTGCCTCTCCTGGGAGCATCTTGGGGCCCGCTCCTGCAGGGTTAGGACTGGGCGGTGCTCAGCCTGGGAGGCCAAGGCAGTTTTTCAGGGTCTGCTGCTCATGTAGATGCCAAAATGATGCAACCATTCTTCGAGGGAATATTCTTGACCCACAGGGCCTATGTCTCGTTTCTGGAGGAGCAGGACGATCAGGAGGTCCAGGTGACCCAGACCTCATATTCCCAAAAGATTTAACGATCCACCCATGGTGGGGGTTACAAACACAGGCACTAGAGCCAGATGCCCTGAGCTCAAATCCCAGCTCTGCCATTCAGTGGGTCTGTGACCTTGGGCAAGTCATTCGGCCCTTTTCTGCCTCGGTTTTCTCATCTGGAAAATGGGGGTGATGACAGTACCTAAGATTGTTATGAAATTTAAATACATTACTACTTTAAAAGCTCTGTCGTGAGCTCTTCCTGACACATAATAAATGCTGGTGTGTAGACACGCACTTGTGTACACACACACGTATTTTTAAAAAAATTTAAATTGAAGTATAGTGGATTTACAATGTGTTAATTTCTGCTGTACAGCAAAGTGATTTACTTATATGTATATATACATTCTGTTTTCATATTCTTTTCTGTTATGGTTTATCATAGGATATTGAATATAGTTCCCTATGCTATACAGCAGGACCTTGTGTATCCATTCTATATATAATAGCTGACATCTGCTAACCCCAGCATCTCACTCTATTTCTCCCCCAAGCCCCTCCCCCTTGGCAATCAGAAGTCTGCTCTCCATATCCCTGCATCTGTTTTCGTTTCATAGATAGTTTTATTTGCACACACACGTATTTTTGTTAGAGAAATATAATTTAAATTTCTGGCATCACGTCCAAAGAAGACTTACATACCATTACATTCAGAGATCAACCAACAGGTTTGAAAAAAGTCATTTATTCTCCAACTTTAAATTTATGTCCCGTACCTGGACCTCACTGCCCATAGGGAACATGGAATTGATAATACTCCCATAATTACCTTATGAAAAGTATAATTATATTGCTTTGCCTTTTTTTTTTTTCCGGAGGGTGTTAAAATGTTAATATGTTCACTGGAGATGTGCTGTGACTCTTGTGAGATTTTTGGGAGCATCCTTGTACTTTTTTAATATGTCAAGAGCCTCAAAGAATGGCAGGGGCCCCTCCCAGCTTGAGGAGGTGGCCGGGAGCTGGAGAGAAGGAGGAGGGGCAGCGGCTGATGAGCCCGTCCCAGCTCCAGCACGTGGGCGCGACTTCTCTTATTACTCCCACGGGGGGAAGCAATTACTGCAGAACACGGCGGTTCCCTCCGCTGTGCTTTTCAATCTTCAGTAATTTCCGCACTTTGTCATGCCACCTGCAGCCCCGTTAGTCATGTCGCAGCCCGAAACGCTGTGTGGCAGAAGCAATTACTGCCAACGTTGTCACACTGTCATGGTGTTTGTTACCCCACCTGTCGCCAGGGCCCACACCAAACACGTGGCCACCTGCTGTTTCTCACCTGCCCCCCTCCCCTTGCTCCCTCCCACCTGGTCTCAGGCGCTTGGAGAAGTGGGACGCAGCCTCCAGGTGCCGGGACGGACGCCGCCGCCGCCGAGGGCAACAGCCCACCTTGCCTGGCTCTGCCTAGCTGCCTGCCTGCTGCCCGCACCCTGAACCAGACTAGCCCAGCCTTGGGGAGATTTGGGGATGTTATGGGCCAGCTTGAGTTTGGGAGTCAGAGAGACTTGGGTTCCCATCTTGGCTCCTCCACTCAGCCTTGAACAAGTTACTCTTTTTTTTTTTTTTTTTTTTCCGGTACGCGGGCCTCTCACTGTTGTGGCCTCTCCCGTTGCGGAGCACAGGCTCAGCGGCCACGGCTCACGGGCCCAGCCGCTCCGCGGCATGTGGGATCTTCCCGGACCGGGGCACGAACCCGCGTCCCCTGCATCGGCAGGCAGACTCTCAACCACTGCACCACCAGGGAAGCCCCCACGTCCGTGTTTTTTTACTTACAGTTCTATCCCAGCAGCCAGTACAGTGCCAGGTACATTGCATGGCTCGGTAATATTTGTGGGAAGCATGTCTTATTACAAGTTTGCTCATCCTGCCTCTTGTGAAGAGGATTCACAGGTGATAAAGGTACAGTGTTATTCAGAGTTCTGGCAGGAAATACAAGGCACGCTGAAGAAGACAGATGAGGGCAGTTCATTGAAGGGGCTGTGTAGAGAGGCCTGGGCAAGGATACGGGCAACCTGACTAGCCACAGTGGGCAGCCATAACTACCCCTAGACCTGAAAGGTTTACCAGAACCCAGAGGGAGCTGTAGGCAAGGGAGAGGCTCACTCAGCGGGGCCAGTGACTTTAATTAGAAGAAGTGAAGAATAAATACTCTGCCCTCTGATGGCCTCTGAACACCTCCCATCAGGCAAACCCAGTCTAAACTAGGGAGCGAGGGAGTTAATTGGTGCACACCATAGAAGTTAGGCTTCTGACAAACTATAATTCAAAAAGATATGTGCATCCCTATGTTCATAGCAGCATTATTCACAATAGCCAAGACATGGAAGCAACCTAAATGTCCATTGACAGATGAATGGATAAAGAAGATGTGGTACATATATACAATAGAATACTACTCAGCCATAAAAAGAATGACATAATGCCATTTGCCGCCACATGGAGGCAACTAGGGATTATCATACTAAGTGAGTCAAGTAAGACAGAGAAAGACAAATACCATATGATATCACTTATATGTGGAATCTAAAATAAGGCACAAATGAACCTATCTACAAAACAGAAGCAGACTCACTGACATAGAGAACAGACTCGTGGTTGCCAAGGGTGGGGGGAGGGAGAGGGAGAGATGGACTGGGGGTTTGGGGTTAGTAGATGCAAACTATTACATTTAGAATGGATAAATAGCAAGGTCCTACTGTATAGCATAGGGAACTATATTCAATATCCTGGTATAAACCATAATGGAAAAGAATATAAAAGAGAAAACGTATATATGTATAACTGAGTCACTTTTCTGTACAGTGGAAATTAATACAACATTGTAAATCAACTATACTTCAATAAAAAAAAATTTCTGGGACTATATCTGAGAAATCTTTAGAACTACAATGGAATGCTGATTCTACAACAGAAAGAAAAAGTAGTTAGGCTCCTGGGACACAGAGAAGATAGAAATGGGTGGGGTGAATTTTGAGGGACAAACAGAGAACATTGGGCACAAGCCCTGTGACAGTGACCTGCTCCCCTGACACGAGCTTGTGTTCCAGGTGCTGACATGAGCACAGCCCTTGAAGGTGTCATTCTAAGGAGGTACAGACTGGAAGGGCAGCCTGAATCTCAGAGATGGCAGACACAAGAGAAGCACCCCCATTAGTAATACAGGCAGACATCACCGACCCCTACTCACACGCCTGGGTCCCAGTGACCTGCCGCCAGCTGGCACCCCCTCCCAGGGTGAGAGCAATGATCAGACATGCTTTATCACTTGTCACTAGTCTAACCTCCTCGCCACCAACTTGCCGGGGACAAGGGAGTGGTATTTATAACACAGTGGATAATTATTCTTCAAATGAATCAAGCTATCAGGGAGCACCCTGGCTGAATAAATCAAAGCAGAATGAGGGCAGATTTCATAGAACTGAGTGGCTACGGCTGCCCTTTGTGATAGATTCGTGCGAGAGGTCTCTTTTGTCACCACCCAGCATTTATAAGGGATGCCTCCTCTCCATGGCTTTCAGCAATTTCCCATGCCAAATGAAGATAAATGTCAGATGAGCAAACAGCCTTCAAATTGCTGTTGAAAATATTTTGAAAAACCCACGAAATGCCAGGCCTTTCTCCCTTCCATAGAGATTCTATTTATCTCCTGAGAAATGTACCCACTCTGCCCTGAAGAAACTACTATTCAGTGAGGTGGGGAGGTAGCACCCAATTGCTATTTCTAAGGAGTTGGCAATGCCTAAGTGATAATCCCTCTAGCCAGGTGAATTTCCATCCAACTAATGTCAGCTGACCAGGCTCCCAAAAGGATGACATCATTCACTGTTTATTGAGCACCTACTAGGTGCCAGCCATTGTGTTCAGCAGTGGACCAAATGGGCAATATTCTTACTCTCCTACAGCTTAATTTTTTTTTTAAATTTATTTTTTATTGAAGTATAGTTGGTTTACAATGTTGTATTAATTCTGCTGTACAGAAAAGTGACTCAGTTATACACATATACACATTCTGTTTTATGTTCTTTTCCATTATGGTTTATCCCAGGATATTGAATATAGATCCCTGTGCCATACAGTAGGACCTTATTGCTTATCTATTCCATATGTAATAGTTTGCAGCTACTAACCCCAAACTGCTAGCCCATCCCTCTCTGTCCCCTACCTCCTTCCCCCTTGGCAACCACAAGTCTGTTCTCTATGTCTGTGAGTCTGCTTCTGTTTTGTAGATAGGTTCATCTGTGCTATATTTTAGATTCCACATGTAAGTGATATCTTATGGTATTTGTTTTTCTCTGTCTGACTTACTTCACTTAGTATGATAATCTCTATTTGCATCCATGTATCTGCAAATGGCATTATTTCCTTCTTTTTAATAGCTGAGTAGTATTCCATTGTATATATGTAACACATCTTCTTTACCCATTCATCTGTTCATGGACATTTAGGCTGTTTCCATGTCTTGGCTATTGTGAGTTGTGTCATACAGCTTACTTTTTCGTATGGGGTATGTGGGGAGGCAGATAATAAAGAATAGATGTTCTGTCAGAGGGTGATAAGTGCTGTGATAAAAAGCACAGCAGAGCAAGAGGGATGGTGAGGGATAGGGGTTGGAGGGCTGCATTAGATGTTACAGGGAAGGCCTCCTTATAACATTTAGGCAAAGACAAGAAGGGAATGAGGGAATGAACCAAGAAGATATTTGAGGAAGAGAGGTACAGGCAGAGGGATTGGCATGTACAAAGGCCCTGAGCACGGGTGGACCTGGTGTGTTTGAGTGGCAGCAAGAAAGCCAGCATGGCCATAGCGGAGTGAGCGAATGAGAGAGTGGCAGGAGAAAGGGTCAGAGAGGGAGCTGGGGGCTTATCAGGGAGGAAATGTTAGGCTGTGCTAGGACTTCGGATTTTCATTTGAGTGAGGTTGGGAGATATTGGAGAGTTTCGAGCAGAGGAGTTTCAGGTCTTATTCATGTTATAGAGTATGATTTCTCATGTTATATAATATGACATTATTTCATTCTTTTTTATGGCTGAGTTGTATTTCATTGCATATACGTATATACCACATCTTCTTTATCCATTCACATGTCGACGGACATTTAGGTTGTTTCCATGTCTTGGCTATTGTGAATAGTGCTGCTATGAACATAGGGGTACATGCATCTTTTCGAATTAGAGTTTTGTCCAGGTATATGCCCAGGAGTGGGATTGCTGGATCATATAGCAACTCTATTTTTAGTTTGGATCCTCCACATTCTTAAACACTGTTCCATGAAGCTTCCCATGAGGGGCCCGTGTTGGCATTAATCAGGAGAAGGGCACGACAGGAAGGAGTGTGTTCCAAATGGTGGGTTTATTTGGACTTTGATGGAACTTTTAGTAGATTAATGTGAGTGTAGAATATGCATATTCATTCATTCATTCATTCAACAAGTATTCTTCCAAGGTTTTGGGGTTGAGCATCTTGGCAGGAGCTGGTTACTTTTACTAATATGTGATAGGAGTAGTTTTGGCAGAGGATATGAATAAGAACTTCATTTTGGACAGAGCATATTGCAGATGCCTCTGAGAACTCCAAGAAATTCCAGTGGGTAACTCGATACTGAAATCTAGAGCTTGGACATGTATATGCCACCTACTGTCATGGGGTTAATGATGTTGTCCCTGTTCTTATGTCCCCTGCAGACATTTGGCTCCCATGTCAAGGTCGTGTCACCTCAGTCTGTGGCATCAGAAGTGAGGTCAAGCATATATAATATCTGACCCTTTCCTTAAATTTCAAGGTTGATCTACCTCATTTTACAGATGTGGAAACTGAGGCTTGGGGAGGAAGGGACTTGCTCAAGCTCACACAGTGTGTTAGTGGCAGGACGCTCACTTCCTTTCTCTGTGCTTAGGTGATTTCATAGGTCTCTGTGGCAGTGGGAGTACATCAGATTCTAGGCACAGCGGTGGCTCTATCAGGTGGACCTTGCAACTTAAACACAGGCCCTTAGTTTACTGTTTCTCTGCTCCTGCATCTTTACACTTCATCCCACTGGTGAGTTTCATAAGCTCTTAGATTTTCAGAAGTGGAAGCCCCTTGGGAGGTTAACTTGACCAGGCATACATATAACATGGCACCTGTCCCACCACTGCCCATGCCAGACATCGCCAGTCGATCTCAGAACTCCTGGTCACCAAGTCTTAAAATCACCCTCCACCTAACATTCTAGGTAGTTGAAATTCCAGAGTAGGCAGGTGAGTGAATCCTGGACAATTGCTTTGTGCGTGGAGATTAGGTTCCCAAGCCGGAGTGTAAGGAGAAAATCATGGAGAGCTAAAATTTTGGAAAAGTATATCAAATTGCTCATGAAGTACAATGCCTGTTATTTTGTGTACATTGTGTTTTTTCTCAATGAGTACAACTCAGCCAATTTCTCTCCTAACTTTGGTACAGATGATTGTTTCTTTGTTGGGTACTGGATGAAGGAAATGACCGGCAATTAGAAGCCATTCTGTGATATTTACCTTGAATCGCACAGGGAAAATTCACAGGAATGGTCCTCCACTGTGCCTGCCATCTCTCTTCCAGAACAATCCTGCTCTCTGACTCTTTCTCTTTGTTTTCAATAACATAAGCTAATGTTAGTAATGCCAGTAATGTTAGTAATGCTTACTATGCATCTGATACTCTTCTAAAAGCTTTACATGCATTGATTTTATTTAATGCTTGCATCAATCCTATGAAGTGAGTATTTTTATTAACCCCACTTTTCAGATGAGGAAACTGAAAATCAGAGAGGCTAAGTCATTTCCCCAACGTCACACTATTGGTGAGAGGTAGAGTCAGGATTTGAACCTAGAACTTTTGGTTCCAGAGCCTGAACTCTTTATGCTGCCCTACCTAACCCTAACCTTAACCCTAATCCTAACCCTAATCCTAACTCCAGGCTGAATGGAGGTGCTCATTGCACTGTAAACTAGTGGTGACCTCAGACTGGAACCCATATCTTTTGTCTCCCCTTCTAGGTTCTTAACATCTCTCCAGATCTTCCTTCTGGCCTGGCTTCCCTGCCCTCTCTCTGGGGGCTGCCACACTTGCTGACTGTGGCATTCATCACCTGTCATCCATCCCAGTCTCCAGTGCTTTGGTTAAACATGTACTCCAAGACTCCAACCTCATTTCTCCAATCCATTCAGAACTTTATTGATCTTGCCTGACATTTGCTTCTCTCAGATTCTCAGCCCCGTGCAGCTGGACAAATGGCCTTTGCACCTCTGTGTCTCACAGGAGCTGCAGCTGTTTAACCAGCTCAGGGCTCTCAGTTAATGGAGAAGGCATGGGGGAGGGGAGGGGATTGCCATGGTACCTCCTGGGCATCCCAGAGTTCTCTCCCCAGGGACTCCTAAAAGGCATTGATCTCAGCACTTCATATTTTCAGAGTAGCTCTCTCTGAAGTCCTAGAAGACCCATGCAGTGTACCTGTTATTCAAGGGCTGCAGAAGAAGGGATCAAGACGGGACCTTCATGCCTGTTGGGGTGAAGACAGGACAGCAGATTCCTGGGGAACAGTAAGACTGAGATGTTTGTCTAGACTGCCCAGGAGTTGTTATTTTTGGGCTGGTATCTCAGTGTTTTTCCTGTGCTCTCTGATGAATGTATCCTTGGTTTCCCAAAGCGGGGGACGTGGCAGAAGCTGAAGCATTTTGTGGCCCTGGACGGGTGAATGGCTTCTCACTGCCAAACAGAAAGAAATGGCTGTTCTCAGTTAGGTTTTCTGAAGTCAGATCTTTTTATCTTAATTGAAGTATAGTTGATTTACGATGTTGTGTTAGTTTCAGGTGTACAGCACAGTGATTCAGTTATACACACATACATGCGTATATATGTATATGCATATGTATATAATATATATACATATATATTCTTTTTCAGATTCTTTTCCAATTTATTACAAAATATTGAGTATAGTTCCCTGTGCTATACAGTAGGTCCTTGTTGAAGTCAGATCTTTGATAAGGCTTTCTGATTGTTGGCATTCAGGAAACGGGTTTGGTTTCTGAGAGATATGGCTTGAAATAACAGTGGGTGTTTGCCTGACATAGATCAGTTTTTCAATAACAATAGCAGAGAACACTTCCGTAGAATGTTTGATGAGCCACATACAGTTCTAAACGTTTAACTCCTCACATCTAACATTAACTTGCCTAATACTAACGGCAACTTCGTGGGGTAGAAACCATTATTCCCCCCGCTTTACAAATGAGGAAGCAGAAGAATGGATTGTAACACCCTCAGTTAGGATGCACACTCCAGCGCCAGGTTCCCGAATTTGCGGTCCTATCCAAACTACCCAAAAAGCTCTTCTGCCTGTCGCTGTCTGTCCTGCTGGTTGTCACTGTTGCTAACCTGTCACTCACGTCCACCCGATTTGACGAATTCCTTTCGTTTCATTAGAACCCCTAACCGAGACCCCCCCGCGGGGGGGAGGATATGGCAAAAGAGTAAAGAATGTTCTAGAAACAGTTTGTTGTCTGGTTCTGGAGACACATTTAGCCCAGCTCAAGCCCAAGTCTACGGAGGAGAAAAGGCAGATTATGGACTCCATATGCAGATCATTTGTTCCTCTATTCATTTATTTAAGTAAATAAAAATTTTTCCATAAGTATTTGTTGAGCACCTACTGTGTGCTTGGCTAACATGACTATTAGCTTAGCCACTCAAAAATATTTGCTCACTCAAGGAGAGAACAGAGCGGAGAGGCAGGGACGCCACAGAAGGGGTGATGTAGCCTCTGACTGCGTCACCAGGGGCCCTGGTCTCCTGGTCTGACACAGCATTTAACTTGTCCAAAGCTGAGACCTATGTCCACGGTCTTTGGCCCATCTCTCTGATCAAAGCCCTTGTCCAAACCTAGTTATTTTTCAGGCCTCTGAAAACTTTGACTTGTGCTCTGTGGTTGGAAAGCTTGAAGGCAAAGAGGATATTTCCTTGCCCTGGGGTAGGGGATGCCCCAGGCCCCTGGTACATATCCATCTGGGAGACCATTAGGTGTCCTCTCCATGTGTGCCATATATGCTGGTAGAGCTGGTTGTGCAAACAAAACAAACACAACGAGACCTTACTAGCCATTGATCCTAGGATGCAGATAAGGGCAGGAGCTGTGTGCCAGGCTGTTTGGGTTGGTCTCACCTCTGCCTCTTTCTGACTGCTTGATTCTGAGCAAGCTTCTGCACCCACATCAGACTGTAACATGAGGAAGAAGCAAACGTTTGGTGTGTCAACCCCCAGATATTTTAGGGCTGTTATAGCCATTAGTGAGTAGTCCTGTGATGAGTGCAGTAAAGGTGGAATGTTGGAGGTTCAGGGAATGCTGTGTGGGACCATGCGCGGGGTGGGGGCGGGTGCTTCAGGGAATGCTGTGCGGGACCATGCGCGGGGTGGGGGCAGGTGCTTTGGGACTGCCAGGGCTTGAGAGGGATTCTGGAGGTGGAGACAGTTCTACCTGGTGCTCTTGCTGTGGCCCGATTCTGGCTGATGGTGCCCTGTTTCCTGCCCATCCTTGTTAGGTGGAAGGTTTATTCTTTGCTGCCCTCCCTCGCAGAGGACAGCAGGTCCTCATCTGAGCCCGAGGGACAGCAAGGTTTGCTCCAAATGAGAGGAAGTTCTGAGCCCAGACGGTGGGGAGTGTGAGGGGTGGGTTTCCGGCCTTTCTCATGGGGGCACTGGATCCCCTCCCCAAGCCTGCACTTACAAGGAGAGGCTGCCCTCTCTGGTTGCCGCCTTGCCCTCTGTCCTTCCTGTGAGCCCCGTGAGGGTCAGCGGGTAAGAGCCTTCCAATGAGGCTGAACTCTTGATCAGGGCTCCCAGGGGGTCTTGAGAGTCACAAGCCCACATGGGAACTTGAGCAGCTTTCTAAACTGAGCTGGGTCTTTCTGTGTCGCCGGGATGGGGGCCACCCCTTCCTCTTGAGCCGAGCTTCCTGTTCCAACTTCCTGTCCCGACTCCCCTTGGAGTGGCTTCTATGCCCTCAGATTCCAAGCTACGTGGAAGCCGTTCAGCCTCAGTTCTCTGATGGGCTTGAGAAAAATGACTTGGTAGATGATTTGGAGTTTTCTCTTTTTAGGGTGAGAGACTCCCTGTTTGGGCTGACTACACTGACGCAGAACCTGAGAAGTAAATTTTCACATGGAATTTTCCAGTCTTTAAAAGTTGGCAATTAATTAAAATGATTCTAAAATACTGCAGGCTGCTCAAAGCATGTCCCTTGGCCAAATCCGTCAAAGCTATCAAGGGTCAGAGAAAGCACAATAGAATTGGGTTTTAGGTGTGTAAAGAGCAATGCTAATGAGGGCTGCAGAGCACCGAAGTGGAGTCCCGGAAACGTGGAGAGAAACCCAGAGGGTGATTGGGAGTGATTAACAGCTGGAGTCCTTTGGGGGGGTTCTTTGGGGTCCACAGTTTGACCTGAATGTTCCTCAGTGTCCCACTGGACACCATTGATTGGTGGCTGGGCTAAGCTGAGCAGAAGTGGCTGAAGAGGGGAGACGTGGTTTTGGTGTGAGCAGACCTAAGAGAAGCCCCTGGGCCTGCACCCCCTTTCCTCCAACCCCTACCCTGGGTTAGAGCCTCTTGCCTGCCCGGGTCTGTGCCTCTTGTCCTCACCCCCAGTCACTGAGACCCAATAAGACAGGTGTCTTCCTGCAGAGAGTGGCAGGGAGACTTTACAGCCCTTCTGCAGAGAAATAAAACACTGCCTTCTGTTCAGGCTTCTCATCCTACTGGCCTCCCCCTCATTCCCCCAGAGATGGGATTTTGAGTAATGAGGGAGGGTTGAGGGGTGGGTAGGGGCGGTGCCAGGGATCTAGAGAAATAGCGATATTCAAAGAGACACGAGAGGACAGAAGGAGACAGACTTGGGAGAGCTAAGAGCCACAGAGACAGACAGAGATAAAGATGAAGAGAGAGGGCTTCCCTGGTGGCTCAGTGGTTGAGAGTCCGCCTGCCGATGCAGGGGACACGGGTTCATGCCCCGGTCCGGGAAGATCCCACATACTGCAGAGCGGCTGGGCCCGTGAGCCATGGCCGCTGAGCCTGCGCATCCGGAGCCTGTGCTCCGCAACGGGAGAGGCCACAGCAGTGAGAGGCCCGCGTACCGCAAAGAAAAGAAAAAAAAAAAGAGGAAGAGAGAGAGACAGAGAGAAAATGTAACAGAGAGGTAGAGAAAGATGGATGGAGGGAGGGGGGACAGGGAGAGACAGAGAGACAGACATAGACAGAGACAGAAAGGAAGACAGACAGACAGATAAAGAGATAACTTTCTAGGGACCAAGACAAAACTAGAGAGAAAGAAAACTATGGAGTTGGGAGAGGCAAACCGAGAAGACAAGGAGGTGATGTGGAAATAAAAGAATAATCCAGAGAGACAAAGCAGAATGTAGTTCAGGTCAAAGAGGGGGGCGACAGAGAGGCACAGAGATGGAAGCTGTGAGACAGGAAGAGAGAGCTCCAGATAGGATGCAGGGATCTGGGGAGCATGCCTACGGAAAGGGGTAGAGAGGGGAATTGATATTTTTTGAGGCCCTCGTATGTCAAGGTGGATTCCATATATATTTGTTGATTACAAATATTTATTTTTTTTCTTGTTTGACCCTGTGACAGCCTCCTGGGCTAGAGACATCATTGCCTTTACTTTAAAGATGGGGAAACTGAGCTGTCACTTGGCTAGGAAGTCAGTAACCTGGGGCTCATCTGACCCGACCTGCATCCAAAGCCTCTCTCTGACCTCAGACACAGCAACCAACAGAGGGGAGGCCAGGCCTTGCTCTGGGTCCTTGGGTTTCCGACCCCTCCTTTTCCCTTTTGATTCTGCCGTTGCAAATCAGGGCTGGAGATGGTTCTGGTAGGGCTTGAGGCGGGGCTGGGGGTGGTCACATTCTTCAGGGAGAGAACGTCTGGAAGGATTTTTCTTCATCAGGGCAAGAGGATCTCTGACGCCTGCAGAGACGCCTGAGCAACCTCATTCCAGAGGTTAGAGCTTCTAACAGTCTGGATCCGACCTACTTCTAGATGACCAGCTGGCCAGGACCAGTGCCATTCACATGGAATCCTTCTTTCTCCAACTGGGGCTCCTTCTTGCTTGATCACACTCCTTGCTTGACACTGGCACAAAGACCTGTCTCTCTGGAAGTTTCTCCTCACCCCTCACAGAGGCCAAGGCAACCAAAGGGAAGGTGAGTCCCTTTGGTGTTTTGCTGTTTGAGTTACCTCACAAGTCCTGGCTCTCTACAGAGGCAGTCTTTGAACAGGATTCAGACGAGAAATCTCTACAGTCCTGTTAATCAAATAATAGTCATCTCTCTGTATCCAGCGGGGATTGGTTCCAGGGCCCCCGGGGGATACCAGAATCTGCAGATGCTCGAGTCCCTTATATAAAAAGGGGTAGTATTAACATATAACCTACACACATCCTCCCATGCACCTTAAATCACCTCTAGATTACTTATAATATCGAATACAATGTAAATGCTATGTAAATAGTTGTAAGTACAATGTACATGCTATGTAAATAGTTGCTGGCATGCGACAAATTCCAGTTTTACTTTTTGGAACTTTCTGGAATTTTTTTTTCCCTAATATTTTTTGATCCGTGGTTGGTTGAACCCACGGACGGAGAACCTGTGCATATGGAGGGATAACTGTACATTAAAAGGAAAGTCTGTTTCTTCTGAGGCCTGATTTCTCAGGGGGCACTGGAGACAGGTCCCAGGGATCACTTGGGTGTAGGGGTTGATTCTTCACCCATCGTGGAGGTGGCCTTCCATCTGCTGGCTCTTGGACTCCATTCTGTGCTATACTGTGAGATCCCAGGGCTCGGATGGATGGGGTGGGATGTTTTCCAGAGTGGTTAAAGGCAGGTAAGGAGGGCAAAGAAGCACTGGGGAAGAAGACCGGAAGTCAGGTGTGAGGGGTAAGGTGATGCCACAACTGCCCATTTTTCCCTGAGGGCAGAATCTGGGTAGGGACCAACAAAAGTTGTTATGGAGTCACTTTCCAAGGGTCAGACAGGTCGGGAGATGGGCGGGGGCTCCTTGGATGGAAGCTTCTTGGATGAAGTTTATGGCATGGGACGGGTTGATGGACTGAGGGTGCAGCATCTTCCTCCCACCCACTGGATTTTCATTCTGGGACATTCCCTGCACAGCAGTCCCCTCACCCTTGGACTGACAGCCTGGACTTAATATTCAGTCTTTGCTTCCTCTCTGGGTCGCCATTAACAGCCAGAGTCTTTCTAGCTTCCCTCTCCTCCTGCTCTCCTTTGGGGCACTGCCCAGACAGCTGACCTTCATGGAAGAGGGGAGGGCGGTCACACTGGGGTTGGGGGGATGACACGGGGGTTGTGCAGAGGATGGACTTCCCTGGCTGGGCGTTTCCATCTCTTTGGAAACCTTCTCTCTGGTCACAGTTCTGAGCCCCTCAGGGTGAGGCTTGTTGGGGAGGACCAGCCATCTGCCCTGAAGAGAGCTTACCCAAGGGATTTCCAGAAGAGATGAAGCCATTCGTCCAAGTTAGAAGCTTCCACCCTTGGTCAATACTGATGCTCGTGGAAAGTGCATCCAAGCATATTTATTTCCCTGGGAGTGACGAGGTTGAGAAAAGCCAGCTGTTGGCACAGGGAGACCCCCCCAGATTGTCCGCTGGGCTGCAGCTGCTCACGGAGCCCACAGCAGCGCAGCTGACCTTGCCTCTTCCTTGGGAGATTTGACGGCGATTCCCTTCTTGGCTGCAGGAGAAATGGAGCCAAGGGGTAGGACCTGAAGGAGGGAGGACTCAGGGCAGCCTTCCGGTGAGAGGTGAGGTCAGGACTCTGCTATTCAAGGCTGAGAGAAGCAGGGTCAGTGTTTCTGCTTCCCTCCCAGGGTCCTGACCTGAGTTAGCCAGGACTGGGACCGCTGTGAAGGCTGGCCCCAGGGGAGCGCTTCTGACTCAGAAGAGCAGCTTCCTCTCTCATTTTGGTGGGCCGTTGGGTGAGCCCCATTCAAGGGGCAGACGGAGGACTGCTTCCCCACACTGGGAGCCTGCACAGTGGGGATCAGCGCTACGGTCAAGGCGAAGGTCTTCAAAATCTTGTCTCCCCGCCTCTCCTTTGGTAAGAGAGATAAATGGGTATGTTCAACTGGATAGGCTAATTGTGGTCATAAGCGATCCTCAAATGCCAGCGGCTTTAGTGAGACACAAAGATTCCTTACTCACATCAAAGTCCAGTAGGGGCTGCACAGGGGCTCTGCTCCATGCGGTCTGTCAGGGACCCAATGTCCACCAGTCCACGGCTCTGGACTCTTCTGCCTTCTCAGCTCAGATGGATGAAGAGAGTGAGAGGATTGCGTGGGAGTTTTTGGATCAGGCTGGGAAGTGGCACACAGCAGTGTGCCCACGTCCCTCGGGCTAAGGGTTTTACCCTAGGAAGCCTTTGCCTGGCTACTGGGGAAGGAAGGCTGTCTCCAGGGATGCACACCTAGAACCACTGGTCAGAATTGGGCCACATTGGTGCCTTTATGTGCAAAGGAGGTGGTGAGATTCATGTTTTAGCTGAGCACCTTGCTACCCTGGACAAAATCTGTGCTTGGATGTGTGTGTGTGTGTGTGTGTGTGTGCGCGCGCATGTGTATGTATGTGTGTATGTGTGTGCATGTGTGTATATTGTGTGTATGTGTATATATGTGTGTGTGTGTGTATATTGTGTGTATGTGTGTGTGTGTGTATGTATCTGTGTGTGTGTTTGCGTGTGGTAGGCACCTAGTCACAATCACCACAGCTGCCCAGACAATAAGTCAGTGGTGGTTAATGGCACTGGGTTTTGAGCCAGACCCTCTTGGCTTTGAATCTGGACTGTACACCAACCAGCACTCTCTACACTGCTTGGTTTGGGGGTCAAGGGAAGAGAAGCTCCAGCTGGTCCAGCTGGCCTATGTCCAAGAGGTCTGAGCGGGGGTGCCCTCTGCTTGGAGGCTGCCCCTCCACCCACTCCTTTGCTAGCATCCCTGGCTGTGGCATTTATGCAGGGTTTGGGCATCACCCTCGGGGTGGCTCAATGCAAGATTAGTCAGAGCATGTCAGAGTTGCAAACGTAAATATCTAGGGGTCCAGGCTGATCTTTCAGTAAACACAGTGGTGCAGTGGATGGCTGTGACTCAGGCTCCACTGAGGGTGTCTCCAGGGGAAAGCTGGGTATTGCCAGATTTTTGGAAATGTCAGAGAAGCTGCAAGTGAAAACTTTCATGTGCACTTTTTTTGAATGATAGCAACGAATCACCTAAAACTTACTCAGCAATAACTTGGCCCAAACCAAACATCTCTGCAGGAGGGCTATTTCCCGAGGGCTGGGTCCATCTCTGTATGAGGGAGGGGCCTGGCTGACACAATGACACCCTTCTGGGTGTGCAGGAAAACAGAGCTGAATGTTAAATAAGCACCCGCTAATTACCCTGAGAATATTTATTGAGGTTTCCACACATTGTAATAAGAAATTATTGAAACATACATCACCCACCGAGCTGTTAATCATTGGTAAATATATTTTAAAGACAGCAGTCCATTAGTATTTTAATTTAGCCTGTCTCCAGGAGAATTTGTGTTGGATCAGACAAATGTGTTGAGCTTCAGAGCCAAGGGAAAAATTCCTCACCTAGTTAATCTTTATGTTCCCCTCTCAGGGAGGAAATGCCGTCTGCACCAGCAAGAGAAATGTTCCCCCGGGTCCGGTATTGATGGAGGAGCTGGTGGGCAAGGCAGGGAGGCTGCAGCTCTGGAGAGAAGGCAGAGTGGGTCGGGGCCGGAGTGCTGGCTGTTGGCGACTCCCCTGCCGGTCACTGAAATGCACAATTGTACAGCTGAAAAGAACGACAGCTTATGTATTGAACCTCAGTGATCACAGCAGACTTTCTTTTCAGCTTGGATGGTCTGCTCAGAATTGTTTACTTCCCTTTCCTGTAGGCTTCCTCCCTGTCCAAAGGGTGGGTTCAGATGTCATGCTTCACGTATGCCACATACACGTGGGGCCAGCCAGAAGGGGACAGACCCAGTGATGGTGAACGGGCCTTTGCCTTGGCGCCACCAGACAAGCCTCCCTTGTGGACCCCTCTCCCCATCAGCTTACCTGTTCATTCAACAGACACTTATCCAGCACCCATCACGTACCAGGTACCGTTCTGGGCGCTGGAGATACAGGGGTGAACCAGGAAGAGAAGGTTTTACTTTCCGGAGCTTACATCCCAGGTGTGGAAGGCAGACAACGGACACTTCAACAGTCAGTAAGCAAGTGCGTTTGGGGGCCTGAAGACGCTGTGAGAAAACAGAGCCGGGGTGATGGGGGAGGGTGACTGCCAGAGCCGCGGTGAGGGTGGTGAGGGAATATCCGAACTCGGACTCAGAGTCCATATTTTGATTTGATAGGTGGGGAGGGAGAAATGGATGATACCTTTGAAGTTTCAAAAGTGGAGGAGATGATGAGCCATTCATTCCCTGAGCCTAGGAATTTGAGGGAAGGAGCAGGGTCACGCAGAAGGGATGCTGACCTAGTTGGGAGCATGTTGAATCCGAGGTGTGTATGTGGCACTCAGGAGAAAAGCCTCTGCTGAAATGCCCCCTCCCACTCCCAGCTACAGCAGACACGTGTGATGCTCTGAGCCGCATCCCCTCGGCACCTCTGATGTCAGCGCTGGGGGTGTGGCCAGTGTCCAGCCAAGCTTGTGCTGCTGTGTCTCTTCCGTGCCAGCCTCAGTGGGAGGCACGTCAGCTCAAGGCAGCTGCCACCAGGAAGTGGTGGAGGGGAGTTCACATCGCTGGGGAGACCCTCAGTCAAAGGAGGATGAGGGAATTTTCTGGCGGTCCAGTGGTTAGGACTCAGCACTTTCACTGCCATGGTATAGGGTTCAATCCCTGGTTGGGAACTAAGATCCCGCAAGCTGCCCAGTGTGACCCAAAACAAACAGACAAACAAACAAACGAAGGAGAATGAGAGGAGGTGGATAAAAGCCTCCATCTTCCCATTCTCTGGGAGGGGGGCAGTTCCAGGGAACATTCTCCAGGGTTCCTCAGAGGATCTCCAGTGGGACTGAGCCCGGGTGCCCACAGCATCACCTGCTATCCAGTGTACATGTCAGTTGGCCTTTCTCTTCACTCTGCCCCCACTCTCTCACTCCTGCTTTCTCAAAGAAACCTCTCAAACTCCCTGCGCTGAGTCCTTGTCTCAGTATCTGCCTTCGGTGGTACCCAAATCTGGACAGACTCTTACCAGTTCCCGAGGGCACACACATGAGAATGTACGTCATGGTGCTGGCTGACCAGGCCGCAGCAGATTTCCCAGGAAGAATGGGAGGCATGAGAACAGAAGAGGGAACACTAATGCTTAAAAGGCAGGCAGAGGAAGAAGAGTGGGTTTTCCTAAAAACACACAGAATGAACAAATCACCCAAGAGCAAACACCGACAACCAAATACTTAGGGGGAGAAAAACCCAAACCTCATCGTCTTTCTCTTCTTTTCCCTTCTTTCTTATCCTTATCGTAACTTCTTAACCTCTTTGAGCTGTGAGGTCATAAGCAGTTTTCAGAGGAGTTTTTGCATCCCTGGCACAGTCTTACTGGGGCTCTTTTCTTCTGAGACCCCATTGGTCTGCAACCCAGTAAGATTGCTTTGGGTGTGGCGTGTGTGGTGTGAAACCCACCTGGAACACCACCTTGATCAGGAAATATCCCTGGCTGATTTCCAGTCAAAGTCATCTCTTCTTCCTGTCAGTTTCTATCTCAGTCAGCTCTCACCACAATCATGATGTATAACAAACAGCCTCCAAACTCAGCAGCTCATAAAAATAAGCATTTGTTACTTGCCCACGTACTTGCAGGTTAGTGGTGGCAGCCCTGCTCCCCATGTTTCAGGTTGGAAGGGCAATGGCTGGCTGAGATGCTTTTCTCGAGAAAGAAGTTGGATGTTCCCAGAGGGCCAGCAGAAATGTGCAATGTTTCTTAAGGCCTTGGCTCTGAATTCACAAACTGTCACTTCCACTCACGTCTTATTGGGCAAAGCAAGCCACACATCCAAGCTTGATATCAGTGTGCAAAGAAGCCCATTCTTCTCGTGAGGATGTGCGTGTATGTACGTAAACAGATATTTGCTGAACATTAACGAACCACAGGTCCCACAGCACATGATCTAAGCATCTCTTGTGGAGTTTACAACATTCTACTCTCTATTATGTGCATGTCAGTTGCATGTATGCTCTATCTTCCACCCACCCTGTGAATTTCTTCCGGGCAATGTTCATATGCAACCACTTTTGCTACCTCTCCACCCATCAACCTCGAAGGGGGATACTACACATAGTAATATGTGGTCAGATTCTAGGTATATTTTGAAGGCAGAGCAAACAGGATTTGTTGACAGATTGGGTATGCGCTATGTAAGAGCATGAGGGAGATGGTGATATTGTTTTTGACCTGAGCAATTGAGAAAATTGAGTTGCCCTAGACAGATAGGGGGGAAATTGTGGGAGGAATTGACGCTCAGAAAATGGAAGGTCATGAATATCTATTTTATTGCTTCCAGAAGTGTGGGACGCTCTATATTTATGGGTGGAAGGGACATGATACACAGACCCAAGAACAGTTAACATTGAATCAAAGAGTTAGAAAGCTATTTATCTTTCAATTCTTCTTTTTTTTTTTTTTTTTTTTTTTGCGGTACGCGGGCCTCTCACTGTTGTGGCCTCTCCAGTTGTGGAGCACAGGCTCCGGACGCGCAGGCTCAGCGGCCATGGCTCACGGGCCCAGCTGCTCCGCGGCACGTGGGATCTTCCCGGACCGGGGCACGAACCCATGTCCCCTGCATCGGCAGGCGGACTCTCAACCACTGCACCACCAGGGAAGCCCTATCTTTCAATTCTTTATTGACTCTTTTGATTAGTTAAAAAACAGTCTCGGTTTGGTGTTAGTGTGTCTTTAAACACCTGCTGATCTCCCTTTTTGGAAAAGAGATTATGCTGCAGGCTTAGAGACTTGGGCTGGCAACAATATCTAGCTAGATTTAATAATGGCATTTTCTTTTCATTGTATTTCTTTTTCTGGGTAACTTCTCTGTATGACTATTGATTCTGGTTCATTTAGAGTCTAGATACACATTTCCTTTTAAAAATGAATTTACTTACATTAAAATGGGAATCAATTTAGCACAAAAAGGTTTAAGTGAATTTATTTATCCATTTATTTGGAAAATATTTCTTGAGTGTCAGCTATTTACCAGACGCTGTCTTGGGTGTTGGGAACATAGCGGTGAGTAAAAATAGACAAGACCCTGGGACATGGTGGAGCTTTCAGTCCAGTAGTGAAGGCAGAAAACAAAGTAAATAGGTAAAAGGAGGGTATTTGATAAGTCCTAAAGAATAAGGAAAGCAGAAAAGCTGAATTGGAAGTAATGTGCTGGTCGTGGTGCAATTTAAATAGGGTGGGCAGGAAATGCTTCCTGGAGAAGGTGGCATTTGAGGAAAGATCCAAGGAATCCAGCCACACTGGTCTCTGAGAAAGTGTGTTCCTGGCAGAGACAACAGCAGGGACAAAAGCCCTGAGGCCAGAGCATGCCTGCCATGGTCCAAGAGGAGCACGGGATCCGTTCTATCTGGAGTGGAGGGAGCTGGGGGAGAGTAGTAGAACATAAAATCAGAGAGCTAGCGAGGGGGTGGCATCATGCAGGGTCCTGGGGGACATTGCTGGGAATCCAGCTTCTACGTTGAATGTAGTCAGATTCTGGGGATATTTTGAAGGCAGAGACAGCAGAATTTGCTAACAGATTAGATACGTGCTATGCAAGAGAATGAGTGAGGGCTTCCCTGGTGGCGCAGTGGTTGAGAGTCCGCCTGCCGATGCAGGGAACACGGGTTCGTGCCCCGGTCCGGGAAGATCCCACGTGCCGCGGAGCGGCTGGGCCCGTGAGCCATGGCCGCTGAGCCTGCGCGTCCGGAGCCTGTGCTCCGCAATGGGAGAGGCCACAACAGTGAGAGGCCCACATACCGCAAAAAAAAAAAAGAATGAGAGAGATGGTGTTTTTGATCCAAGCGATTAAGAAAATTGCATTGCGCTATATACAGATGGGGAAATTGTGGGAGGAGCAGATGGGGGTTCGCATCAGGAGTTCCTCTTTGTTGTGTTGACTTTGAGATGACTGTTAGACATCCCAGTGGGGTTGTTATGTAGACTCCTGGATATTGAGGTTGGAGTTCATGTGATAGATCCCAACCAGGGCTTAAACACAGGAACCATCAGCATTTAGATAGTGTTAGACGAACAGACAAGAGACAGAGGGGGGCATAAAGCTGGGGTCTCTCTTCTTGCCTGCCTGAGGCTAGACCTGCATCTGTAGCTCTTTGCTCTTCTAAGGTCTGGGCCCCAGATATGACAGGTGCAGATGACACAAGGCTATTTTCTTAGTGACTTGGGAAAATATCCCCATTTCCTGTGGTCCCAGAAAGGGCAAAGAAAATCTGCTTTGAAAAACCATCACTTCAGCATAATCACTCTGCATACCAAGCTCTGCACGTTAAGCTTTTCAAATTGATCTGTCCTGTCATTTTGACTCCCTAAACCTTGCCTTTTTCTTTACATAGTTCATATTTCCACTGGGAAGCAGTTGTCTGAAGCCTGAACTATGTATGTCAAAACATCCTGTTAGGGTTTTCTGAGGTTTCTGATGTTGGGACTCTTCAGGGCATTTGGTTTCCAGATCAGAGAAGGGAAATTTTCTTCCTGTCATTAGGTTATCACCGCAGACCGGATCTTGACTGCTTCAGGTCTTGGGACCAAAAACAAATGCCTAAGATCTGTAATGGTTTCTGCTATAGAATGTGAAACTGGCTTAGCCTGGAACTTGTGAGGACAATTTAAAATAATAGTGATAACTACCATCAAATGAACACTGATTTTGCCAGGCTGTTTTGTAGCAGATGCTATCGGTGCCTTGCAGAAACCCTACCCTGGCTGCACACCCACTGTCCAGCTGCTAACAGCTCATATCTGTCCCCTTGGCTGGACAGCTGTCCCCCCTCACCTGCCCCTGCCAGCAGCTGATGACCGACTGACCCAGGCTGGCCACCTCGCCTTGATTTGGGACTATCTCTGTGCTCTAGAGCTCCCTGCGGGATCAGGCTGAAGCCAGTCTTGGGGTGAGATCATATCCTTGCTTTTCTCTCTTCCCTCATCCTACTCTGCTTCCCTCACTCCCCTTCTCTGGAGAGAGCTCCCCATCTCAGAAGACCGCCTCAGGCTCTGTTTCTGGAGAACTCAGCCTAAGACAAGTGTCTGATATATTTCATATCATCTAACCCTCTCAACAACGCTTTGACATAGTATTATTATTTATTTACAGACGTGGCTGTGAAGGCTCAGAGAGGTTAGGAGCCAGCCGAGGGTCACGTGGCTGGACAGGTACAAGGGCCAGGAGTCAAATCCAGCAATTGTTCTAAAGCGCATGCTTCTGGCAATTATGGCGGCATGTCATCTTTCTAAACGGTTGATCTCAGATATTTTGAACATCAAATGTTTTCTTCCTTTCTCTTCTTTGGGGGTCAGAAATGTTAAGCAGTGTTGACTGGAGGGCCAGGGACTAGTTGTCTGTGGTGACAGTAGGCAAAGGGATAATGGATAGCTGGGCCCTTGGGGAGGCAAAGAAAAGTCATTGATCAGTGTATGTAGTTATGTTGTACGTATTCTGGCCCGAAAAAGTAGATGGCCTTGGACAACCCAAGAACCACTCCCGATTGGTTTTGGAATATAGTCAGAAATTCCCAGCCATTTGTAAGTCACTCACATACTCACTACCGCTTCTCCTAGACTAGGCCTCAGGAGACATAAATATTCATCTAGCTTCTGCCACTAATTAGCAGGGTTTTCTTTTGCAAGTGTTCTAACCATGCTGTGTGAAACAGTGTTCTCATCTGTAAAATGGGGGAAATGACTTCTCCTCCGTCTTTTTTTTTTAAATTAAATTAAATTAATTAATTTATTTAACATCTTTATTGGAGTGTAATTGCTTTACAATGGTGTGTTAGTTTCTGCTTTAAAGTGACTCAGCTATACGTATACATATGTTCCCATATCTCTTCCCTCTTGCGTCTCCCTCCCTCCCACCCTCCCTATCCCACCCCTCTAGGTGGTCACAAAGCACCGACCTGATCTCCCTGTGCCATGCGGCTGCTTCCCACTAGCTATCTATTTTACATTTTGTAGTGTATATATGTCCATGCCACTCTCTCACTTTGTCACAGCTTACCCTTCCCCCTCCCCGTATCCTCAAGTCCATTCTCTAGTAGGTCTGTGTCTTTATTTCCGTCTTACCCCTAGGTTCTTCATGACCTTTAAAAATTTTTTTTCCCTTAGATTCCATATATGTGTGTTAGCATACGGTATTTGTTTTTCTCTTTCTGACTTACTTCACTCTGTATGGCAGACTCTAGGTCCATCCACCTCACTACAAATAACTCAATTTCGTTTCTTTTATGCCTGAGTAATATTCAGTTGTATAAACGTGCCACATCTTCTTTGTCCATTCATCCGATGATGGACGCTTAGCTTGCTTCCATGTCCTGGCTATTGTAAATAGAGCTGCAATGAACATTTTGGTACATGACTCTTTTTGAATTATGGTTTTCTCAGGGTATATGCTCAGTAGTGGGATTGCTGGGTCATATGGTAGTTCTATTTGTAGTTTTTTAAGGAACTCCATACTGTTCTCCATAGTGGCTGTATCAATTTACATTCCCACCAGCAGTGCAAGAGTGCTCCCTTTTCTCCACACCCTCTCCAGCATTTATTGTTTATAGATTTTTTGATGATGGCCATTCTGATCGGTGTGAGATGATATCTCATTGTAGTTTTGATTTGCATTTCTCTAATGATTAATGACGTTGAGCATTCTTTCACGTGTTTGCTGGCAGTCTGTATATCTTCTTTGGAGAAATGTCTATTTAGGTCTTCTGCCCATTTTTGGATTGGGTTGTTTCTCCTCCGTCTTTTATAAAATCATTGTCTGTGCTTGACAAACTACAAGTTAATTGCTCTCTGCAAGAGAGGATTATGATTGGTGAGTTTTCTGGGTGAGGAGAGGGTCCAGGTCCCCTTGTATAATTCCCAAAGTGTACACTGAGGGCTTCTGCCGCCTGGCGGACCAGCCTGTGTCTCAAAATGGAATGAGATGCTAAAATCATTGAGATGAGATGTGACTAGTATAAACGTAGGCGCACGCATTTAGGTTCAAAACATCCTCAGCTCACCTGCTGGATGGGAGAGGGCTGGAGAAAGAACAATGCATGCTTAAAAGGATTTAAGAGTTTTTGACTGAGAGCAAGGTCAGTATCAGCCAATAATGACGATGTCGTTGTGCTTGTAAGGCCGTAAATAAGATCCTCACTTGCT
Source organism: Orcinus orca (assembly GCF_937001465.1). Taxonomy (NCBI): domain Eukaryota; kingdom Metazoa; phylum Chordata; class Mammalia; order Artiodactyla; family Delphinidae; genus Orcinus; species Orcinus orca. Next base: position 70,202,474 of record NC_064574.1, on the reverse strand, counting down.
TTAAGAGAAGTAGGGGATGCATGGCCTCGTTCTGCTCTAGGGGGATGAGATTACAGTTGGAGAATAAAATGATAATGACGAGAGCTTTTATTTATTGACTGCATATCATCCCAGGCATTGTGTGTGCTAAGCGCTTCATGTGCGTTACCTCCTTTAATTCTCACAACAGCACATGGGCCCCCAAACTGTATTTTTTAAGCTCTACATATGAGGACATTGGGGCTTAGATAAGTCACTTACTCAGCTCCCAACAATAAGTAAGTTAATGTCCTTAACCAGGAAGAAATGGTTTTCAGTCCAAGGGCCATGCTCCACCTCGAGTTAGGCAATCACGTTTACGAGTCATGGTCAGATTCAGAAAATACCAGAGTTCACTGCAAGGAGTAGAGTTGTTCTGCAAATCTTTTGATCCAGGAATCCCTGTGTTGTTGCTACGTATGTGCACACGTATATACACATATGACTGTATTGGTTTGTGATAAAAAATGTATTTCTTACCATAAATTATAGTTTTAAAAGTTTGAACAACACCAGGCTTACACTCTACTCCTTGCTTTGGGTTTCCCACTTTAAGTGACATGGGTGGACATAGAGATGGTCATACTGAGTGAAGTAAGTCACAGAGAAAGACAAATATCTTATGATATATGTGGAATCTAAAAAAATTGGTACAAATGAACTTATTTACAAAACACAAACAGAGTCGTAGATGTAGAAAACAAACTTATGGTTACCAACGGGGAAGGGGGGAAGGGATAAGTCAGGAGATTGGGATTGACATACGTACACTACTATATATAAAATAGATAACGCATAAGAACCTACTGTATAGCACAGGGAACTCTACTCAGTAGTCTGTAATGACCTACATGGGAAAAGAATCTAAAAAAGAGTGGATATACGTGTGTGCATAACTGATTCACTTTGCTGTACAGCAGAAACTAACACAACATTGTAAATCAACTAGACTCCAATAAAGATTAATTTAAAAATAAATAAAAACTCGCTAAGAGGGATAGGAGCAACACAAAGCACATCCGGAGGAGGGTGACGAGGACCATGGGGGATGGGATAGATGACCAACCCAGGTCCCGGCCCTACTCCCTACAAGACTGGAACTTTCCCTTAAGGGTCCATTTCCCAGGCCTGAAGACCATACTCAGCGTCCTTTTGTTCTAATTTTATTCAGTTTTGTTTCTCTCTCTGCAGGGAAAGATGCAGTTACATTGCTCAGAATTTCAAAGGAGTCAATAGTGACTTTCTAATTTAAGGCTCACGCAAGGGAAGCGGGATAGGCCGGGGGAGCAGAGGTGGCCTGGGTGAACCTCTGCACCATGGCTTTGGGGTCTGGCCTGGTAGTCCGAGAGGTTAGGCGCTGGTCGATGCCGGTGACTCCCTTAGGTGTTGGTCATGATCCATCAGGACATTGTTTAGGTCAGGGGGAGGAGTGTGAACAGGGGAAGGCTGACGGCAGACACGGCCAGGACGTCAGAGCCCCCCAGGGGTCAAGCGTGGTAGCCTGGGTGTGTCACCGCGCACAGTTCCTGTGCGGCAGCCTTCCTCTGGAGTCTGGGATTTCATCTTCATTGCCTCTGAGCCCCACCGTGTGTGAAACCTAGTTGATGATGTGACTCCCCTTTATATTTGTCAGGAATTCATCCTCAACTTTCCAAGAGCCTTTGCCTTGGAAGGCTGTGTCTTTTGACCTGCCGTATGTATGTAAGACACTGTATAGTTCTTCCTGGGACTCTTTCAGAGGTGAAACTGGGGCACACTTCTCTCAACGGGGGGGAAGCACATCTCCTAGGAGTTGGTGCTCAGCTCTGTCTTTATGCAGCATCCGCTCTAATCAGGTGGTGCTGTGGGGATACAGTTCAACTTTGGGGGTGACCAGAACGTGAGTTCTCTGCGGTCAGGGACCTTGTCTTTTTGTTATTCTTCTCCACTCTGTGCCTGGCACACTGAAGGACTTCAACAAATATTGGTCCAGTGAATAGGTTTCCATATCTGCTTTCTTTCATCCTAGCCAAATGGCCTTCGGCAAATTGCTTAACCTTTCTGAGTCTCCATTTCCTCATCTGTATAATGGAGATGTTAACATCTAGTCTACAGGGCTGTTGGAGGGATCAGACGGATGCTGTATTTACAAGAACTAGACACAAATCAGACACTTAATAAGTCACTGCTTCCTTCCTTCTGAGGAACTGACATTTCTGTCCCCCTCCCCCAAGGTCCTAAAGCCCACCTCTGACTGGAGTTCCTTCCTCACCTGAGGCTGGCATTACTTCTGAGCCTGGAGCTCTACTTTTGGGGACCATATCCTCTAACGGGGGAATAGGCGCAGGCTCATGGCTTCTTCTCAAGATGGCAAGGAGAGGTGTGGGAGTCAACGGCTCACCTTTCCCATCTGGCCCAGAGCAGACTGTGAGGCCTGGGCTCTGGCAGACACCCCAGGACTGAGGCATGCAGACTAGGGGCAGCCTCTTCAAAGCATACACCCTGGGAGGCTGCCGGCACCTTCCAACAAAGATGGCATCACCAGGAGCTTTCCAACCTTAGGCCACTTTCTTTTAAAAGTGTATCTTTATTTTAAAAGCCTAAAATAAATATTCTTAATACAAAATAATCTAACAATTCATTAAAGCAAGACGTTAATGAATCTCTCAATCCTGCATGCTGAGGGGAAATGATGCTTAATAGTGTGGTACATGGAATGTCAAGCATTTTTTTATAAGTACATTTTATGAGTATATTAAATAAATACATATATTTAATATATATTTACATATCTACATTTAAATGTGATCATTATCTTCGGATCTGTAATATACTGTTTTCATTTACATTTTAGTGTCAGAATAAATGTACTTTGTTGTCTTTTTTTTTTTTTTTTTGCGGTACGTGGGCCTCTCACTGTTGTGGCCTCTCCTGTTGTGGAGCACAGGCTCCGGACGCGCAGACTCAGCGGCCATGGCTTAAGGGCCCAGCCGCTCCGCGGCATGTGGGATCTTCCCTGACCGGGGCACGAACCCGCGTCCCCTGCATCGGCAGGCGGACTCTCAACCACTGCGCCACCAGGGAAGCCCTGTTCTTTGTTAACATCTGCATAGTATTCCGTTATACAGTGTGTCCTTAATTTGATGAACCAGTTGTCTTCTTGATGGTCATTTGGGTTATTTCCAATTATTTTGCTAATGATGAACCTCTTTTTCTACTTAAGATATATACACTTTGAATTTCCCATATAAGATAAGTTTCTATCTCTTGAAAATTATTTGTATTTGGGAAACAGCTAGGAGTGATTTGTCAACAGCTTTGTCATGATTGTTGTCAAAAACATTTATTCGGCAATGAATGTTCCAGACCCTGTGCTCAGTTCTGAGGTTATAGAGAAGCTCAAGTCCATCCACACACCACTGCGATGAGGGTTTTACGTGATAATGACCATAAGAGAGGGGTGAAACCTCTGCTCTGGACATCTGATCTGAGCTTTAGGTAATTAGAAGTTGTCCAGAAAAAAAAGAAAGAGAAGGACATTTCAAATATATGAATTAGAGCTACAAAGCCAGAGAGAAGTGAGAGAGCATGCCATGGTTCGGAACTGGCAAGTCACAGAGCTTGGGTCTGAAGCAGAGAGGAGCTTCCGTGCGCAGAGGAGAGAGGATGCAGCAGGAAGTTGCCAAGGGCAGCCAGGACCAGACTGCAGACTCTGTGCTGAGAAGTCTGAACTTGGAGGAAGGAAGTGATAACTGAGGTCATGGGCTTTGGAGTCCAGCTGTGCTCTGATCTTCGCCCCTGTGGCAACACCTTCACAGCAGTGCCTTTGGTCTTGGCAAAGAGGACTGCAGCGGGCTGGCTCTGGTCTTCCTCCGACCCTGCCCTCTGTGGGGTGAGGAAGCAGGGGGTCCAGGGGCCATGCCTGCCCAGAACACACTCTAGACCATGCAACTTTATGATTCCTGTTCAAACATCCCCTAACCTACTTTGAGGGTCTGCACGAACCACTTTGCTGAGCCCATCCCCCTGAGAACGCATCCTGCTACTGGTGTGAACATTCCCACTTCTGAGCAGTGGCCAAGGTGTGGCAGTTTTCAGGGGATATGGATGAAGTTTTGATGGGCAGGCTGGGGTTTCCACACGCATGTGTGATGAAGCCCCTTGATGTATGGGATGGAGCCAGTATGGAAAGAGAAGGACCCTGGGCTGTGGGCTCACAGCTTCCCCTTGCCAGAGGGCTATAAATGTCAAGGGAAGGCTCATTACTTCAACTGCCTGCTTCTTAGTTACCTCTTCTGTAAGGTGGACTAACAGTAGACTTTATGTCACAGGGATTTTGTGAAGATTAAATAGGGCACCAGATGTACAGTGCTAGCGTAGTACCTGCCCGGCATTCAGCAAGTGTTCAATAAAGGCTTACTGTAGGCAAAGGGTTCTCTGGGAGGCTTTGCAGCTGGGTGGCATGTTGGATGTGGGATGTTGTGCGGAGATGGACTAGGGGTGGGGAACTAAAGACAGGGAGATCAGTTACGAGCCTAAATGGTACGATCCGGAGAGTTGATGGGGAGGCGGATGTAGCCTTGGCAGTGGGGCTGGAGAGAGTCAAGGGACATTCTCAGGCCATCAGCAGTTACTGGAGTTGGGGGTGTACAGTGCCTTTCTGACGGAGCACTAAAATCAGCATTTGTTCCGTCTGACTCATCGACTTTCAGCACCAGATCGACCTGGGTGGTTTTGCTGAAATGCAGATTCCCAGGTGCCAGTTCAAGCATAATGTGTCAATCTCTGGGGCTGGGACCCAGGGGTGCTTATATGCACATCCATTTGTGAACCACTGACACAGAAATAAAGACAAGCTGGTGACTAAGGATTGTGGATTAAAATCTGGAATGACATCGAAAAAAAGGAGATATTACCTGCCTGGAAGAAAGGAACTATTACCTACTATAGACCAGTTGTTTTGGAGAAAATGTCTTTCCAAACTTGAGCTGAAGGAGAAAAAGAATCAGAAGGTGTTGGCAACAAAGAGGCTGGAAGCCATGGCTTTGAAGGAGGCTGTGTGTGTGTGTGTGTGTGTGTGTGTGTGTGTGTGTGTGTGTGTGTGTGTGTTTGTATCTAAGAGATTGCAAATCGATATTCCATTTCCCTTGGAGTTTACACAGCTGCCCACAGGGCGATTCCTGACTCAAGGGTAAATAGGGCCATATCACTCGGCTGGAGAATAATGAATTTTCTAGATGGGCTACACATCCACACGATGGGCCTTTCAGGAGACAACGTTTGGGGGAGAGCTTGTTCTTCCCTGCAGAGAAGTGCACTCACATACTCCCGTCCCCCTCTGGCCAGTCCTAGGATGTATGTGTCCCGTGAGTGAGTACTTTTGCGCAGGAGAACATTATGTTTGAGAGAGATCCCCTGCAGTCAGGTCGGGGTTACTGGTATTTGTGGACTGATTTTTCTATCCACTGGACTGTGATTACCTTGAGGGCAGAGCTATCTTGTATTTGTCTCATCACGTCCCCTGTAACCATCAAGACAGGCTAGGTGGTCCTGCAACCACAAACCACCCTGGACCCTCAGTGGCTTTTGATGACAAGGGCTGATTTCTTGCTCACACTATGTGTGTGTCCATCACGGGTGACGCTGGGCTGGGCTCCATGTCCCTCGTGCTCTGGCCTGCAGGCTGATTGATGGAACTTCTGGGCTGTTGCCAGTCGCCAAAGAAGTGGGATGGAAACATGGTGGATTTCACACTGGACCTTAAGGCTCTGCCTATAAGTTGCAAGACACTTCTGCTCACGTTTCACTGGACAAAGGAAGTCACATGGCTCCGTTTAAGTTGAAGGAGTTGGGGAAGTTCAATGTACTTAGTCTTTCGAAGGAGAAAACCAGAAATATTGGTTAATGGCGAGAATGACTGCCACACCGTCATGACAAGCTAACTAGGGCTTCGAATAGTGTGGGCAAGTGGATGAAATGCGCTTGTCTTGAATCCAGAGCTAATAAGAACAAAAAGCACAAGGAGGGGCCTGGCTAGGGTGTCCAGAGCAAATCTTATCTTTGTCTGGGTGTCAGTTCCCGTATTTGACATATAGGACCTATTGGCCCTTTAAGTTTTGTTTCTGTCTATAAGCTGGGCAGGCATTTACTGAATGATCTGGCATTTCCAGCTCCATGACTTGAGTTCTGAATACTCTTTAAGTCGTCCAGCGAAGTGTCTAGCAACCCAAGCCAACCACTTGGGGCTGGCTGTCCAAAACCACAGCAGTGAAGTTGACCATGGACATCCCAGGTGCACACAGCTGGGAAATCTGAGCAGGGACACGGATTGGCCTTCAGGCCCCGACTGTTTCCACCACAGTGTGAAAGCCAGACTAGCAGAGCCGTGAGTACGGGCTCTGGGGTCTGATGGCCTGCTCTCAGCTTCGGCGGTTGCTGTGTGGCCTCAGGTAAGCGACATTTCCCCTTTGTCCTCGGTTTCCTTTCTTGAGGGTTTTGGTGAGGATTAGGTGAGTTCACTTGTGTAAAGCCTGTGGCATTGTGCCTGACACACACTGAATGAGGGAGGGTGGATGCTAAGCTGTGATTATGAATATTATTATTTGTTCCTTTCCACTAGGATTCCCGTGCCTCTAGCGTGTTTTTCCATCTACAATATAGAGATACAATTACGACCTCACAGGATGGTTGTGAACCTTCATTGAGACTTCAGATCAGTGGAAATGCCTTATACGATGCTGACTCTTGATCAGTAACCGATAACCAGGCATTTCTTCTCCTGATCCCTCAACTCACTCACTGGGTGACCTCAGGCAAATCACTTTATCTGCCTGTGCCTCAACTTCCCCATCTGTAAAGCAGGCATCGATATACCTGCAGTCACATGCAGGGATTCTGAACCTCTGCTTTTAAGTGTGCCTTAGCCCCTTCTCCAGTATTTCTGACCACAGAAGAGGAATAACAAGGGAATATTTCCTTAAGATTCAAAGCTGCAAGAACCCTAGAAATACTGCTAAGACCTGATAGCTAGTCAGCATCTCCAGGTCTGCATTAAGCAGTCCTTCTCACCTTTGCCTAAAGTCAGTCCAGCAGTGTGCTTGCCTTCCCTGCCTCCAGCCTCTCTCCTTCCAATTTCTTGGCATTACAGACAGAGTGATCTTTCTAAGACATCCACCTGACCAGGTCACTACCAGCTCCAATCCCTCCAACAGTTTCACTCGCCCTCAGGATGAGAACCAAGCTGTGTAGGATGGTACACAAAACCCTTCACAAGCAGCCCCTGTGGGATCTCCAGTCTCTTCTCTCCTCCGCACACTTCAGGAAGCTCTGCTCCTGCCAGACTGTACATTGTCATTCTAGCCAGCCTCTGTATTAGTCAGGGGTCTCCAGAGAAACAGAGCCGATAGGATATATCCTATTGGTTTTCCCTCTCTCCAAGCTGGACACCCAGGAAAGCTATGTTCATATATAACCTTGTGATGCTATGGGCTCAACCAGGGCTTCTTGAAAATGTAGGTGACCAAGAGCGAGAGTTAGGAAGAGAGTCATTCTTTGTCCATTCTCCTGGCAGGGTAGCTTCTGTGCCCCTGTGGGCTCAGGGTGACCACCAGTGGGCATTACAGTGCTCAGAAGAGGGCCTGGGAGAAGCGTATTGGTACAGAAAAGGCTCTCATTGGCCAAGGACCTCCCTTGAGGGCTGATGGGTGAGTGACCTCCTTCTAGAAAACAGGAGAACCTGACAGGCTTGAACCTCGCACCACTACCAAGCCGATAGCTCACTAAATAGCTGCGGCACACTTTCAGAAGAGTCTGATTGTTCCAGGAGCACTGGATGTGGCCATCTTTACCTAGATGTCATCGCTAGTCATGGCTTCTCCTAGGGGAAAATGTGTGTGCGCGTGTGTGTATGTGTAGTAAAAGAATTACTCTATTAGGAGCTGACTTTGGTGGACAATTTGTGTAGGGCCCCCTGACTATAATTGATGGTAGGGAGTGGTCTCCCCTCAGTTCGTACACCCATCCTCACTTGGATGAGTTTATCGTAAGTTGTGCAAAAGTCATACGTTCCCGGGAGGTTCGTTGGAATGCTCCATTGGTGACGTGGCTGCTGGGGCTTAGACTGTGATGTCTTGGTAATGGCACTGCTGGTGAGTGAGGACAGGTTTCCTTCTCCATCCTGAAGGCAGGAGAGATTCCCCCTAGGCTGTCGCAGGGTCAGAAGTTGCAGAATCTGTGTTCCAGGGCTTACCCCATTCCTGGTTCATTAGTAGGTAGAGAACAGAAGCAGGACCAATGTCGGGGCAAGTGTCAGAATCTTTGGGAATTATGAGGGATGTTTCGAATGGAGAAATCAGAGGAAAGACCAAACTCACTGCTAGATGAGCAGGTAAGTGCTCAGGGCACCAAGAGCTAGGGGAACTTAGGTTCTCTGGGTGGTACAGCTGGCACAGGCAGGCTGATTAGGGGAAAAGTAGAATTGGGAGGGATCTCATTCCTTGGACTGCACTGTTCTATTGGATTCCAGCTGGCATAGGCTGAGCTGCACGATAGGCTTTATGTAGAAGAGGTGGAAGAGGTCTGTGTCACTCGAGGTGACAGTTTGGGGTTTGGGGACATGTTTCCTCTTTACTCCTTTAGCACTAACCTGCTCAGAAGAGAGGATTTGATTGGCTCAGGATGCCGTCGTGTATCATGAGATGCGCCTCTTGGGCAGAATTCTTTCCAAGTCACCTGCCCAGCCCGTGTATGATGACCATTGCCTTGTGCGTGAGTCCAGCCAGGGAGAGCCGTGATGTCTGGTTTTACTTGAAAGCACATGGTCCAGAGAGGCTTACGTAAGAGGCAAATGATAGCAATATGTTGAAAAAGAGTGGCTAGAGGGCTTCCCTGGTGGCGCAGTGGTTGAGAGTCCACCTGCCGGTGCAGGGGACACGGGTTCGTGCCCTGGTCCGGGAAGATCCCACATGCCGCGGAGCGGCTGAGCCCGTGAGCCATGGCCGCTGAGCCTGCGCGTCCGGAGCCTGTGCTCCGCAACGGGAGAGACCACAACAGTGAGAGGCCCACGTACCGCCAAAACAAAAACAAAAACAAAAAGAGTGGCTAGAGAGTGTCCACTCCACTTTAGTCAATTTAAGTTTTACAGGTGAGTCCTGTACACAGTTTCGCAGTGGATATGTTTCTGAAATGCGAATGGACCTGATTTTATCATGTTCCTGCTCCTGAAACTGATGACTGGCATGGCATAAAAGCAACAGTTAAACCATGTGGCCTTGTGTCACATGGTTGCCAGTTGAATCTCTTGATGATAAACACCATGAAAGATGCAAGTGAAATCTTTGCTCATAAGACATTAAGATCACCTGGAAACAGCTAGAAACTTTAGTTTCCTGCATGGGTACAAGATGCTGCCTAGCACAAAATGCCAAATTCCACAAGAAGGTGGTGTGGTTTCCGGATGAGAGCAGCGAGGACGGCCCCTCTGAATTGACGGGGGGAAGACGGTGGCAGCTTGATAACTGGTTTAGTCCCCTGGGCCCCACAGCAGGCACACATGTGCCCCCAAATCTCACTAACACAGTCCTGTGACCTTCTTCTCCTGGTCTCCCTATCCTCGCAGTTCAAAACCAGCCCATAAAATGGGGGCCATTAGGGTGACACGAGAGGCTGAAATTGGGGTGTGATTATAAAATGTTTCAATGGAAATAAAAAATAAGGATATATTTTATTTTATTAAATTTTAGTTTTTGTTTTTTTTAAGCTAGGCTTGAGGCATTGTCTGTCCAGGTCCTGTTACAGAACCAAACTTGGGTCTGCTTGTCTGCACGCAGTGAAGCCAATCTGCTGACACCGGGTTGTGGTGAAGGAAAGTGCAGCGTTTATTGCAGGACACCAAGCAAGGAGTCTGGGCAGCTAGCGCTCAAACCCCCACCCCCCGACCACCCCCCACGGGTTTTAGGAACGCAGTTTTAAAGGCCAGGTGAGGGGGGCGGGTAGCAGGGTAAGTGCAAAATTCTCTGATTGGTTGATGGTGAGGAAACAGGGTGACAGGGCGGTGTCACAGGGGTTCACACTGTCAATCCTCACGCTCCAGTAGGTGTGGAGGCTACGTGCTCAGGGTCATCAAGTAGTTAGCGTCTTCCGTTTTGTGGGAGTTTTAGCATCTGTGAAACCACTCAGGAATGTGCACCAGATACTGTTATCCAGGTACTTCAGAGAGGAGCTACAGCAGAGGATAGGGAGGGGAGTGGTCTGCACCTGGAGGACCCCACAGGGTCCTGCTCGGTTACGGTCCCATAGAGCCCAAAGCTGTCATGAGGTCTCTGCACTCCAGCTGTCATGTGCGCAGGTTCACTTCCATTTTCTCTGTCCTGTGTTGGGGCAACATGTGGTCACAGCTACTGAGGGGAGAACTTGGTAGTGGTGACAACTTGATGACATGGGAAGTGTCAGGGCCTTTATATTTCAAATGCTTATGGGGTCCAGACAGTTCAATGAATGAACTGAGCCAGGCAGGGACTAAGGCATAGGAAAAGGTACTTGCCCTTTGCTACCTGAAGGGGGCAGTACCCCTCAGTTCCTGCCAACTGAGGCCACGTAGATATGCAGGTGAGATGTAGCCAAATCTTATTTTAAGGAAATCCAGATTTGTATGTGAAATTCACCAATTCTTATTTTCCAAAAACATCGGCCCTACCAAACAGGACGCAACTGTGGGCCACACGTAGCCCATGATCACTGGTCTTTGCTATCAGATGTTTGTGAACGCACGCAGCTCAACACCTGGCGTGAAGTTAGCCTTCAGCATCCTTGAGCTCTCTGCCTCCCTTCCCTCTCCAGAAAGGTTTTGTATGATGAGGAAGGAGAATAAGATTAAGCCCAAGATGGGTGGAGGTTGTCTGTTTGTTGTCTTAATGGGTTGAGTCTCATCATTAAATTTTCCTGAGCTGATGGCTTTCTGTGGAAGAAATACCAGCCAAGCCCGAACACCCTGAAAGCTCTATTAATCTTTCTGTAACCCCATTAACACTCACTGCATATTTCCTGTGAAAAAGGATTGGAAATGACCAGAGCCTGCAGCATGGAACTATCTGTCATGTACGCAGCAGCCGGGGAAAGGCCGTGTTGGCACACAATGGGAGGACCGTCAGGATACGCTTCCTTTGGAATTGTTAAAGGAGGGGGCACAGAGAGGGAGAGAAAGAATCACTTGACCCTGGGAATCTTATAATTTGACAGTCATTACAATAGAGTCATCTGTACTTTGCCATCTAGAGATATCTATTACCTTGAACCTGGGGGTAGATGCCTGCTCCCCAGGGGAACTCTGGAAACAGAGATTTATTTGTGCAGCGATAATTGAAGAGCTCATTTGATTCCAGTGTGGGTCTTTCAACCACAATCAGTTTCACGCCCCATCATAAATAATGGAGGTCGCCCAGGCAGCCAGGCAGGGAGGGAGGATCATTCCAACAGCATCAACAGAAAGGGACAGAGCCCGTGACAGCATGTTTGGAGAGGGTTTGAGTGGCAGGGTGTGCGTTTTTTTTTGTTTGTTTTTATTTGTTTGTTTTTAGCAGAACCTTTTTTTCTCCCCCACAAATGGGAGAGACGTTCAGACATCGCATTATTAACTGCATGGGGAGCAGCAAGATCGCATCAGTGGATTCAACGCTCTGGCAGCTCCTGGGAGGGTATGCTGGGACAGGGCAACTCCTCCAGCCCCCTTAGGCACCAGGCTTGCTTCTTAGAGAAGCCCTATTGGTGGAGGAATTAACAAGTGGAGTGCTGTAGTTGGCAGAGTTTCAGGATGCTTCAGGTTAAATGCCCTGAGGCGGTGTGAGGGATGGCTGTTTGAAGTCTGAATTGGATGAGAATAGGGAAGAAAGAGTAAAAGAAAATAAAAAAATCAGTTCTGGCTGCTTTACAGAGATTTTCCATTTCTACTGAAATGAGATGTAGAAATTTTAAAACTTCACATCTCTGGAAGACACTGACTTAAATACACCTCCCAGCCTGGTCCTCTTCCCCTGGCTCACACAGCTGCTGGTCCTCTGGCATCTCTCTCCTGCCTCAGGGCCTTTGCATGGGCTACTTCTTTTGCCTCACTCCTCTTCCCTCTCTTCACCTGGTTAAGTCTTACTCAACCTTATGCTTCCAGCTTAAATAAAATTTCCTCAAGGCTATCTTCCAGACCCAGTTGTATGTTCTCATAGCAACCTGTTCCAGTCTTTCAGAGTACTGGTCACAGTTGAAATTAAATAATCATTTGCATAATTGTTTGGTAAATATTCACTTCCCTCTCTAGCCTAAAAACCTTCTTCTTGGGAAGCAGGGCTAGTGTCAGTCTTGTTCAACGTTGTATTCCCAGCCCTTAGCACAGCAATTGGCATACAGGAGACACTCAAGACATGTTGATGGGTGAGTGGATGCTTGCCAAGAGAAACCGGAGGATAGCCCCTTGGAGCTGCAGCTGTCATGTGCACCTGTGTATTCTTCTAACCTGGTGGCTCAGCTGGTCAGGAGAAAGAGGCAATAGGAATCAGTGGGGCTTATTTAGGACAAAAAAAATCTGCTTTTGCCTGGCTTCCAGGGTGGTGGTCACCACTTAACAACCAAGGTCCAAAATGGGCTGGGCACTGGGGTAAATGCAGAAAGTGGTACCCAGTTCAGCTGGTGGCAGTACCGTCGTTCTAGGTGATTGGTCTATTCCGGGCAGACAGATATTCAGACATGGGAGACCAGATTAAGCCACTCTAAGGGGGCGGGTAGCAGGGAGGTGGACCTGAGACTACTGGCTTGATTCTAGAGCAGGATTTAAACACCAGAGATACATGGAGGAGGGCGTGGGGGTCAATCAGAAGAGCTTAAGATTCTGGGAGCTCAGGGGTACGTGGGAGGTTGTCCCTATCCTGGGGGATGGATTTGGAGCAGCAAGGTTAATTCCAGAACTGCTGATGGAGATGGGATTTCTAGTTTCTACATCCTGGCTGGGTAGAGCTCGGGGACCCGAGTGAGGGTGTAGAGACTTGGAGGTCTACAGGGTTTCCCCTTCCTGCACCAACAGATGCTGATTTTTGTTTGAGTAGCCGTACTGTAGTCTCCTCCCCTGGCAGCATGGTTATTCTGCACTCCAGGTCTCAGGGGGAATCACATGACCCAAGCCTATGCCAGTCCCATTGTCTCAGCGATTCATTCAGGGATAGGCACCAGAGCCAAGTCAGGCCAATCAGAGCGAACTAGAGCTACTGAGGAAGTGGATTACACTCTCCCACTGATTTAAACATGAAACTAGAGCTTGGGCTGCCATCTCGTCCCAACAGAGAACCTGATTAAGAATTTAAGGGGAATGCAAAGCGAGGTGAGGGATGGAGAGGTTAGGGTCCTAGCCATATCATTTGAGCCCCTGCATTTAGTTCTGTCTTAAACCAGCCCAGAAGCCTTAGGTTTTCAAGTTCCATGAGTCGTTAACTCCCCTTTTTGCCAAGGATCCTGTTTGAAAGAGATAAGCATGGATATTTCCCCTATTTTAACCCCTTCCTATCCTACCCGACTCACAAGAGCTTATAAAAATCTATTTTTAAAAAAATCTATTTGAACCCCTGCTAATGGTTCTATCAAGCAAGTGAAAGTTCATGGAATCATAGGATGTCAAAGCTGTTAACATATCGTCTGCTTTCACAGCTTAACAAGTGGGGACATTGAGGCACATAGAGAGAGGTCATTTACTTTACTCAGTTAGGTCTTCACCAAATATTTACCAAGAGTGTATTTGGTGCTGGGCCCTGTGCTGGACAATGGGGGTGCACAAATGAAGAGAATATTATTCCTGCACTCAGTAAACTTATAACAGGTGGTGGAAATGGCGAGTGAGTCAACAACTGCAACGAGCTTTGGTGTATGATATGACAATGATGTTAATGTTGTAGGAACATCAAGGTGGGGCCCCTAATTCATCCCGGGTCATGGGCTGGTCTCATGTTTGAGCTGATTTTCGGAAGATGATAGGAATTCTCAGGGTGGCCTCAGTGTGTAAGGGCATTCCAGGCAAAGGAAAGAAAAAACACAAAGGCGTGGAGGTGAGAGAGCATGACAGGAACCTCTAGGGAATACGAGTAATTTAGTACGACTGGCAGGTAACATGTTGACTGTTGGGGGTGGTGAGACATGAGCCTGGTAGGAAATAGAAGCCCGACCACTGAGGGACTTTAAAGATGGCTGAGAGGTTTGATGTTCTAGGGCGATGAGGGGTCATAGGAGGGATCCAATCATGTAGCAGGTGTGAATCTCAACTCACAAATTCGAATGTGCACAAAAAATCGAATTCTTTTGTATAACTCAACTTAATTTCTGAATCTGAGCTCTCCCATTTCAACATTAATCCCAATCATTTCGGGGGGGCGGTCCTCTAAGGAAGGTCCCTGAGATGATCTCATGTTCTGGGGTCTTACATGGTGTCAAGGAATTTGGGGAAGTCCATTGGTCTTCAGGCAGTCTGTCCACTGCTTGACCAGTCATGAGGATGACGGATGATGAGGTGTCCACCATCTTCGCATGAGTGACCCCTGTGTTCCGGCAGCCGTCAGTGGCCAAGCTAGGCGTGGGAATATTTTGCAGGCTGTGATCATGGCTTCCTCCAGACACACCATGCAGACCTTTCTTACTTGGATTTTGCTATCAGTCCATTAGTGTTGTCAGGAAGTAGGCTTCAAGTCACACATGCTCCGGGGTCCACCAATCTCTCTGCTTTCAGTACCTCTCTTTTAAGCTGGGGGAAATGCTTTTCCGTCATAGTTCTCACTTTGCCTTTGCCAGTAACTCCCATTTTCCTAAGGGCTTGGGCTTCTTGGAACATAGAAGACAGAGGATTGCAGGAAAGTTTTGATTTTGGTCCTGCTTTTCCTGCTTGAATAACGTGGGGGAAAAGAAAGGTGGAATATAAAGAGCCAAAACAATTAACATTCTAAAGTATTTCTTTTCCAGAGACAATCCTATTCAGATATTAAGTAGTTAGTGCGGAGAGTATGTTGGTGGGGGAGAGTTGTGTGGTGGAGAGGCCACTGAGATCTACACACGGGATCTGAGCAAGGGAGTGTGTATCGTGACCGTGGGCAAACTGCTAGAGACCAGGTATTGCTTCCTGAACCTTTACTTGTTCATCTCATTGAATCCCCATAGCAACCTTGCGAGACTGGTATTTTAAACGTCCATTTTACAGATGAGTAAACTGAGTGGTTGTCAGAGTCAGTATTC
This sequence comes from Orcinus orca, assembly GCF_937001465.1. Classification (NCBI taxonomy): domain Eukaryota; kingdom Metazoa; phylum Chordata; class Mammalia; order Artiodactyla; family Delphinidae; genus Orcinus; species Orcinus orca. Next base: position 70,187,228 of record NC_064574.1, on the reverse strand, counting down.
ACACACAGGCTTATCGAATGACATGCCTTCCATTGCCCCTTGGGAGCCCAAGTCTTGCACCCTTTTCACCCCAGAAGGGATGAGAGACTGCCCAGCTGGTGGGGAGGAGGGATGGAGACCAGGTTTGTGTTTGTGCACATGGGTGTGCCCATCTGCTCACGAAGGCAACCTTTTCTCGACTCAAATGCCAGAAGTCTATACCCTGTTCCCTACCTGAACTCGTTCAACAAGTGAATTCAAATTTATTTATATCTCTGATGAGTTGGTTGGTGCCAGTGTGTACCACCATCAGAGGCAGAGGTTGGGTGGTCTCTGAGATGAGATACCTGTGTGTTCTCTTTCCAAGGGGAGGGAAGGGGAAGGTACCGCTAACATCTGTTTTTAGTTATCAAATGCAACAGTGGGAAATCTGCTGGGGAGAACTTGGCACCCAGCCTGGAAGGGCACAGATATCCAGACCTCTGGCTTGTCACCCTGTGATTTTCCCCAGCTGCTTCTAACAGCCTGTGTGATATTTGGGTTTTCTGTTTCCTGAACGTCGCATGGTCCGGTCTCAACAGAGAAGCCGGAGGAATTCCATGTAAACCCGAGACAGAGCTCACTCCTCCTTTTCTCAGAACCCTCAATGGCTCTCCATTTTGCTCATGGTAAAAGCCAAGTCTTTACACTGGCCTGCATGGCCCGGCACAGTCCAGCCCCATCTCCTACTGCCTTTCTTTCACTCACTCCGTTCCAGCCACGCCTGACGCCCTACTGTCCTTTAAACCTGCTGCATACCCTCTACCCAGGCATGGTCCTCTCTGGTCCCTCTACCAGGAATGCTCCCCTTTCATGACTTACTTCTGCCCCACTTTCAGGTCTTCATCAGGTATCATCTTTGCAGGGAGGCCTTCTCTGACCACCCTGTCTAAAATTGGAACTCCTTCCTCAGCGTGACCTTGAACAGGTCATTTCTCCACTTTGGTCCTCTGTTTCTGAGGCAGGGTCTAGTTGCAACCTGTGCTTTGGAATAGTGAGGGTTCTGTAAATGACAGCTATTATTAGCAGCATCCTCGCTTAGCAAAGAGGAAGGGAGAGGCCTTCTTCCCCATCAGCAAGTGAAACTGAGCCAAAGGCAGGATGGGTCCCATGTGTCCTCTGTCCCAGCTGGGATCTTCCTAATGAATTTCTCTCCTGGAAATTGAGGGAGACCTTGGTGAAGGGAAGTTGGGCCAGAAAAGAATAAACTCATTTTGAGCCAGACGTAAGAAACATCCTTGGTTCAGGTAAGTCCAACATCCCCGACTCTTTGTCTCTTTTCTCCTGTAGCTCTTTCCGCTGGACTTGGCCACAGCACACACCCTCTCCCAACGTCCTCTGTTGGCTCCACCCTTTGGGCAGGAGCATCTTCGGGAGTGGGCCTGGTGGAGTCCCTCACAAGACATCAACTTCTTTAATGATCAGTTACCATAATGACTAGCGGACCTAGAAGAGAACCGCCTCTGGAAGGTTTGCATCTGCCCATGTTTCCTTTTAGTTCATCATTTTTCAACATGTTAAGGATGTTTTAAACCAATATACATGAGTGCCTCTTTTATCTGCTGAGTATTAATGTTGCTGCATTTTTAGGAAAGGTAGGATTATATTAAATCCTCGTGGGTGTCTTTCCTCCCTCCTATTTGAATACCTTTATTTGTACTTTTAGAATGGCTGAATGGATGCAAAAGCGCTCTATGGGGGCTGGATTTTTAAAATTGTGGCCAAATATCTGTAACGTAAAATTTGCCATTCTAATCATTTTTAACTGTGCAGTTCTGTGGCATTAATTATATTCATATTTTTTGTGCAACTATCACTAACATCTGTCTCCAGAACTTTTTCCTCTTCCCCAACTAAAACTCTGTAACCATTAAACCTCAGCATCCCCTTACTGTCCTTCCTCTAGCCCCTGGAAACCACCATTCTACTTTCTGTCTCTATGAATGCCATTATTCTAGGAACCTCATAAAAGAGGAAACACGCAATATTTGTCTTTTTGTGATTCCTTTATTTCACTCAGCATAACGCCTTCAGACCTCATCCATGTTGTAGCATGTGTCACAATTTCCTTCCTTTTTAAGGCTGACTAATAATCCATTGTATGTATACATCACATTTTGTTTATCCATTCATCTGTTGATGGACACCTTTTGGCTATTGTGAATAATATTGCTATGAGCATAGATGTACAAACATCTGTTCAAATTCTTGCTTTCAATTCTTTTGGGTCCATGCCCAGAAGTAGAATTACTGGATCATCTGGTAATTCTATGTTTAAGTTTTTGAGGAATCACCATTCCGTTTTCCACGGCGGATGCATCATTTTACATGCCCACCAGCAATGTACAAAGCTTTCAGATTTTTCCACATCCTCACCAACACTTGTTATTTCCTGTTTCTTTGATAGTAGCCGTGCTAATGGATGTGAGGTTATCTTATTTTGGTTTTAATTTACGTTTTCCTAATGATTAATGACGTTGAGCACTTTTTCATGTGCTTATTGATCATTTGTATATCTTCTTTGGAGAATGTCTGTTTAAGCCCTTTGTCAAGTTTTTAATTGGGTTGTTTGTTTTTCTGTTGTTGAGTCATAGGAGTTCTTTATATATTCTGGAAATAATATTCTCCCATTCCATGGGCTGCCTTTTCATCCTCTTGATAGTGTCCTTTGAAGCACAAAAGTTTTAAATTTTGAGAGTCCAACTTACTTATTTTTTTCTTTTGTTGCTGTGCTTTTGGTGTCATATCCAACAAATAATTGCCAAATTTAATGTCATAAAATTTCCCCCTATGTTTTCTTTAGTCTAAGCGTTTTATACTTTCAACTCTTACATTTAGGTCTTTGACCCATTTGAGTTAATTTTTATATATGGTGTAAATAAGGGTTCAACTTTTTTCCCCCCATATAGCTATCCAGTTTTCCCTTTACCATATGTTGAAAAGACTTTCCTTTACCCCCCCCTTAAATGGTCTCGGTACCCTTGTTGAAATCATTTGATCGTATATGCAAAGGTTTATTTCTGGGCTCTCTATTCTAATCCATTGGTCTATATGTCTGTCTTATGCAAGTACCACACTGTTTTGATTACCATGGACATATAGTAAGTGTGAAATCAGGAAGTGTGAGACTTCCAACTCTGTTCTTGTTGTTCAGGATTGTTTTGACCTTTTGGGATCTCTTGAACTTTAGGATGGACTTTTATCTACCTGCAAAAGTGTTGTTGGGATTTTGATAAGAATTGTGTTGAATCTGTAGGTTACTTTGGGTATTATTGACATCATATCAATATTAAGTCTTCCAGTCCATAAACATGGAAAGTCTTTCCATTTATTTGTGTCTTCTTTAATTTCCTTCAGCAGTGTTTTGCAGTTTTCAGTGTACCAATCTTTTGCCTTCTTGTTAAGTTTATTCCCAAGTATTTTATTTTCTTTCTTTTTCTTGCTCTGGCTGGGACTTCTAGTGAGTATTTTTTGAGATGCTGGATATGTTTTGTGCTTTCTAACATGGTAGCCAGTAGTCACATGGGGCTATTGAGTACTTGAAATGTACCTAGTCCATCTGAGGAAGGAGCTGAAGTTTTAAATTTTATTTAATTTTTATTATTGTAAATTTAAAACTAAATAGTTACACATTGGCTATAATAAAATAATGAACAAGTGTTGGCAAAGATATGAAGGAATTGAAATGCTCATGCATTGCTGGTAAGAATGTAAAATGGTGCAGCCACTTTGGATAACAGTTTGGTAGTCCCTCTGAAAGTTAAACCTAGAAGTACCCTATGATCCAGCAATTCCACTCCTAGGTATATACCCAAGAGAACTGAAACCATACATTCACACAAAAGCTTGTGCATGAATGTTCACAGTAGCATTATTCACAATAGGCAAAAAATGGAAACAGCCCAAATGCCTATCAACTGATAAATGTGGTATAGTGAAAATGTGGTATATTCATAAATGGAAATTGTCATAAATGGAAATTAATCAGACATGATAAGAATTGAAGTGCTTATACCTGCTACAATGTGGACGAATCTTGAAAACATTAAGTGAAAGAAGCCAGACATAAAAGACCACATATTACAGGATGTTGCTATTTGTATGAAATGTCAAGAACAAGCAAACCAGAGAGATGGAAAGAAGATTAGCAGTTGCCAGAGCTGAGGGAGGAGGGAATGGGCACAGGGTTTCTTTATGGGATGATGAAAATGTTCTGGAAATAGATAGTGGTTATGGCTGCACAGCCTTGTGAATATTTGAAAACCCAGGGACTTACACATCTTAAAAGGGTGAATTTTACGGTGTGTGAATTATATTTCAATTTCAAATATAGTTACGTGTGACTGGTGGCTACTGTGTTGGACAGCACAGGTCTAGATCAATCTTGGGGATCCCTTCCTCTTGCCAGTGAGCAAGGATCCATTCGTGTCGTGAAAACAATAGGGGAGCGTTTTGGTGTTCTTCTTCAGAAAGTCTTCCTCACTCTTAAGAAGGAGACCCAGGAAGAGGTGCCCCCTTTTCTTTTCCCTACGTTGTTTTCTTCATTCCCTCCATTTTTTCCCCTATGATGTACTGGATATTGGAACTGCGGACACCATCTTGAGTCCACGAGGAGAGCAGAGTGGGGAAGATGGAAGACACATGGCGTTTTTTATGGTTTCGTTGAGTCTTGGATCATATAACACCTGGGGCCCATCCTCCTACTCATACAACCTTATGAGATTATAAATTGTCTTATTGTTTAAGCCATTTTGAGTCAGTTACTTGCTGCTGAAAACGTTACTGATACAGTTATGTTCCCTCACCCCTTGCTGTTTATCACCACCCTCCTCCTCATTATGACATTGGGTGGTAGTTCGAGCACAGGTACAGAGATCTTCAAGACTGCTGCTGGGTGCGGAGGAGTTCTCCTTAATGGGGTTCTCTCTCCACCTTAGTAACTGTCAGAGAGAATAGACAAGCTATTAATAAATAGCATTTTCACCATGCTTTACAGCTCTCAAAGGTCCCGCACATCCTTTATCTCAGTTGACCTTCACCTAGGTGAAGGTCTTTGACCCATTTGAGTTAATTTTTATATATGGTGTAAATATATAAAATATATATGCTACAACCTAGCAAGATGGTCTGGGCTGAGGTCCTTACCCCATTTCATGAACAAGAAAAATGAGGTTCCAATGGAAATGGCTTGCCCCAGGTCACCCAGGAGGACATGGAGAGGCAGATGTTCAAACCCAGGTCTTCAGACTTCTGTTTTAGTATCCCTAACCACAGTGTCCTATTTGGAGCAGACGTTGGGTGGTGGTGTTCGATTTTTATTCATTTCTCTACTCATTTCCAGTGGGGAGGACTCTGCAGTCATGGTTTAGAAGTGCTAGCTTTCCCACATTTCTTCCTGCCCTGTAACAATTTCATGACTAGCAAGGCTCCTTAGGGCTCAGCCAAAGCCCATGTGAATGTTCACATGCCAGAAAGCACACTTAGGGATCTGAATGTTCATCGTCTTGGGCTGTAGGAATCTTGTGTCCTGGCCTCTAAACCCAAGACAATGGGGTGGCTGGGACATCACTAGGTGGATTCCACCACCACCGTGATTTTTGTGGCATCTGAAAGGGCAGAGGGCTGGGTGTGATTAGGCTGGTCTAGCGTTGCTCATTAGCCCAGACAAGCAGCAGATGTGAAGGACAGCCCTAAAGGAATGATCGTTTCAGTCTGGATCCCAGAATAACTCTGGCTCTCAAATGAAACCAGGAAAGGAACCCAGTGCCTGCTCAGATCCTATGCTCTCCCACCTCAACTGTCTTCAAGTCGTATCTATACTCCTAAAGCCCCCATGAGCCAAAGATGGCCTTACTGTCCTTCTTACTGAGAACATGCAAAACCCCAGACGCCATGCATCTTCCCAGCTCAAGTCTTTCCTCTGAGAATGTGGTACAAGATGTCTGGAGGACAGCAACTTCAATCTTATCGTCATCATTGTCACTATCATCATCAATGTCATCTCCAGAGCGTCATCAACAGCAATTAGAATATCAAGAACCAACACTTACCAAGCACCCTATGTGCTCAGTGAGTGGCTAGGTACTTTACACACTTTAACTCATTTGACTTCTCACAACAGCCCCATGAATAGGTTCTGATGTTATCCCCAATTGACAGAAGAGGAAGCCGAGCACAGAACATTAAGTGGCTTTGTGGAGTCGTACAGGACTCCTGCCTGGAGTTCATGCAGAAGCCAGAAATGTGAACCTGGGCCCCTCTGACCCCGAGCCTGAGTTTTATGCTGCCTCTCCAGATGGAAGCAGAAACAGTCATGGATTGATCAATTGATCAGTCAGTCAATAGAATCGAAATCCAGCCCCTGTGCCACAGCATCCCACGTCCCTAAAGCCTATGGTCAGGGATGGGAACGTGAAAGAAAAACAGGCTGTATCTGCAGGACAGCATTGAAAAACAGGGACTGGTTGTGTCAACTGGGGAGGACTGACGGTCAAATGAGATAACAGAATCCAAGGAGGATGGTCCAAAGTGAACCCTGGACACTCGTCAACCAGGACCAGGGCTGTTCCTCGCCCAGAGGGAGCAGCTGGGGTCAAACCTCCTTTCTCATGGAACGCGTGGCTTCCTCCTCCCAGAAGAAGGAGCTGTGTGTAAACCCAACTTTCCGTGGGTCTTTCCCAGAGAACACCAGAATTCCTGATGCCAGGCTGTGTTTCCCCACTGCCAAGGCTGCACTCACCCTACGCTGTGAGAAGGGAGAGTAACAGTGGGGGTGGGGTCTTTCCCCAGAACGTAAGCCCACAGAGAGGGTGTAGCAGAGCACCTTGGCCTTGGCACACATCTGTCTGAGGACGCTGAGAGGCCCGGGGAACCTTGGCCCCTCTTACCGACCCCGGTTTCTAAGTCTCCAATAAAGCCATTCTGTGTGACTCTGTGGAATTCCCTGAAGGTCCTGGCACCTGACAGATGGCGACCACAAATGGACCCCCCTCACTGACGAGCACGTGGCTACGTGCCCGGCACATAGTGAGCCCTTACTGTCAAATCGTGCCAGTTGTCAAGGCGTCGCTGTGATCGTGATTGTCGTCTCCACTGTGAATGTGGCCGTCGCCACCCGTCTCAGCCAAGCATCGCACCGGCCCTTTCCTTCCTCTGCTGGAGGGGATCCTGCAGCCCGGAAAGGGGCAGGGGCCCTTTAAGAAACTGGCCCTCCTGCTTCAGTGCTGCATCAAAGAAATGTCAAGAGGCCGAGTCTGCTCCGGAATGTAATGTGTCCTGTCAGTCAGGCGTCAGACCGCAAACCTGCAAGGCCCATTGACGGAGACCCAAGAAGATTTATTTTGTCTCATTTAATTGCCCTTTTTGCTTTGTAAACATAAAGGTTGCAGCTTATGGTCTGACAGCTAGAGTAGCTTTTTTTTCTCGAGAAAAAGATAACATTTGCGTTCTTAGAAATGTTTCCCTCGATCCTGTCTAATAGTCCCTCGCCCCCCACCCTTGCCTTGTGCAAGTTCTCTGAGTTTTCTTTAGGAAGACCCCAGCACTGGTGTCAGATGGACCCCCGTGACCCGTGGCTATTCCTCTCTGGCTTCAGTTTCTTCTTCTGTGAAATGTGTTGGGAGAAGTCACTGGGGCAATGCAGTTGGAGTGGCTGAGAACCAGCACTAGGACCGAGAGCTCTTGGGTTCAAATCGCAGCTCTGCTGCTTGCTAGCTTTGTGACTTAACCTCTCTGTGTCTCAGTTTCCCTCTCTATCAAAAGGGGATGCTTGGGCTTCCCGGGTGGTGCAGTGGTTGAGAGTCCGCCTGCCGATGCAAGCGACGCGGGTTCGTGCCCCGGTCCGGGAAGATCCCACCTGCCGCGGAGCGGCTGGGCCCGTGAGCCATGGCCGCTGAGCCTGCGCGTCCGGAGCCTGTGCTCCGCAACGGGAGAGGCCACAGCAGTGAGAGGCCCGCGTACCGCAAAAAAAAAAAAAAAAAAAAAAGGAAAAGGGGATGCTTAAGGTAACTAGGAGGATTGAATAATGTAATGTGAGTGAAGCACTTAAAAGAGGGCGTGGCCCATAGTAAGGGCTGCACAACTGGGTTTATTTAAATTAGCAGATGCTCTGTGCTTTGCTCATGCCTGACACATAATAGGGAGCTTTTTATTATTTTCTTCCAGATCAAAGGTTACAAAGAGACTGCCCAAGCAGTACTTTATCTGTTAGCATTTAGCAATTTGAGGATTTCGGTTGCGATATCTAACGCTTTCTGCAGAGGCTGCACAGGCCTAGCCAATGCAGACTGCGTTAGTGGGCGGGGCAGGCAGTAGGAAGGGATGGGGCTGGCCATGGCACAAGGCAGGCTCTGGGCCCCTCGCAAACAAAATATGCCAGGTTGAAGATGTGTGCACCACACGTGGAGATGTGCACGTATGGGCATGCCTCCACATGGGCACGTGCACATGCAAACACAAACGTGTGTACATACCTCATGCACAGGTCCACATGCAAACAGATGCTAAACATTTACGTATAAGCACACACATTCAAAAGGGCACCATGCCCCGGCAAATGCACACACATGAAAATTCACATGCGTGTGCACTCAAACACCCCAAACCCATCCTTGGACTCACACCCAGACCCAAGGGCAAAGTCAGTGTATCCATCCGTGCGTCCACACACAAGCACACACTTGTCTCCCAGTGCTGAGGCTAGTGGTTTGTTCTCATCTGATGGCAGAACCCACTTCTTGTCCATTTGGGGTAGAAAATTGGAGAAATGATGACTCTGCTTCGTGGTCGCCGACCCTGGTGACAGTGTCACGTGATGGATTTTTAAGGATGCAAGATTAGAACAGTGCCGACAGAGAACTAGGGGCACAGCTACTTAGGCTGAAAGAATATGAGCCACCAGTGGAGTTTTTAAGAGTCATTTATGGGACTGGAGACTGGTACAGGCTAATGATTTTGCTTCCCTGGGCTCCTACCCAGCGGCGAAGCTCAAAAACTTTCCACAGCTCCGTCTTGCCTTAAGATCCAGTGTAGAGTCATGAACTTTGTATTCACCTTCCTTCACTGTTGGTTCTAACCCATCTTAGCTATTCCTCATTATGCATATAATTTTCCAGCTATTCTGTGCAATTTTCTCATTCTTTAAAACACCTCATTCGTTCATTCCCCATGTCTTTGACATACTCTGACATCTGCCTGGCAAGCCCTTTTTCTCCTTTCTCATTTTTCAAAGCCCAGCAAAAATGTCACTTCTGGAAAGACTTCCACTTGACTTGCTTGACTTAAATCCATTCATTTATTACCAGCCGACTCTGTGTTAGGCAGTGCGGTAGGGATTTAAAGATGGACGTGACATAGTTCAGGTCCATGTGGAATCTCCAGAGTAAGCCTGAGGGGCACTTTCACCATTGTAATGAAGTATTTGCATGTATGTCTTCTTCCCCAAACAATGAGCTTGTTGAAGTCTAGAGCTGTGCCTTTTATAACCATACCACGCGGCTCTTGCACAGTGCCTTGCTATGTAGCTAGTTAATTGTTTCTCCTCAAGCAAAGGAGGAATCGATTATCATAACATACAAATGACAGTAACCTGCAAGGAATCTAAGGAGACTCTTTGGTGTTAAGTCTTCTAAAGAGGGAGGGTGGAGATGACCTTGTGGATGATTTTAAGGGCTACGCTGTGATGGCGCTGGTTGGTGAGCTAAGAGCAGTCCGCAGAATGTTTACATTCCTGTGACCATCAGGCTTCAGTCAGCCAGCAACACGACTGGGGCCAGCCTGAGGCGGGCAGTGGGAGAGGGGTGGAGGAAAGTGGATGAAGACTGAGAGCGGTCAGGACGAGGGAGACTGATGGGTGGGGTTAGATAGAGAAGGAGGGTAGGGTGGGTTTGGTCTCTGCTTGGATCACTGAATATGCAGAGGTATCATCACTGAGATGGAGAGACAGGAGAACCAGGTTTGGGAAGCAGAGGCCTCTTTCTGGGAGGAGGATTCATGTCAAGTGTTTCATTAGGAAGTGATCCCAGAAAAAACTGGTAGAGAAGTAGGAACCTAGGGAAGGGAAGGAGACCAAGCAGTGGTATGATAAGTAGCAAAGTCCAGGGCAATGGTTACTCAGACCCACAGGGGAGCCCTGAAGTTCACACTTCAGAGGGGTCCCTATCATGGGCAGGGGACCCGGAGTATTTATACTCCTGCACCTGTCAATCTTTGGTTAAAGAATGCCCTCGGTGGCGACATCAATCCCTGGGCACTTCTGGCCCTGTGCACCTACAGGAAAAGTCTCTTCTGCAGCCTGTGTGCAGCCCTCCAACAAAGCAACGCTGGTGCTGGCTGTTGCATGTGGAAGCCACAGGAGGATGGCATGCCCAGAACAACCAGTAAAGGGATCCAGGGGGTGTGGGCAGAGCACTGATGTGGCGAGTGGAGAGTTTAGTTCGGGGCATACTGAGTTTGGGTTCCATGTGTGATAGGTCATCTAAGTGGAGATTCTTATTAGCTCATCTAAGTGGAGGTTCCATGTGTGATAGGTCATCTAAGTTGGATATTCATCTATCCGTCCATTCATTCAATCAATATTATAGAGTGTGTACCATGTGCCCAGCCTGTTGTAGGTAACAAGGCTCTGGAAAGACAAACCCTCTGTCTCAAGGAAACTCCCACTCCAGCAGCAGAGACAGAATAAACAAGTGAATTTTAATGTCAGGCGGTAATAAATGCTAGGAAGGAAACTAAGGAGACTTGTCTTTAAGGAGGTGATATTTGAGTTGAGGCTTTAATGAAGGGAGGGAACCACCCCTGCCAACATCTGGGGAAGGAGCATTCCAGGCAAAAAGAACTGAGATGCTTGGAGTGACTGCAGGGCCGCAGGAAGGCCCATGTGGCAGAGAGGTGAGAGTGAGGTGGGCAGGGGCGTAGGGCTGGGCAGAGACCAGGTCGCAGAGCGAGTGCCTTGGTGACGGGTTTTATTCTCAGTGTGAGGAGTAGTCATTGATGGTTTTGAGTAAAGGGGTGATAGTGAAGCCGAATCTGGTCTCTGCACCCTGACACCAAATTAAATCTCAGAGACAGAGTTTTGGGTGAAGTAGGGAAGAATAGCTTCATTGCTTTGCCAGGCAAAGGGGGCCACAGCAGGCTAGTGCCCTCAAAACTCTGTGTCCCGACCTGGAGCGGGTAGTGAGGAGTTTTATAGTAGTGGTTCAAAGAGGGCGTGGTCAGCTTGTGGACACTCTTCTGATTGGTTGGCAGTGAGGTAACCGGGAGTCAGCCTCATCCACCTTCTGGTTCCAACCGGTCTGGAGTCTACGCGCTTGTGGGCAGCGTACAGTTAACTTCTTCCACCAGGTGGGGTTCAGTATCTGCAAAACAGCTCAAAGATATTCTTATGTGTATCCCTTCAGGGGGAACCGGGACGCTGCCCCAAGGCTGCACTCTTGTTTCTTGACTGCTTCTCCCTTGTCTCCCATCCCCTCCCTTCCCTGATTAGCAGCTATTTGAACCTGCTCTTTGGAACTCAGGGAAGGTCAATGGAGGCTGAACGAAGCCTATTACCTGTAACCAAGAAATGGGGGACCCAGAAAGGCTTTTGTGCCCAGCAGCCCCACAGGCTCCTGCTGGCGACTTGGAAGCAGCCGTGGAGGTAATGGGAAGAAGGCAGATTCGGAATAAAGTTTACCTGTGGAGCCAGCAGGACTTGCTGTTGTGTTGCACGTGGGGTGTGGAAGAAAGCTAAGGGTTAAGGATGAGTCATGGCTTTTTCACCTGAATAACCCCAAGCTGAAGGGGCCATTTACCGAGATGGGGCAGCCTGCCAGGGGAGTAGCCGTATGTTTGGGCTCCCCTTTGGTTATGTTACATGTGAAGCATCCAGGCAGAGATAAGCAGGTGATTGTATGTAGAAGCCCGGACCTCACAGTGGGAGTTAGAATCACCAGCTTGTAGATAACATTTAAAGGCAGAGGACTTGGTGAGATCGCTTTGGGAGTGAGTGTAGCTAGAGAAGCCGTCTGAAAAGCAAATGCTGGCCTTTCTGGCCAGTGCCACTAGGAAGCAGGAGGTAAAGCAAGAAAGACAAAAACGGGGAGGCTGTGAGAGGCAGGTGGAAAAGCAGAAGACTGATGTCCTGGACGCTCATGAAAGAAGTATTTTAAGGAGGGAGTGTCCGAGGGAGTGTCCAAGGGAGTCAGATCTTTTTTTTTAACATCTTTATTGGAGTATAACTGCTTTACAATGGTGTGTTAGTTTCTGCTTTATAACACAGTGAATCAGTTATACATATACGCATATCCCCATATCTCCTCCCTCTTGCGGATGTAAGAGATGCAAGAGAGGTCTCAACCCTTATCTCTGAGGGAGAATTATTTTGGATGAAGACTGGTATGTAGTATTGGATCCTCACCGCAGCAGAAGGCTCTGTGTCCAAGTACGGGCAAGACTGCATGGGGAAATCTATGGCTTGATTAAAAAACACAGCCACATAAATGGTGGGATCCAACAAGGCAAGGTGTAGGGCCCCGGCTCAGTATATGATTAGTCCGTAAGAATTCAGTCTAGGCGTGTAGAAACCTGGAGGCCTTCCCCGTGGGTATGTGTCTTCTAGTCTTAATGAACAGTTCTCTGAACCCAATGTCCGGCAGAAACAATGGCTAGTGAAATTGCTCTTGACCAGTGCTTAAGGCGTCAAAGGAAGACCACCCATACCCAATGTAGTTTCGTAGAAAGAGTAGAAGTTTGTAAGATAGACCTGGGTTTGGTTGTTGGGTCCACCACTTACTAACTGTGGTGCTGCATAAGTGACACGGCTGTTCTCAATTATAGTTTCTTCATCAGTAAAGTGGGCATCATGTCAAATGTCATCATAGGGATGTTGGGAGGAGTAAATGAGATAATTCAAGTAAAACTTACAGCAAGTTTCAAGCATAGAGTAAGCACTCAGTAAACTAGGTGCTGTTATGGGGAGGACAGCTCAGTTCTTGAAGCCTTAAATATACTCACCAATCTACTCAACAGCACTCTGCCTAAGAGTATAATAAGAGATGCACTTATTTGCCATCAGAGGACAGGTGGGCAAATACCTAAGTTCTACCTGAAGGAGAATATTGAAGTGTCAAATGTGAGTTTAAAATATGTCTTCAGTCAAGAGGTAGGGGGCAGGGAGGGACACAAAGCTTGTTGGAGGGAACAAGCAGGATGGCGTTGCTTCACGGCGTTGCACAGATCCCTGTGCCTCCATGGGTGTTGAGGTGAATGGGAACTAGGCTCTTCCCAACAGAAGGGCAGCCGTTTACTTCAGTTAAAGGAAAGAATGAGATTACATCGACAGCCAAACCGTCACACCGGGAGGCTGATGAAAATAGGGCAGAAATATGCTCAAGGGGGTCTGCCGCCTTTTTTTTTTTTTTTCTTTCTGTGGTACGCGGGCCTCTCACTGCTGTGGCCTCTCCGATTGCGGAGCACAGGCTCCGGACGCACAGGCTCAGCGGCCATGGCTCACGGGCCCAGCTGCTCCGCGGCATGTGGGATCCTCCCGGACTGGGGCACGAACCCGTGTCGCCTGCACCGGCAGGCGGACTCTCAACCACTGCGCCACCAGGGAAGCCCATGGGCCTGCCTTCTTTGCTCACCTTGTCGGAGGCAATGAATGGCGGCACAGTCTCCCCAGTTCTCTCAGCTTCATTACTATTCCAGATGGGATGCTCATGGTCTGCTCGTGCCAGACCCCTCATTTGCTTGCAATCACAGGCAGGAACAAGCACAAAATCCTTCATCTGACACAATTTCGTTGTGACCCAGCATTCTCCTTACCTTTCCATTGTTCTCTTGACGTTTAAGCTTTGTTCATTCTGATCCTGCTATGTTGTTCTTCCTTCATGTAGTCTATGGAGCCATTCTCCTTCATACCTCTGGACCTGTGCACTTGGCATTTCTTCAGCCTGAATTCCTGTTGCCTAAAATTCCCACCTGATCCCCCCTGCACCCAGCCTGATCCCCCTTTCCTAGGCCAGCTCCCAGTTGTACTTTAGATCTTGGCTTAATGACAAGCCTTGGGGAGGTCTTACCTGATTTTCTAGCTGCTATTTTATGTCCGCCTAGCACTGGAAGTTCCTCTAGCACCTATGCAGTTGAAATTCATTACTTATTGGGGTAGTTATTTACTTAGTCTCCCGTCCACCTCTCTCACTGGTTTATAAACTCCATAGGATAGACAGTGTATTTATTGAAAAAAATAAAAGGTACACTCTGCCAGGGATCTTAAAGAGTAAAACAATGGCCAAGGATCATTGTCTTTCCTCTACCCATAGATACTCATCCATCTTTCCACCCAACTACTCATCCATCTGTCCACCCTTCCATTTATCCATCCGTCCATCCATCCATCCACTCTATCTAGTAGTCATTCAGGATGACAAGCATTCTAAAGATTTACTATGTATCAGGCGCTTGGTAATCACCATGGAGGTTCACTTACACATTCATTGATTCTGCCACCCTTTCAAAATTTATAGGAGATGCACTTATTTGCCATCACAGGACAAGTGGGCAAATATCTAAGTCCTATCTGAAGGAGAATATTGAAGTGTCAAAATGTGAGTTTAAAATATGTTTTCGGTCAAGAGGTAGGGGGCAGGGAGGGACACAAAGCTAAAGGGTTGATACGTCAAACCTGTGAGGTTTTAATCAAGGAGAAGAAACCGCTGGTGAAGCACAGGCAGCCTGAGCAGCGTTAGAGCTGGGCGTGGGCAGCTCCCTGCAGCGGGCAAGCCAGTTCACCTCCGGGGCCTGGGCCAGGGCTCCAGCGCTTAACCTTGCTCGTGGCCATGTGATGGCAGCAGCTGAGGTCACATTAGTTCCAGCCCTCTGACTGCATTTCTGCCTTTGTTTCTTTAACTTGGACTTAAGCCCAAGTCATTTTGGGCTAGAGCCCCCATCTTCTCCAAGGACTCCATTTCCTATATTCCTAAACTCCTCGTGGGGGGTCCTGCTCCCCCAAAAGTGACTCCCAAGTCTCTGATAGAGTCGTAAGACTCTGATCACCTGAACTTCAGCATCACCCTGAGGTCTCCTTCTCCCTGGGTGACCCCAGAACATCCTGGATCGAGTGCGACTTCAGTCCTAGACCTTGTCCCAACTTGGTCTTTCAGATGGGAAGCTGAAAGATGGTTCAACCATTTCAGATGGTTGGAAATGTTCCCCAAAATTCCTTACTTCACTAAATAATTCCTACGTTGTGGAGTAGTTCGGAGGATTCCATGAATTAACACATGTAAAGGGCTTATAACAGTGCCTGGCATGTCATACCCAGTGGTGTTACTCTTGCCGTTGCTTGTTGTTATCAATCTTCCAGGACACAGTGCTGTAAAGCAGAGTGCTTACCCCAGAGTCACGAGCCCTAATTCTTCCCAGGCCCTGTGATTTGAAGTAAGCCCCTTAATACCCCTGGATCTCAATTTCCCCATCTGAAGTCAACCCAAAGGCCTCTTTAACTTGCCTTGTTTTACACCGGCTTAATTCCCAAAATACTGGAATGGTGTATCAGTTCACTAATACTCTTGCAGCAGTAAGTAATTAAAAAACAACAATCAAATCGATTGAAGCAAAAGGGGATTTTTTTTTTTTTTTTGGTTTACAAAATGACGTCACTAGGACTACATTTCCGCCCTCTTCTTGGCTTTCCTTTTCTCTGTATTGGCTTCCTTCTCAGGCAGGCTCTTCCCAGGTGCTGGCAAGCTTTGGGTTTTCAGTCTTCCATCCTAGTAACCACAGGTGGAAGACAGTGGTTTTCTTTCTTTTCTTTTTAAATTTAAAATTTTTATTTTTTTGAAAAAAATTTCCAGTTTTATTGAGATATAATTGATGTACAGTCAGTGCCTTTTTTCCCAATCATCCATTAAAAATCCCAGGATTTGCTTCTCCAGGACTCAACTGGGCCATGTGCCCACCCCTGAAACTATCACTGTGACCAGGATGAGGGTGGTCCACGTTGCATATCAAGCCTTGAAGTTGATGATGGGAGTGGGTGCCATTAGCCTCAGCTGATTGGGAGATGGAAGGGGCGGAGCCCCACAGGCAAACTGGAGTACTGTACCGGAAGAAGGAGGGATGGTTGCAGGGTAGATAAAACAACAGATGTCTATAAAAAGAGCACGTGAATGAAGCGTGCCCTGCCCTGGCCCTGGCCCATCTCTCTGGAACCTTCCCTCATCCCATTCCCTGAATGTGATTTTCTTTTTCTCAGCTTCCCTTCTTTTCCCAGAACATCTCTTACCCTCATCTGTTTACTGAGCAATTTTTCACACTTAAGAATTTCGGGGAACTGATGCTCATCGCTACAGGAAGAGTTCGTTGTTCTGCGCTCCCGTGATGCTGTGCTTTGATGTACAACGTGGAGCCTCTGATGATGTAATGGGACTCCTTATTTCCGTGCCTGTCTCCCCTACTAAATCGTGAGCCTCGGGGACAGCGACTGTTGCGATTTACCTTTGTAGCTCTAGTGCTTGGAGTCATTGTGGTGCATAGTAGGCACTTAATAAATCTTTCTTGCCTTAAAAGGATTCAATCAAGCTGCAATTTATCTAAGCCTTGCCAGTGTCCCCCCTCGCACATCATTTCCCTGTGTCCTAGAGGAGGGCGGGAAGATCAATGTGACAATATTACAAAGGCCTGGGAGAGCAGGGCAGCCAGTGAGTACGAGGTTTTGTCATTAGTGGCATATTGCTTATTGAGACCCTGGCACATTGCGTCTGCCGGGGGGTTGGGCAAGAGGATTGGAGAGTCGTGATCAGAATGCCAAAGTGGAAAAAAGTTCGGTTGGCAGATGCTGAAGACATTGGCTAAAAAGCCCATAAAATTTACATTGGATTAGCAGGTGAAAGATTATGTGACCATTGCAACAATTCCTTCTTGGCATATGAACATCTCATTTATAAAAATATTGATTCCACTTCTTTGGACAAAATTGATTAATTATATTTTGAGAGAGAAAAATCGTTTCCAGGTCTCTGCAGGGGTTGCCTTGTCTCATCTTGTGGTGTCCTGGTCCCCAGACTGCTGAATAGCCTTAGTTTTCAAGACTGCAGCTTCTTCCTGCCTGGAAATGGGGGCCCACAGTCTATAAGAAAATAGGAAGAATGTGTCTCTGAGAATTTCTTAGGCCAGCTGTGAAAATAAACAGTCTAAGCATAGAATATCAAAGTCTTAAGAATAGAAAGCATCTTCGAAATTATCTAACTTAGGGGTCCTTGACTTTCAAGTCTTACAACCCATCAATCATTGCATTTTAGGGGAGGATGGGCCAGGAAAGTGGAAAATACAAAACACATTAAAATTCTACTTTCCTGTCATTAAAAGCCCTGTGAGTGTTCTCTATGGAAAATTAGAACACTATAGAAAAAAGAAGAAAATAAAAAATGGTCTTCCATTATCCTGTCACATTAAGAAAATCACTGTTAATATTTTAAAGTATGTATTTTCAGTAATGCTTTTTTTTTTTTTTTTTTTACAATATTAGAATGATTCTCTACATATTACTTTGTGGCCTGGTCTTTCATTTATTATGAAACATTGTGGTGACTTCTTCTTGCTGTTTGCCTTTTACAACATGATTTTTAATGGATGGGTAATATTTTTTCATATATTTGTATAATAATGTCTTTATTTATCCATTGTTGGATATTTAATATGCCTCTAGTTTTCTTGTTTTGCTATTTAAAAATCGAATGTAATTAGCATTGTGATATGTAAAGCTTGCGTGGGTCTCTAGATATATCCTTAGGCTATGTCTCCTTGAGGGGGAATTGCTGGAGCAAAGCCTGTTCCAATTTTCAGGATTTTGATATGTATTTAAAACTGTCTTCCACAAAATATGCATCCATTTATACTTCTGCTAATAGTTATTTTCTTGTGCCCTTGCTGAGGCATGATATTAGCATCATTAAAAAAAAAAAGCTGCCAGCTTGATAGCCAAAGAAGTGTCTCATTTTTCATTGTTTCTTTTTATAAATGGCTTTATTGAGATATAATTCACATACCATATAATTCACTCATTTAACATGTACTCTTCAGTGTTTTTAGTTTATTTATAAGGTTGTGCAGCCATCACTATAAACTAACTTTAAAACATTTTCGCCCCCTCAAAAACAAACCCTGTACCCATTAGACTCATTCCTTGTTTCCTCTCTCCTCCCAAGACAAGCACTAATCCATTTTCTGTAACTATATTTGCCCATTCTAAACATTTCATATAAATTCCACTTCATATATATTCTAGAATCATACATTATATTGTCTTTTGTGACTGGACTGTTTTTTCACTTAGTATAATGTTTTTAAGGTTCATCTGCATTGTAGCATGTAGCAGCACTCCATTCCTTTTTACGGCTGAATAATATTCTATTCAATGGATATACCACATTTTATTTACCCATTCATTAGTTGATGGACATTTGGGTTGTTTCCACCTTTTGGCTATTATGAATAATGTGCTATGAACATTCATACAGAAATTTTTCTGTGGATGTATGTTTTCATTTCTCTTGGGTATAAACCTAGGATTGCAATCACTGGGTCATAGGGTAACTCTACAGATTCAACTTTTTGAAGAACTGCTAGGCTGTCTTCCAAAGCAACTGCACTCTTTTTCATCACTACCAGCAATAAACGAGGGTTCCAATTTCTCCGTATCCTTGCCAACAATTACTGTCTTTCCTTTTTCTCAGATTTATTTTTTATTGAGGTAACATTGGTTTATAACATTATATAAGTTTCATGTCTGTCTTTTTGATTGCAGTTATCCTCGTGAGTGTGGAGTCGTATCTCATTGTGTTTTTGATTTGTATTTCCCTGACGGCTAATGACATCGAGCATCTTCTCATGCACTGGGCGGCAATTTGTATAGCTTCTTCGGAGACAGTCTATTCCGGTTCTTGTCCATTTTTGAATTGGGTTATTGTCTTTTTATTTTTGAGTTGTATGAGTTTTAAATGTTTTGGATAAAAATCATATATATCAGATATATGATTTGTAAATATTTCCACTCAAATTGTGAATTGTCTTCTCACTTTGTTGATGATACCCTTTGCAGCATGAAGTTTTAAATTTTTATGAAGTCCAATTTATCTATTTTTTTCTTTTGCCTATTGTCCTTTTGGTGTCATAGCTAAGAAACCATTGCCTAACCCAAAGTCAGAAAGATTTTCTTCCATGTTTCCTTCTAGGAGTTTGATAGAGTTGGATCTTACATTTAGGCCTATTGCATAAAAAAGTGAGTATTGAGGTTGCATATTCACAATTTGTCTTTTGTGAACTTTCTGCTTATTTGCCTTGTTCATTTTCCCATTAGGCTGGTTTTTATCTTACTGATTTTCATAAGTAATTTATATATTGGTTGTTGGCACTTTGTCTTATTTGCTGCAATTTTATTTTCTGGTTTGTATTTTGCCTCTTAATTTTGCTTGTTGTGTAAAGTTACTTTTAAAAATTATTATTTTTTAACCATATAATAAGCAAAGAGACCAGATTCCTTGTTATAGGGATTTAAAAAAAAAAAAAAGGATTTCCTCTTTAGGCCACATCTGTGACTGAGCTTGTGCCTGCATCACAGGATTGTGATCCTCCCACCATTTCCTGGTAAAGAATGGGTAATCTCAGATTACAAGCAACTAATAAAAGATGGAAATTTGGAGTTGTGGTCAGGAACATAGACTTTGTCTCAAGGCATAGTTTGGTTCAAATCCTGTTTCCCATATTTACTAGCTGCATGACCTTGGGTAGAGTATTGACCTATTTGAGTTTATTTTCCTCATCTGTAAATTTGGGATGATAATCCCTTATTACAAAGTTTATTGTAGAGAGTCACTGAAGGAGTACTTGTGGTACTGACAGTGTGACTGACTAGAAACTTAAAGACAGTGCCACTGGAAACATCTAGAAGTGCTGAAAATAGGTATACTTTTAAATGAATAAATGAGTTTGCAGACAACAAAGGGGATCCTTAATTGGCTGAAAACTAGAAGAATAAGCATGTAAATGGGCAGTGTGACCATCTTGGGTGGGGTGTCAATCTTAGCAACTTGGGGAGGTGGGTTTTAATATCCAGCGAGGACAAGAGACAAGGTTTTTAGCCACACAAAACCTTGAGGTGGGATGTTGAAACTGAGGCCACACCTACAGTAAAACAGAACCCTTAAAAAGGCTGCATCTTCTGAGAGAGTAGACAAAAAAATCCACCTGCCAGTAAAGGGGCAAGACAACAAGTTTGTCTATTTCCATCTGATGTCTGGGTAGGAAAAGTCCCTGTATATCTTCAAAACCACAGGCTGGCTGTTCCTCACATACATTTGAGATTCAAATTTATACTGAGAACACTCAAGCTGAGAAAATGAAACAGCAGTCTCAGATTTTTCTTTTCTGGAAGTTTTTACTGACTATGGAAGAAGAGAGAACATTCTCCACTCATTTCTGTGACAAAACATCGACACCCAAAGCTAACAAGGACAGCATAAGAAAGCAAGATTACAGGCCAATCACATGGGTGAACGTAGATGGAAAAAGCCCAAAGTTTTATCAAAAAAGAACTCATCAATACATTAAACAGATAATATGTAATGTCTGATTTGGCTTTATTCCAGGGATGTGAGTTTGGATCACATTAGAAAGTCGATTAATGTCATTCATCCCATTCACAGATTAAAGGAGAAATATCTTGTGATAATTTCAGTATATATAGAAAAAACTGATAACATTTCTTAGCAAAAGAAGAATAGAAGGGAATTTCTCTTAGACTGCTATAAAAATATTCTAAGAAACCTTGCATTTAAAGAAAAATTGAAGAAAGCATTCCCTTTAAGATCAGGAACAGGAAAGTAATATCTATTGTCACTACTTGTATTCAGTGTTGTACTGGAAGTCCTAGACAGCACAGTAATGTGAGAAAAGAAATAAAAGCTATAAAGATAGAGATGAAGAAAAATTCAGTATTCCCAAAATGGTATGATTATGTAGAAAACACAAAAGAGTCTACAGATAAATTCTTAGAATTAGTAAGAGAATTTAACACAACTCTTGCACAAAAATTTAATCTATAAAAATAAATGGCATTGGTAATTACCAGCCATCAATAGGTAGAAACTGTAATAAAATATGTACCATTTATAATAGTACCTATAAAGAAATAGAAATCTAAAGATTTGTAAGAAACCTTTAAGGAGAAAATTATAAAATGTTATTGGAAGATGTTAAAGGAGACATAAAGGGATATTTTATGCTCATGGATAAGAAGACAGTTTCACAAAGCTGCCAGTTCTTCCCAAGTTGATCTGAACAGTCAATGCTATTCTCATTAAGAGTCCAACAGGATTTTTTTTTTCTTTGTAGCATTTTATGCTAATACTAAATTTTATGGAAGAGTAAAGGGCTAAGAATAAGATACCCATAAAGGGGAAAAATGAGAGGAAACCTGGCTTACTTCATATTAAGAACTAGTATAAAATTATTGGTTAAAATCATGAAAAAGCTGTACTAAGTAAGACAGTGTAACAATGAGATGGACGAGTCATTGTATCCCTCCCTCATACTATACACAAAAGTAAATTCCAGCTGGGTTAAAGATTTAAATGTGAAAGGCAAACATAACATCTTTTAGAAGACAATATTGGAGAATATATTTGTGACTATGCATCAGGGAACAATATTTTGAAAACAATATGTGGGAAGTATAAATCATAAAGGGAGAAATGAATAAACTTGACTGCATAAAAATTCCTGTTAAAAAAACCAACACACAAAGATGAGAGTTAAAATAAAAACCAAAATCTGGGAGAAGATATTTGCAACAAGATTGGTAAAAGATGAGTATTAGGCAAAATAAAGAACTACAGGTCAGCATGAATAAGACAAATAATCAAATTGAAAAATGGATAATCAACTTATAAAGGCTATCACAGAAGTGGAAATACAAATGTCATTAAACACTGAAGAAGATGGTCAACTTCATTAATAGTCTGAGAAATAAAAATTAAAACAACCATAAGATTTCATATCATACTTCCTAATTGGCCAAACTCCCCCCCACCAAAAAAAAAAACAAACAGACAATATCAGTTGTTGGTGAGGCCATGATGGCAAATCTTACACGTTTCTGGTGGGAGGATAAATTTATAAATTTATAACTGCTTTGGAAAACACTTTGGCTTTCTCTGATAAAGATGATGGGCAGCATGAGTTGCATACAGGAATGTACGTAGCAACCCCTTTTAATAACAGCAGAAGGACTGGAAATACTTATCAGCATTGGAATGGAAACGCAAATTTTGGTACACACAATGAGATTCTAAACAGTAGTGAAAATGGACTACAGCTACAAGTAACAAGAAGGATGAATCTCAAAAGCATAATAAATTGAGTGAGAAAAGCAAATTGTCAATGAATAATACAGTATGGTTCTATTGATTTAAAGTTCAAAACCCATGAAAAGGGCTTCCCTGGTGGCGCAGTGGTTGAGAGTCCGCCTGCCGATGCAGAGGACACGGGTTTGTGCCCTGGTCTGGGAAGATCCCACATGCCGCGGAGCGGCTGCGCCCGTGAGCCATGGCCGTTGAGCCTGCGCGTCCGGAGCCTGTGCTCCGCAACGGGAGAGGCCACGGCAGTGAGAGGCCCGCGTAGCGCAAAAAAAAAAAAAAAAAAAAAAAAGAGCATGAGATGTAATATTTTTCATCCAAAAGCATCAAGTACCAAAATCCAAGAGCAAACATACATAACGGTGAAATTTAAGCAGCATTTTCTTTAGAGCTGGCAATGGAACAAGTATGCCTGCATTTCTGCTTCTAGTCCATATTTTTGCTACTTTAAAAAACAGCTTTGTTGAAGCATAATTGATATTTAGTAAATTGCACATAAGATTGGATATATGTGCACACACATGAAATCACCATCACAATCAAGATAAGGAACATGTTCATGACCCCTCGAATATTTCCTTGTGCTTTTTGTAATTCCCCCTCCTGCCTGTCCTTGCCTGCCATACATTCCTGACCCCAGGCAACCACCGATCTGCTTTCTGTTGCTATAGATTGCTGCTCACTTTTAACGAATTCAATACCGATGAAATAATACAATATGTGCCTTTTGCATCTGCCTTCTTTTATTCAAATAACCGCCTTAAAATCTATCCATGTTGTATCATGCATAAGTAGTTCACTCCTTTTTATTGCTGGGAAGTATTCCATCCTGGGTATACCACAGTTTGTTTATCCATTCATCTGTTGAACATTAGTATTGTTCCCAGCTTTGACTATTTCAAATAAAGCTCCTGTGAGCATTTGTATACAAGTCCTGTATACACATGTGCTTTCAGTTCTCTTGTATAAATACCTAGGAGTGGAATGGCGGGATCATAAGTAAGGTGTATGTTTCATTCTTAAGGGACTGCCAGACTGTTTTCCAAAGTGCCTGGAGCCATTCCACATTCCTATATTCCCATTAGTGTATGAAATTTCCAGCTGTACCACATTCTTGTCAACACCTGGCGTGGTTAGTTTTTAAAATTTTAGACATTCTAATAGGTGTGTACTGGTATTTCATTGGGGTTTCATTATGTTTCTCTAATGACTAATGATGTTGAGCATCTTTTCATGCTTATTTGCCATCTATATCTTCTTGGGTAAAGTATCTGTTCAAATTTTTTATCAAATACTGCTTTCATTTTGTTTTCTTATTATATGTTCTGGATGCAATCTTAAAAAATCAAGAATGTGATTTGCAAGTAATTTCTCTGTATTTTGTCTTTTATTCTTTTCATAGTCATTTTAAAAGCTTTATTGAGGTATACTGTATATATCTTGAAATTCACCTATTCTGAGTACAGAACTGAATTATTTTTAGTACATTTACAGAACTGTGTGATAACGTCACAATTCAATTTTAGAATATTTCATCACCAATAAAGATCCCTTCTGCGTATTTGCAGACATTCCCTGTTCCCACCTCTAGCTCCAGGCAACCACTAATCTTATTCTGACTCTTTGGATTTGCCTTTTCTGGACATTTTATATAACTGGAGTCTTACAGTGTGTGGTGATGGGTCTGGATTCCTTCACTTAGCATAACGTTTCTGAGGTTCATCTACGTTGTTGCATGTATCAGTAGTTCATTGTTTTTTATTTCTGAATGGTATCCATCAGTTGATGAACATTTGAGCTGTCTCAAGTTTTGGGCTATTATGAATAATGCTGCTATGAGTATTTGGGTTTAAGTGTTTGTCCAGATATAATATTTTATTTCTCTTGGGTAGATACCTCGGAGTGGAATTATAGCATGTTATGTTAAATTTATGTTTAGGGTCTTTCCTGGTGGCGCAGTGGTTGAGAGTCCACCTGCCGATGCAGGGGACGCAGGTTCGTGCCCTGGTCCGGGAGGATCCCACATGCCGCGGAGCGGCTGGGCCCGTGAGCCATGGCCGCTGGGCCTGCGCGTCCGGAGCCTGTGCTCCGCAGTGGGGGAGGCCACAACAGTGAGAGGCCCGTGTACCGCAAAAAAAAAAAAAAAAAAAAAAAAATTATGTTTAAATTTTTGAGGATCTGCCAAACTTTTCTTCCCTAAAGTGGCTGCATCATTTTACATGCAATAATTGGGGGTTCCAATTTCTTTATAAGCTTCCAAATAGTTGTATTATCTGTGTTTTTGATGATTTCCATTATAATCAATGTGAAATCATGTCTCATGGTGCTTTGAATTTGATTTCATTAATTGTTCATTATATACAACATCTTTTCATGTGTTTATTGGCCAATTGTATATCTTCTGTGGCAAAATGTCTACTCATATATTTTGTACATTTCAATTTCAGCTGCTATTTCTTCAAACATTTTTTATTCTCCATTCTTCCTTTCAGGTACTCCAATTTCATGTATATCAGGGAAATTAACATTGTCTTACAGCTCACTGAAGTGCTGTCTATTTTTTAAAAGCCTTGCGTCTTATTGCAGGTAGTTTCTTTTACCATTTCTTCAGTTTCACGAATCTTTTCTTGCGCCATGTCTTGTCTGTTGTTAATCTATCCCATCGAGTGTAGTTTTTCATCTCAGCCATTTTAGTTTTCATCTCTAGCAGTTGATTTGGTGGTTTCTCTTTGTTCCATGTGCTTAATTAACATCTTCCATGTTTTCTCTACCTTCTATTTATAAATTCCATCAGCTGTATCTGTTCTGCGTCGCTTTTGATTAGTTGATTATTTTCCTTATTATGGGTTGTATTTTCTTGCGTATTTGTATGCTCAGTAATTTTTGAGTGCCACTTTTGATTTTGAATTTCACCTTGCTGTGACCAGATATTTTCCTTTCCGATGACTACTTTGAGCTTTGTTCTTATGTGTAATTACGTTACTTGAAACCTATTTGATCCTTTTGTGTCTTGCATTTAAGCACTGTTAGGCAGGGCCAGAGCAGCTTTTAGGGCTAATTGTGCCCCACCGCTGTGACAAAATCCTTCTGGTACTCCACCCAGTGCTCTGTGAATGATGAGGTTTTCTGACGTGGCTGGTGACGATAGGCATTCTTTCCTGGTCTTGTGTAGTTCCTGAGTATTATATGTCTTAATCCTTTATGGTGGTTCTTTACTTAACTTTGGGGAGGGGGTGACGGTTTGTCACATTCATGAGCTGATCAGTACTCAGCTGAAGACTCACTGGGGACCTTCCGCAGATTTCCGAAGATCTCTGAATAGCCCTGTGAACTCTAGCCACATTGGCCTTCCTAGTCTCTCAGCGCCATCTTCTTACCTCAGGTGGATCTCATTCTGCCTGGGGTCACCACCCCCTCATGCTGCAGCCTGGAAACTTTCTCCTGGCCGTAAGCTGGGCCAATCCAGAGCCTACCTGGTGTGTTTCCTGTCTCTCAGAGGTCACTGACCTTCTTTGACTAATTCCAATATCTTGAGAACCATTGTTTCATAAAGTTTTAAATGACTTTTTTAGATGTTTCTAAACATCTAAAAAATGTGAGAAGGTAAATCCAATTTCTGTAGCTCCATCTTGGCCAGAAAAGGAAGTGCTTCTATTCAGTATTGAACTGAGGGAACAATGATAGTGTAACAAAACACACATACACACACACATACCTGCACACATACACACAAAGAAATAAAAGGTATAAGAGTTGTAAAGAAAGCAATGAGGCTGTCGTTATTTGCAGTTAATGTGATTACATAGAAAAATGCTACAGAAAAAAGAAAGAAAAATGCTACAGAATATAGTCATATTAATAACAAATATAAGAGTTCAGTGAGTTGCTTAATATACAGAAAAAATCAATATACAGAAAAAAATCAATTGTGTTCTTAAACACCAGTCGAAACAATTAAAAACAGTAATTAAAAAGATTCAATGTACCATAACAACAAAATCTATAAATTAATTAATATCCAGCAGAGGACAGACGCAAAATTTGTGGAGCAAAATATAATATCCTTCTGAAAAATATATGAGAAGACCTAAAGAAATGGGAAAACCATGCTGTGTTCATGGATCAGAAAAATCTCAGTTCAGATGTCAATTCGTTACACATTTAGCTATAAATTTATGCAATTGATATTTAAATATCCAAATGCTTAATATTAATTATTTTAGTGGAACTTCACAAGAAGGACCATAAAACCGGTGTGGAAAAGTAAAGGCTAAGAAGATCATGGCAAATTTGAAGGAGAAAAATAAAGAGAGAACGTTTCCTTCTTTGACATCAAGATTCACTGTGAAGTTGCTCTATCAGTAAGTGTCCAGTCAAGGGACAGAAACCACACCAGCTGTTTTAACAGAGTTTAATATAAGGAACTGGAAACCGGTTGTAAAATTGTTGGTTAGGTAAATAAAAGGCAATAAAGGACACAAAGATAGCACAAAGACAGCAACTACAGGAATTACTTACAGCTCTGGGACTAAGGGACAAAGGAAAATGGTTGGAATGATGACTTTTGACTGAATCTCTGTTGGGAAATGGTAAATAAGTTATGGTTTATTCACTGTAGGATATGATATCACAGTTTGGATGAATGAATGAGACTCATGTATCAATACAGATAAATTCAGAAAAATATGTTTGAAGGAAGAACAAGTTTTAAAGGCTATTACATGTAATATTTTAAAACATGCAAAAATTTTAACATATACACATATATGTATATTACACGCATATAAATATACATATATAATTTAGTTTATGCTTATATAGAAAAATTCAATGAACATTAACATATTTGTGGTTCATTCACAGCGATTCAGTATTAAGGTTACCTCTGAGATAGGACAGAAATAGAGAAAAGAATAAAAGGTATTGATGAAGAGGAGTTTACTAGCGTCTATAACATTCTGTTTCTTTAAAAAGTGTTTTAAAGCAATATGGTGAAATGTTAACATCTGTTTAACCTTAGGGTATATGTGTCTGACACATGATTTTCTGTGTGTTTGAAATGTTACAGAACTAGGAAAAGGAAAAGGTTAAATGAGATAATGTACCCAAAGCACCGAGGTGACATGGGGTTATTATCATTGTGATTATTGAACTGACTGCCCCAGGTCATGGCCGTTGGATGCAGAGGAAGCTGCATGTCACATTTAGGGCTGGTCGTGCTGGCTGAAAGAGACAGAATCCTATAGGATTTCAGAAAACTGTCACCCCTAGGTCCCTCTGCTACCTGGTAGCACCACTAATTTAGGACAACATTGTCAATGCTGAAATGTCGTTTTATAGTGGAAACTAAAACTCAGAGGAGAAGAGTAATCGGTGCACAGGAACCCAACCAAATAGCCTTTATTACGGAGCTGCGGCCACTTTTAATTTTACCTCCCAGTTGTCTTTCTAGCCAAGACACAGAATGAAAGATGGAGCTGCTGTTGGAATCAGCCAGATGTGAGTTTGAACATGAGTTCACGTTGCATAGATCAACCCATTCTTCTTCTTAAAGTCTCAGTTTCCTTAACAACAAAAGTATTGGGAAGATAAGAGTGAGTCCGTGGGGATGCTGTGGAGCTCTGTGGGTTGGCACACATAAGTCTCCAGGCTTACAGAGGCAGTCACTTCTGGTCCACCACTTCGCCTTCCTTGGTGGAGTGGACGACCCAGTGGATTATCTACTCTCCTTTCTTCACCAGAAGAATCCCAATTTTCTCACTCATTTTCTGTCCTTCAGTCAGCATATATCACTCTGGCTCCAGAACCGAACCTGAGACCCAGAACTGAGACCCAGAGCTCCAAACTGCACCGATAAATTGGCCCTGGAACTTTCCAGGAGCTACTGGAAAAGAGAAACACTCTTTCCATTAGGGCTTCCGAGCTGGTAGGATGTGAGTCTGGATCTTTTGTTAGCTACCTCACCATCCTGAGAGTAGAATCTGCTAGAGAGTGAAGACAGCACAAGAGAAAAAGATGTAAGAGACCAGGAGATAGAATTCTTATGACATAGTTAAAGCTCCTGGATCTAGCCACACCTGAAACCTGATTGAACCTTTCAGTTACATGAGCTAGTAAGTCCCTCCCCCCCACCTCTCCCTTGCTTCCTTTTTTCCTTTGTTTTGTTTTGTTCCCTATAGAACAGCAAATGATCTAACGTCTTCAAGTTATGCCTCCTGGATAATCTTTCCTGAGGGTCAACGCCTAACTCTCCAGCTATGACATAAGTCCCTTTCATGCAAAGTATTTAGGGGGACATAGAGCAAATTCTGTTCTGTAATTCTTTCAGCATGTGAGAGCCAGGTGGTGATGCTGCCGCATTAACCCACAATGCAGGCAAGCATCTGCAGAGTCTTCTAGCTGCTTAGATGAGACAGCCTGATGGATGGCAGGACTCCTGGTGTTCCGTTAGCTATTCTGGCAGCTGGAACGCACAGGTAGAGAAGAATGACTTGCCCAACTGAACTGTTCCCAGACCCTTTCAGCCATAAGTGCAGATTCCTACAATTTTCAGAGCCAGCTTTATTCCAGCCCATCACCTGGCTGGTTCAGGGAAGAGGCAGCTTTTCTACCAGTAGGATTCAGAATTATTTTGCTGTCACAGCCAGGTGACTGTGTCAGAGATGAGCCCTAGGTACGTGCAAGTGCAGCCTTTCTGTGGCGTAGAGTGGTTAAAGTATGGGCTTTGGAGTCAGAAA
This sequence comes from Orcinus orca, assembly GCF_937001465.1. Lineage (NCBI taxonomy): Eukaryota > Metazoa > Chordata > Mammalia > Artiodactyla > Delphinidae > Orcinus > Orcinus orca. Next base: position 70,158,085 of record NC_064574.1, on the reverse strand, counting down.
ACCCTGAGGCCCATAATATTCTTTTCACTACATACGAGCCTTGTGATCCTGCCTCTCAAAGCCTTGGTCTCTGTATCTATAAAATGTGGCAAATAAGAGTATCTACCTCCTGGGGTTGTAGTGAGGGTTGAAGAAAACCACATGGTAAAGCACTTAGCACATGGCCTGGCGTGCCTCAAACATTATATTAATCATCATTATAATACTGATAATAACTGTCTCACTTTTCTCCACTGTGACTATAGTGCTTCCAATCTGTCTGTTCCCAAAGGTCACAGGTAGAACCCTGAAATTATGGAAAGGGCGAGTGGGCTTGTCCTTGGGGGTGGCAAGAGGGGGAGGGAAGCATATAAGCCCCATTTCAAGCCACGCTAAGAGGGCCGTCTGGGGGGTGCAGCATATTTCCCCAGGTGAAGGTGAGGGCTGCTCTATGGAAGAGGAGAAGGGATGCCAGGGACAGAAGTAACCTCTCAGGATTGGCATTCTGTCCCCATCTAGGTCACAGCAGGCCCAGTGGGCCAATGGCAACCCTTCTACAGCAGGTCCCTCTGCCAGGACCTGTCCATCAAATGCTCTGACAGAGCCCTTTGTTCTTGTCACCTGCAGTCAAATAACCCTGGTGCAGAGGGAGTGAGAGCTGGGCGGCAGCATCAGTTTCCCCAGAAATCCTATCCCGGCGTCGCTTGGTACCCCGGGAGCAGGGGAAGCTGGGTCCTGGTGGTTCAGGGAGCAAAATGGTTACGTGTCCTGGTTGCGTGGTGGGTACAAATCTCATCTCATCACCTTAGCAATGTAAGACATAGAGTCTAAACAATTATGTGGCTGAGCTTGACTCGGATGGTAGGAACTGAACCTCGGTCAGGTGGGCGTCTTTCTTCTCCCAGGGTCTTGCCCAAGTCTGGAGGTGCCCAGATCTCAGCGGGGTTCGGTGGGAGCGCGGAGGAGGGAGCATTTGGACTTGGTGCTGTCATCTGTCTGTTGGTTCCCCTGTGCTGTGTGTGGTCCCTTCTGCTCTGGTCTTTGGTCCCTACTGGTTGCTGCTGTGTCTTTTTTCACACCCAGCTTCAAGTCTGCTTTAGCTCACATCTTTCCACACCTCCCTTCTCTCCATCCAGGGTGCATGGGAACATTCTGTGGTCCTCATTCTGGGTGGGGTCACAGGGCCTCCTTCACAGACTGCACACAGGTGGTTTTTCTGCTCTCACTCTGGCTTGGTGTAGGGAGATCAGGGGATCCTGCTGTATTCTGGGACTTCCCTCCTGGGATAGACAGCATGGTTCCTCTCTCTTTTGGGGTCCCCACAGGTATCTTGGGGTTCTGTAATTTTCCCAACCATTACTCTGAACTTGGCCTTGGGGAAAGGGCACATAGCCCCTTCTCATTCACTCACCAAAGTCACACTCTAATTCTAATTCTCTAATTCTAATAATTAATAATAATTCTAATTCTAATAATAATTATAATTCTAATTCCCTCTAATTCTCCTCTCTCTGCCAAGCCTGCCAAATGTTTATCTGGTCTGGGAGTGTGTCTTTGTATGCTTTTGAGATGCTTACCTTACTATACGTTCATCTAAGGTCTTTCCACTCTCTGGTCTTTGTGCTCAGATCTGCCAGAGCTCCGACATCCCTCCTCTGAGGCAGGATGTTGGACACCCTCGATGCTCTGTGAATGGAGGAGGGCTCTCTGGGCCGCAGGCATTTCTAGGAATGGAGGAAAAAAAGGGTACACATCGATTAACATATCAAAGCTTTATTCCCCCAGCGCCTGAAAAAGGTTTTGGCACAGAAGGAACTCCTTACTTCAGCTTCACGCAGATGGTTTTCTTTGGAGATCAGTTCCTGGACCACAGTTTGGATTTTTGGGAGAGGAGGATGGAAAGTTTTACCTCTTTTTAAAAAAATATTTATTTATTTGGCTGCGCCGGGTCTTAGTTGTGGCACGCGGGGTCTTCGTTGCTGCGTGCGGGATCTTAGTTGTGGCGTGTGGGCTCTTAGTTGCAGCCTATGGGATCTAGTTCCCTGACCAGGGATCGTACCCAGGCCCCCTGCATTGGGAGCCTGGAGTCTTAACCACTGGACCACCAGGGAAGTCCCAGAAATTTTTATCTTAAATGATGTAATTATAATGTTGCATCCCTCAACTCCCTAAGTCACCTCATGCTCTACCAGAGGGGTGGGCAATACATTAAAAAAATGTTTACCCGTGATAATTAATTAATATTATTTTTTTAAATAGGGCAGCACATTTTTGGAAACACAGTTATGGCCACAAGTCCACTGATGTAGGAAGCCAGAGACCCACATCCAAATGTGTTGCTAATTTGCTGGGTGACTTGGGTGCATCTCTCGCTGCCTCTGGGCTTTCCTTTCGCCATGAACAAGAGGAGGAGAGTGATAAAAAATCACCCTGTAGGGTTGTAGTGTGGATTAGGTGAGAACTGTGAGCGCACCATGAAAAATGTGAAAGAACAATGAACGGTAACAAAATCTGGGGACGCAAATGGCGAAGCTGACAGGTAGGAGTTACTGCAGGGAAGAAAAACATGCGTTGCTTCCGGTCATTTTCTTGGTTAAGGTGAAGGGGCAGAGTTGTGAAGTTAGGCTCGCTGGATTTGAATGCTAGACACCACATTTGTGATCTTGGGCGAATTATTTACTTACTTTTGGTATATCATTTCCCCTACCTGGGAAGTGGCATTTATCATAGGGTCTACTTTCTGGAGTTACCATGAAAAATCAATGAGATAATTGCATGTTAGTGCTTAGATTCATGCCTGGAACATAGTAAGTGCTCAATAAATATTTATTAGCATTTGGGATTATTTATTAGCATTATTTAATGCATTAGCATTATTTATTAGCATTAATATTTATTAGCATTAGCATTTGAGGGTTCAGCCCCTGTGAATGCAGTTTTCTGTATTAAAAACTTTTTTCCTTTGAGTAAAGAACCGGATATGTTCTGGCCTTTGATCCTCAGACTGTTTCTCTCTTCAGAATCTGTTTTTCCAGCTCCCTGAATATTCGCCTATTTAATTCCCCACAGTACTTGGACCTGACACGTGAGGACCACCCCATCTCCCTTCCTCTCTCTTGAGTCACTTTTGTCCCTCTGTGTCCCATCTGGACCTCAGTCTGCCCTCCCTGCTTCTCTGAGACTCTTGTTACTTTCCTCATGTGAGACTTTGCCAGGGAAGGGGCTGCATCGCTGATTTCTTGTGCGTCAGTTTCTGAATTTTCTTCCTTGAAAAGGCCAAATTATCTGCTGAGAAGCCCCAGCCATCGGCCGACAACTCCATCCAGAGTGCTTGTGGTTGCCCTCAGTAGTTTAAAAACAACCCTCCCATCTGGCCCTTTCTGTTGAGTACTTGGGATGGAGACGGGAAAAGCTTACCAAACCCATTTCCTCTTCCTCCTGGGGACACAGCTGGGTCACATTTCCCCTCCTCCCTTGCGTGTGGCCATGTGACTGAGTTCTGCCCAATGAAATGTGGGCAGAGCGATGGGAGCCACTTCCAGACCAGGTCCATCCCACCCTCTCCTGGGAGCCTGTCCAGTCTCCTTCCCCTTTTGCCAGCTTGAGACCGATGAACACGGTGACTGTGGGAGGCAGATCTGGAGATGGCAGAGCAGGAAGGAAGCTTGGAAGGAGGCTGAGTTCCGGGACACTCATGAGGGATTGGTAGACAGCCAGGAGCAGCTGCCTTGGACTGAGTATAAATGTCCCTTGTGCCAAGCCACTGATGTCTAAGGGGTGGTTCGTTAGAGGAATCATCCTGAGTCTAGAGAATCCACTTGCACTGCCCGAGATCCAGCAGTAATCCACTTTATCTTCAGTAGCCCCTCCAAGGGTCTTCCTCCCCTAGCTCTCTTTCCATATGGCTTCCAAAGCAATAATCCAAATAACAAAGGCTGACCACGGTCACTCACGTCTCTGCTTGAAGAACCTTCACTGATGCCTACAAGATAAAGTTCAAGTCTTTTATTAGCTGGCCCTTCCTGCATCTTTTATTTTATCTCTTATTTGTCTCCTCATTGAACCCTGCAAAATCTTAAAAAAAAAACAGAGCACACTAAAATATGATTTCCATGCAACAGAGAGCATAGATATTACTGACTGCATAAAGAATTGGATACAGGCAATTACTATGACACAGGCAGGTGAGTTTGGATTTCACTGAGTTTAAGGAACAGTTGTGTTTGTAGAGGTCAGTGCATTCATACACCCAGACCCCGGCTGCCTTTGGGCCCACCTATTTATAACATTTTCTATTAACAAGTTTTACAAGAGATGGCATATGGAACACATGGAACCATGGTCACACATAAAGACGTCCGTGGGAGTGATACAGAGTGGGTGAGCCTAGTCAGTGCTTACTGCTTTAGAAAAGAATCTTTAGGCATCCTTCTGCTGTTTTCCCATTACCTGCCCTCTGCTACAACCATTGCAAACACCCTTCTATTTGTCAAATGACCCAGTCCTTTTCACGCCATCGTGTCTCTGCGTGGGACACTTTCCCTGTCTTACCCTCCAGGAAATGCCCTAGTCATCCTTCAGAGCTCACTGAGGGCTCACTCTTTCTAGCTAAGCTTCTCCAACCTTCTGGCTCCCTTGCTCCTAAGGCAGGTTAGTCATGAATTCCTCTAGCTTAAAGCTCTTGGTGCAAGCTCTCCAGTTAGAACATTGTGCGGTAGTTATCTGGTTGTGTATCTGTTTTTCTCACTAGACAATGAGCTGGGAGGAGAAGAGTATTATTGTTTAAATAGCATATTTACATATACGAAATACATATAAATGAATACGTGTGTAAGCAGCAGGTACTCTACATGCACAGATTGACTCATAAGTAGGGGGAACAGGGAGTCTGTATGTCCACATGCAATTCAGCCAAAGTGTTGGCCACAGGCTGGTGATGAGATCACTTATGTTTCCCCTCACCCCTTCTAGGAGGGCCATGGATGCGACATGAAAGAGGAAGAAAATGTATTCTGAGTGGTCCCAGAGGTCACAACTGGGACCAGTAGCTGGAATGATCTGGGGCCTAATGTCGGTACCGTTAAAGATGACAATTTCCCCTCTTCACTAAAATACACTAAAAAAAATAAAAAAGCAACGAAGACATGTTTTAAACATCAGAGAAGTTCAGATAATAAAAGACATATACTATGTACCTACCAGCAAGTTGCATCAGATGTTGACATTTTGCCATATTTGCTTCAGGCCTCTTTGTTAAAGAAACAAATGTTACAGATAGCGTTAGAGGCCCCTCCCTCCCCCCTCCCTCCCCCCTCTCAGAGGCCACCACTGCTTTGTGGTGGGTGTGTATCCGTCCCATGCACGTGTTTGTACTTTTACTAGAGGTAACATACATTATTGTTAAATGAATATTTACACATATGAAAGATATGTAAATGAATAGATATGTGTGTATAGTATCATATTGTATGCACCAATATAGTGTTTTTTTAAGACATCCTTTCAGTTGCATGTAGATCTAAAGAATTTATTTGAATGACTGCAGACTACCACTACTGTACAGATAAACCCTTTGCTGTTTGCCTACTTAGAGATATTCAGTTACATTTTTCACTGTGCTAACCAGTTCTGAAAAGTCTTTGTTTATGCTTCATCATGTGCACAGAATAACACATTCTAACCATAGAACTGGCTGCTTCCAGAGGTCAAGGGCTTCCAGTCCCTGGAGTTGATCACGGGGAAGCTTATCAAGGAATGTTATAAAGGGGTTTCCTTCACTGGTTTTTAAGTTGAATCTGATGATGTGTAAATTCCCTTACAACACTGAAGCTGGAGGTTTTCTTGAGTTTGGGAATATAATATTAAATAAGCATGTCGTGGAGTTTTCTTTGAATTCTAGGGTCACAAGCCAAGTGCAGTAGAAGCTAATCATGGAACCGATGATTAGAAGGCCCTTTGGCAGGTGTCTCCATGTTGGAACTGTCATTATTCTAAGCAGTTTTCATTAAGTCATTCAACAAACATTTATTGAGCACCTATTATGTGCCGGGCACTAAGTGTTAGGCATATGTAGTGAAGAAAACAAGGTCTCTCGTGGAGTTTATGATTGCAGAGAAATATGTAATATAATGTTAGGTGCCTTTATGGGCTGAATTGGGTCCCCCCAAATTTATATTTTGAAGCCCTAAGCCCCAGTACCTCAGAAGAAGACTACATTCAGAGATGCAGTCTTTAAAGTGATTAAGTCAAAAGAGGCCATTGAGGTGGGTCTTAATCCAATCTAACTGCTATCCTCATAAGAATAGGAAATTTGGACACACAAGGAGAGATGAGGGCACACGTGCACAGAGGAAAGGCCACGTGAGAATACAGTGAGGAGGGGCCCAGGCCTCAGGAGAAACCAAATCTGCCGACACCTTGTTCTTGGACTTCTAATCTCCAGAACAGTGAGAGAACAAATTTCTGTTGTTGAAGCCACCCAGTCTGTGGGCTTTTGTTCCGGCAGCCTAAGCAAACGAATACAGCAGTTGCGGAGAAAAATAAAGCAGAAAAAAGAGATGGAAAATGAGGAGGCTGGTATTTTATGAGGACGGTCAAGAAAGCACTGCCCTCGGAAATATTTCATCAGATCCTGTGATGCTCTGCACTTTACAGATGAGGGAATGTGAGCTCAGAGAGGTTAAATGACATCCACAAAGCCACACAGCTGGGAAGCAACAGGGATTCAAACCTCTGTCTTTTGATTCCATATTACTCTTGTGTTACACAGTGCTGTGCTGCTCCTGTTTTTTTATTTAAAGGGAAGACTAGCATAGAGATGATGCTTCACAGTTTATACATTATTTTCATCCATACTCTCACATTTGATCATCACAGTGAATTTATTTATGTAGGAAGATGATCTCCCTTCCTTCCCCTCTGCTCCCCCGCGCCCGCCCCCCTCCGCTTTCTTATCATCTTTGTTTACTGAGGCTCAGAGAAGTTAAATGATTGGCCCAATCTCACAGCAGCAGAGTAAAAGAAGTCAGAGCTAGAACTGAATTCTACTCCATTGATCTTTCCACTTTGTAAGAGAAAGTGTTTCCTGTTCAGACAAATCCTTGATCAGCTCCTGAAATTTACATCGAGCTACAGCCCTGTATTTACTCTCCTGAGAGATATCCCACCTGGACCCCCGGGTGATCGGCTGGGCCATTAGCCTCAGCACAGTAAGCCCATTTCTCGGAGGCATCAGCCCTTCTAGCTCCCACAGCCCACAAGACCCTGCATGGCCCATCAAGCCTCCCGCCGCAAATCAACCTAACTGTGGAGAGTTAATTCGTCTAACTATAAAGGGCATTCAATAAGTGTAAAACAAAACTAATTGGTTCTCTTCCATACAAATTTAATCATACCATAAAATGGGATCAATGCAAATAAAAACCATTGAGGAGGTTAAGTGTCGAGGATCCATAAAGGGGGAAAAGCTGTCCGTGCACATCATCCTAGGAATTGAAATCTGGGCGCGTAGTCACATGTGCATTAATCATCTCGCACGCTGCCGGAGTTGACAATAGCTGGGCTGTGTTGGAGGGACACTGCAAATGTCCTTCTTTTGTGCCGATGGTGCGGAGGAGATGATTTCCTCATTGATTTGGGGGCGCATTTGTTATCAGCTAATACATTCTGGATAATATTCATCAGCTGCCTGTTTCGTGCGTCTGCGCGCCGCACGTTGCCTGCAGGTGCTGCCCGAAGTGTTCTGGCGCGGACTGCCCTCATTGTAGATAAAGAGGCTGGGGTTTGTGGAATGTACTTCCTCAAGGGTTAAATAATGCAGAGGGGGAGGGGTGTGGAGACCTCTTCTGTGCACAATTTATTCGGCGGAGGGTGGGGGGAAGCTGGGAAGAATGGTGACTTCTAAAACATCAAATCCAATCCTTTGTTCTATTATTACCCCTTATTGGAGGGGCAAATGAAGGCATTTATACCACTCACCTTTGTTCGTCTATCAGATGGATTCTTGGCTCCTTTCCACCCTAGGTGGAATCACTGGAATTACCTGGAAGCTGAGCCCTGTTCAGACTCTGAGGGGAGCCTATCAGGACGGGTCCCTGGGGAAGGGCAGCCCTGCAGCCAGTCTTACTGCCATAGAGTATGTGCTCCAGACTTCTGCCCAGGGAGGTGCCTGTCTTTCTATTTTGCATTCTGATCAAAGCCCTTGCGAAGCTCACACCAAAGCAGACATTCCACTGGAACCACGACATTGCTACCTGTGAACTCTGAGAACCACCATGACCTGGAACGGACTAGGGCCACATGCCATGTATCTGGACCTCTTTGATGTAGACCTTGTCGCGGTTGTGTGCTGAAGTCAACTTTCTCTTCCTTACCACTCCTTCCTCCTTCTACTCCCCATTCCCCAAGGTGGCATAAACTGTGAATTGCCACTAAAATCCATTCTCTTCTCCCACAGCCACAGAATCACAGACGGACATGGATGCCCAGCCAGGGACCGCAATTCCAAGCCTCCCTTGCAATTAGGTGTGGCCATGACTGAGTTCTTTTCCAAGGGAAGGTAAACAGCTGTGATGTGAACGGTAAGGATCAGTGAGACCTTGGAAGTGTTTGAGAAGGAAAAGTCACCATCAGCCTGGGCCCCTGAATCTCAGTGTGGAGCAGAACCCCTGCCCATATGAAATACCTTCCCTAGACGCACAGTGTAGGGGAGAAACTTCTATTGTATTAAGGCTATTATATATTTGGGTCTATTTGTTACAGCACTTTTGCTGCTTCTAACCAATACATTCCATCATGCCTTATCTCTGTAGGCATGTCTAGTGTATGTCTTCAGGTCCTATGCAAACTAATTAGACCTACTTTGTACTGAGATTTTAGTTCTTTGATCTCATCCATTCTTCACTTTCCCACTCCCAATGGAAATAGTTTTCTTTTTTTTGTTTTTTACCGACTTCAACATTCATACATGCTTATTGTGAAAACAGACAATGAAGACTTGCACAAAGATAAAGTTTCACTCACTATTATTACACCATCCAGAGGAAACTACCCTAAATCTTTTTCTTTAAACATACACATCTGCATAAAATATTTTTACTGAAGTATAATATACACGAAGAAAAGTTCACATATCGTGAATGGACAGCTTGATCAGTTTTCATCAGGTGAATATACCCTTGTTACTGGCAAGCATATCAAGAAACAGAACATTCTTACACTCAAGAAATCCTCCTTTTTCCCTGTTCCACTTGTTACCCCCAAAGGTAAACATGCTCTTTTTTAAAAACCAAAAATTTGACTAAACATTTTTTGCAAACTGATTTTTAAAAAGTTTTTAACATACCATACATTTCTTTCCATGTCAGTGTATATAGATGTACATCAGAATCATTAAAAATTAATAGTATGCCCTTTAATTAATGTATCATAAATGTTGTGCAGTTTGGTTAAAATGATGCTACAGTGAGAATTCTTGTATACACATTTCTACATTCTTTTCTCCTCCTAAAGATGCAATCATAGAAGTTGACTTTCTGGATCAAAGGTATAAACTCTTTAGGTATTTTGAAAACACATTTAACATTTTCTCAATAGAAATATTGTATCGGTCAACATTCCTATTTTCCCATGCCCTGAAACATACTACACGTACATACCTTCCTCCTCATGTAGCAACATTTATTGGGCTGGAGATCTATTGTTTTTGGCTTCCTAGAACATTTCTACCCTTATTTCCCTTCTTCTGATCACAGTCCCTAACCCTCCTGGTGACTAGGGTGGTCATGTGACCCAGACCTGACTAATCATAGCACCCTTTTGTTGGAGTATAATTGCTTTACAGCGGTGTGTTAGTTTCTGTTTTATAACAAAGTGAATCAGCTATACATATACATATATCCCCATATCTCCTCCCTCTTGCATCTCCCTCCCACCCTCCCTATCCCACCCCTCTAGGTGGTCACAAAGCACCGAGCTGATCTCCCTGCATACCACCCTTTGGAATGAGCACGTGATCCAAGGAGAGCCAATCAGAGTTCTTCCCTAGGATTTATATACAAACAATGGAAGAGAGACTTTTTTATCTGCCAGTTTTTCTAAGCTGGGAGGATGTGAATTTGGGGCTGTCAGTGGCCATCTTCCCCACAATATAGAGAGGTTTTTGTTTGTTTTTTGGTTTGTGTTTAGAATGAAACTAGAGCTAAACAGAAATAAGACACAGGATTTGAGAAAGTAGGAAAAGAGTGTTTGGATAAGACTGAACTCCTGAGGCTCTGGTTTTGTGGGAGTTGATCACAGGCACTACCTTGGAACCCTTCCCAGTTTTGTGAGGCAATGAATGACATTTTTGCTTAAGCTATTAATAGTTTAGATTGGGTTTCTGTTACTTACAACTGCAAGAGCTGTGGCTATTACACATTTCCATAGAAAGATTAGATGCAAAACAGGAAGGAGTAGTTTCTGACATGTGGATACCATTTGGGAAGAAAGATTAATTTGGTCACATCCAGTCTTAAAAAACCAGGGTTAGCCATTAACGAGCCTTCAACTGAGGAGGGAATCTCTGCCTATATCACCCTAGTGATGATGTTTGAATTTTTTTGGTAAACTGTTATACAAATGTGAGGGTCTTTAAAGTATTTAGAACTTTGTCAGGAGGCACGATGTGTCAGAATTATGCCCATCTTATAGGAGAGGATACTGTAGCTCCAAGCAGTATTGTTGACTAGTCCAAATGACTTTGAGAATGGATGAATAAGAGCCTGAGTCATTTCTGTATTTCTCAAGCAGAATGTCTTTGGAAGGGTCATCCCAACAGAATGAGTGCTCACATCCGGTTTTGCCTTCTTGTCACCTCAGCAGATAAAGCTGTGGATGTAGAGGCACCAGTAGAGGTTGACATCGGGGGTCAGGAGGGAGGGGAAGGCCCAGCATATGTGGAGGGCCTGTGAAGTCTAGGCAAGTAGTCTGTGTGTGGTGGTAGTGGTGGCAGTGGCGGCGTGTGTGTGCATTTGTGTAGTGATGGTTGGACATCCAGGGATGCACTAGAGAAGCATCCTGTCACTGGGAACCCACGTAGCTGGGAATCCAGGAGAACTCTGGTCCCTGCTGGGAATCTGGCAGGACAGGGAAGCATCCTTTCCCAGAAGTATTCTGAATAATTAGGGAGGTTTGCTAGGCTGGAGCTGAAGAGTGAGGAAAGGGAAAAGGCAGGTCTGAGTGTTTGGAGGATAGATTCCAAAATAGAAACACAATCTATGACCACATAGGTGACAGCCATCCCATATCAATTCTGAGACTCAGCATCCTGATCTCTAAAATGGGCATCCAAAACCTACCTCAGTTAATGGCAACTTACCAGTAACGGACTCAGAAACATGGGAGTCAGAACCTCTTCCTGTGGGGAGGGTGCTCAGGGGATGGGAATAATCACATATTAGCATCAACGTGGGAGCTCAGGTCTCAGGATTTCTCTCCACAAAACTTGTACACCCCAGGGCCTTTGTACTTGCTATCGTTGTTGCTTGAAACACCCTTCCTCCAACTCCTATTTATCTTTCAGATTTCAGTTTAAGTGCTATTTCCTTTACAAAGCCTTCTGCTCCCCACACTTGCCCCAGACCAGATTAAACTTCTACTAACCCCCAAAGCTTCTATTTTCATCATGTATCATTGTTTGTTTAATGATCCGCTCCCACAACCGTCCTTGGTTAGACTGAAAGTTTGTTGAGCATTATTTATGGCATGTAGTTGGCACTTAAAGTTTGTTGAACAACTGAAGGAATGAAGAGTTTGGGATACCTTCCTGAAGTCCATCAGGGATGGTGACTCTAGGTCAAGTTCAGGTGATGGCATCCTAGAAGGATTTGAATTCTTCCAGCCTCAAGATTGGAATTGGGGCTGGGTGAGCTCATAAATGAGATGTGATATCTGGAGTCCTGACCCACCTCCACAGCTGGGTAGACAGAGACAGACAATGAGGTGCACTAATCTTCTTCCTGGATTCTCTTTCTTCCAGAAGAGTTGAGAAAGGTCACACATTGGGTCCTTATTGGTCCCCCCAAAGAAGCCCATCTTGTACATCAGTGGCTCCCCAGCCACTTACGCACTGCCGACTCTTTCTAGTCCTGGGTCTCTGCTTCTGATTCTCTCTTCTGCTTCTGGGATCTGCTTCACCCTGAGCTGCTGGGGCTCTGCCTTCTTCCCTATGATTTATCAGCACAACACCTGTTGCCGTTCTACTCTTTCATTTGTCTGCTTTCAATAATTATTTAAGCTTTATTAGGTATTTATCAGGTAAACTGTCAGCTTCTGAAGTTTGCTTATTGTAGCCAGAGGTTGAGAAGGGCAATTTGTATGCATCTCATAGCTCACACGGCAAATCCTCTCTCTAGATTGAAATTATGATATGAACATGATGTTTTATGAGATAATAGAAGAAAGCTTCCAAATTCTGGGGCTTGATAGATATTTTTTTCCTCTGAGCTTTCCTGAGAAAGAAATACGTGTAAGCAGCTCAAGTGGCTGGGTATTGGCAAGGAGGGTGTGGAAATGTCCTCAGCATGGGGAGTCAAGAAGGAGCAGATGAATGCTCCAGCTCAGATGGCCTTTATTTAATTAATTAATTTATTTAATTTTCCAACAGTTTTTAATGAAAATTTTCAAACAGACTGAAAAGTAAAAAGATATATATATATATATATATATATATACACACATATATATATATATAGGCTGCGTTGGGTCTTTGTTGCTGCACGCAGGCTTTCCCTAGTTGTGGTGAGCAGGGGCTACTCTTTGTTGTGGTGCACATGTTTTCATTGCAGTGGCTTCTCTTGTTGCCGAGCACAGGCTCTAGGTGCGTGGGCTTCAGTAGTTGTGGCACACGGGCTCAGTAGTTGTGGCACGCAGGCTCAGTAGTTGTAGCTCGTGGGCTCTAGAGCGCAAGCTCAGTAGTTGTGGCACACGGGCCCAGCCGCTCCGCGGCATGTGGGATCTTCCCAGACCAGGACTCGAACCCGTGTCCCCTGCATTGGCAGGCGGATTCTGAACCACTGCGCCACCTGGGAAGTCCAAAAAATAATTTTCAATGAATACTATATAATTATCACCTATATTCTACAATCAACATTTTAGAATACTTACTTTGTCATATATCTATCATCTATCCATCCATGAATCTTATTTTTGATGCATTTCAAAGTCTATTACAGACATCAATGTAATTCACCTTTAATTACTTTAGTATACATACCATTAACTAGAGTTTACTATTTGTTTACAGTTCTTTTTTGGGGGTGTTATTTACGTATAGTTAATGCACTTATCTTAAATATACCATTTGATGTGTTTTGACAAATGCGCACGTCTGTATAACCCAAACCATCACTCCAGAAAGTCCCCTCATATCTCTTCCAGTCAATCTCTGCACCATCCCCATTCCCTGCAAAAGGTAAGCACTTTCTGATTTTTTATTTTTTTACCATAGAATTGTTTGCCAGTTCTAGGATTTTACATGTGGAAGCATAAGCCTACAGTACATACTTTCTTGCATAACGCTTCTTTCACGTAGCATGTTTTAAAGCCTCATCCATGCTGTGTGAGTCAGTAAATTATTCCTTTTGCTGGCTGAGTTGTAGTTCATTGAACCAATATCTCAGGTTTTGATTACTCATTCTCCTGCTGATGGGCACCTAGACTGTTTTCAGTTTTGGGAAATTATTAACAAAGCTTACATAAACATTCTATACAATAGTTCTTGTGCACATATGCTTTCATTTCATTTGGGTAAACATCCAGGGATGAAATTACTGAGTCATGGGTTAGATGCGTGTTTAGTTTTATGAAAAACTGCCAGAACTTTCCAAAGTAATTGTACCTTTTTTCATTCCCATCAGCAACATCTGAGAATCCCAGTTGCACATCCTCATCAACAGTGGTGCCGTCAGTCATTTTAATTTTAGCCATTCACATGGGTGTGCAGTAGTTCTAATTTCATTTCCCGAATGACTAATGAGGTTGAGCATCTTTTTTCATATGATTATTGGCCATTCATTAATCTTCCTTCGTTAAATGTCTGTGCAGATCTTTGCCCATTTTTATTGAATTGTCTGTCTTTTTATTATTGAGTTGCAGGAATGATTTATATATTCTGGACACTAGTCCTTTGTCAGATATATGTTTTGAAGATCTTTTCCTCAATCTGTGGCTTGCCTATTTGCTTTCTCAATAGTGCTTTTTGATGAGCAGTTTTTAATTTTTATGAAGTCTGATTTAACCATGTTTTCTTTTATGGTTATTGTCTTCCTTAATTCTGTCTAGGAAATCCTGGCTACCTCCAAGTCACAAAGATAGTTTCCCAGTTTCTTCTAGAAGCTTCTAGAATTTATGATCCATATCAAATTAATTTTCGTATATGTGTAAGGCAAGGGCCTAAATTCAGTTTTCCATGTTAGTATCCAGTTCTTCCAGCGCCTTTTGCTGGAAAGACTTTCCTTTTCTCCATTACAATGACTTGGTGCCTTTGGTGAAAATCAAATGTTTATAGATATATGAGTCTATTTCCAGACTCTCTATTCTGTCCCACCGATCTATTGGGGGATCCTTACGTCAGTTCATACAGTTTGGATTAATGTAGCTTTTATAATAAGTCTTGGAGACAAGTACCATAAGCCCTCCAACTTTGTTCTTTTTTAAAGGGTTGCTTTGGATATTCTAAGTTCTTTGCATTTTCATATAAAATTAGCATGTCAATTTCTTTAAAAAAAATCTGTTGGGATTATGATTGGGATTTCAGTAAATCTAAGGGGAGAATCTAATTTGGGAAGACTTGTCATCAATTTTGAGTCTTCCAATTCATGAATATGGGCTATCACTCCAGTTATTTAGATCTTCTTCTTCTTTTCTTATTTTTTTTAACAGTTTAACTCATTTATTTCACCATCAGATGGGCTTTAAATTCATGAGGTGGAGTACAAGCCAAGTTAAATACCACTGAGCTCTCTAGCTCCTTGAACTCTGCTGAAGTGGACGATTAATCTGGCTGTAGAGCACCAAAGGGGTTGCAACAGTGTAGGTGAGCAGTAATGTCCTGAACCAGAACAGAGGCAGTGGAATGGATTCAGAGGGCAGAGTGTTTGAAGGGGGTAAAAACCACAGGGCTATAGTAGCATAATAGGAGTTGTACAATCCTTTTTATTTCTGTTTCTGGTTGATACAGCAAAAAGAGGTAGATACTTTTATACCATAGTTTTCATAGGCAGAAACCGAAGCTCCAAAAAGTCACAGATGAGGACATCTATTGTTTTTGCTAGACTGACATCCACTCTACACACATTTTGGGTAACCGAAGCCAGGTTTTCTTTTGGGGAAATCACCCATCCTCCATTTTCAGTTCATGAAATTGGGGTAAGATTGATGAATCCTCCAGCTCTAGAAGTGGGCATACGACCAGGTTTGGCTGATGGGTACAGATCAGTCCCCTGACCAGAGTCACTTTTCATGTGTGGAATGGCCCCCTGACCTAGACCAGCGCAATGCCACTAAGTTCTGGAGCTTTGCTTAGGAAGATTGTGGGAGAGAAGCCCTTTCTCTGATGGGGCTTGAAACAGTGAGGTGGTAACATGTGTAAGACTGGGGCTGTTGGGGGCTTCCACGGGGGAGGGGTGCCTAAACTGAAGCCAGTGAAGAGGAAAAGAGAATTAAGAAGAGATGGAGATCTAATGACATCTAGGCCTGGACCTAACCATTCCTCAAGAGCCCACATCTGTACCTTTCAGTTACATGAAACAGAAAGAGCTTATATTATCATCATTATTATTACTGTTATTATTTCCTTATATCATTTTTTTATTGGAGTATAATTGCTTTACAATGTTGTATTAGTTTCTGCTGCACAGCGAAGTGAATCAGCCATACGCATACACACATCCTCTCCCTCTTGGACCTCCCCAGCCCCCATCTCACCCAACTAGGCCATCACAGAACACTGAGTTGATCTCCCTGTGCTATACAGCAGGTTCCCACTAGCTATCTATTTTACACATGGTAATGTATTTATGTCAAGTCTAATCTCCCAGTTCATCTCACCCTTCCCTTCCCCCCCGTGTCCACACGTCCATTCTCTACATCTGCCTTTGTATTCCTGCCCAGCAAATAGGTTCATTTGTACCATTTTTCTAGATTCCACATATATGCATTAACATACGATACTTGTTTTTCTCTTTCCGACTTACTTCACTCTGTATGACAGACTCTAGGTCCATCCACATCTCTACAAATGACCCAATTTCATTTATTTTTATGGCTGAGTAATATTCCATTATATGTATGTACCACATCTTTATCCATTCATCTGTCGATGGGCATTTAGGTTGTTTCCATGTCCTGGCTATTGTAAAATAGTGCTGCAGTGCACATTGGGGTGCATGTGTCTTTTTGAATTATGTCAGAATGGGCATCATCAGAAAATCTACAAACAATAAATGCTGGAGAGGGTGTGGAGAAAAGGGAACCCTCCTGCACTGTTGGTGGGAATGTAAATTCTCCATATCACTATGGAGAACAGTATGGAGGTTCCTTAAAAAACTAAAAATAGAACTACCATACGACCCAGCAATCCCACTACTGGGCATATACCCTGAGAAAACCATAATTCAAAAAGACACATGTACCCTTATGTCATTTTGAGTAGTATTTTCTATCACTTAACCAAGAGCCTTGATCAATACAGTCCTTCAGCTAGAGCAGTGGGAATGGAGGGAATGGTGACAATGATGATTTGTGGGAGCCTTCTGATCTGAAAGTCTGCACTGTCCCCACTGTGTATGTTGAGGGGGAAACATGGAGAAAAAGACACAACAAAGAACCTCACGCTGATCACAGAAGTCACCTGGAAACCAGGGCTCAAGGCAGGGCACCTGGGACCCAATTCTGGCTCAGCAGCTCATCTCTGAGTGACCAAGTCTTCAACCTCCCTGGGCCTCAGAGCCACATCTTTACTTGGGGACATTGATTTATGGTTCTTTTTTTTTTTTTTTTTTTTTTTTGGTGAGAATCAGAAATTACAACCATGCTTTGTAATGATAAGATCTGTGAACATGATACTGTTACTACTTTTATTACGACTCCCCATCGCTGGGTATCACAGAGAGGCCAAATGCCTACCTGTCCCAGGTATCAAATTCAAGCAGCAGATAGGTTACTAGGATTTATGGTCTTCATCAGGAATCTTGATGAAGGGAGTATATATCTGAGGTAGTGACTATGAGCCTGGAGCCTGGTGTTTGAATGTATGTTAACCCGCTAGGTCCCGCTGCAGCTGTGCTTGGTTGGTTGACTATCTGCATTTTACCACTTGGGAGATGCAGATCATTATTCAAGACCACACACGGGACCAGGGGCAGACCTGGGTCTAGAGTCAGTTCCCTTGGACTCTATAGATCCCATCTTTCCACTAAGGGGTTCTGCCTCAGGATTCAGAAGAGTAGTAGGAAGTTGACAGAAAGAAGGAAAAAGATCTGGAATGAGAGATTGTCCTAAATCTGGCCTTAACGGAAAAAGACAAAGTATGGCTGTGAAATCCTCAAGTGGGTAGAAGGCCTGGTTTGATCGGGTGGATTGACCTCCTAGAATCTTGACTTTGTTAAAGCCCATTCATTTATTTATTCATTCAATTATTTATGGAACATATATTGAACATCTACTACGTGCAAGACCTTGGACTAAGCTTGTGAAGATGAGTTAGTCACTGTCTCTTCCCTCAAGGAACTCCATCTGCTAGGGGATGTATTCCTGCAAACACCTTACTCTAGTACAATGTCATAAGTTCTAAATAGGGCTGTGATCAAGATGTACATCATAGGGACTGAGTAATAGAAACTAATCTGAAATGAAATCTTGAAAAGCTTTTAAACAGGAGGAGGGGCATCTGAGCTGGGTTTTGAAGAATACATAGGAGTTCGTCATATGCACAAGGTGAGGGAACGTGTGCATACCTGAAAGAGGGAACAGCCTGAGGAAAGGTAGAGAGACACACATGGTTGGAGAATAAGTAGTTGTTGGATCTGGTTGGAGCATGGGAGGTGGGGTGTGTAGGAGATGAGCTTGGAGAATTCGGCAGGGTCAAAGGACGAGTAAACACTAAGATGGGGTCTGGATATTATCCTGGGTGTGATGTGTAGCCTTTGAAGGAGTTTAATCCTGGAAGTAACAAGGATAAATCTGAATTTGCAAAGCTGGCCCTTGCTGCTCTTGGAGGATGGATTAGAGGCTGCCAAGCTTGGGGTAGGGAGGTCACAGGGGGGGCCACTGAACTCAACAAGGGCAGTAACCACATGGACTTGAGTTAGTGTTTGAGAAGCTGCTAAATGCAAGATTTGAGGCCCAAAGGGCCTTCCACAGCAGACCTCTCTGCTTGCACACTGCCAGTCTCACTACTTTATAGCTTCCTTCTATCTCTGAGTGTCCCAGAGACCATTCTGAAAGGTGTGGTTCCCCTTTCCCCCATTCTTATCTATGGGCTCCTGGAAGGAAGAGATAGAACATCTAACTGAAGGAGGCTGAGAAGACTAGCCAGAGAGGGCTCCCTCCTGCAAGAAGGCTGTGAAGATAGGGGCAGTTTCAGTGGACCCCAACTCAAGTCGAGGAAAGGAAATCAAAGACTCTCTTATCCTTACCTGCATGGAGAGCTGGAAGAGAAGAGACCGAAGGCCAGATTCCTTCTGCCTTGGAATTCTCTTTGGATTCAGAACAAAACACATGACCAAGCGACATCCAGATAAGACCTCAGACCATCTAGGCCAGGGGTCAGTAAATATTTTTTTCAAGGGCCGGATAGTAAATACTTTAGACGTTGCTGGACCTAAAGTCTCTGTTGCGATTACTCAGCTCTGCTCTTGCAGCGTGAAAGCAGCCACAGAAGACACATAAATGAATGAGCTGGCTGTGTTCTAATCACACTGCATTTATAGAAACATGGGGTGGCCCTATAAGCTATACAGTTGTGCCGAGAACAGGAACACTTTGGAGGCTTAGCCCAAGTCATCGTTCTGCCTTAAGCCTGGTGGGCTCCGTCAAGCCCCAGGGGAACCTCTCGCTCCATGGTTCCCCCTCCCATTAAAGCTGTCCGCAATTTTCCCAGCATGTCTACTCCGTTTCTATGGCTGGCCTCAGTCCCTGATGAGCAAGTTCTTTTCCCCGTGGGTCGGTGGGGGTGGGGGGCTAATTTCCTACCTTGCTCCTCAACCATTTGCTTAGAACTTTGGAACCTAGAACCACAGGTTGGGTACTGATTGCCCAACATCAGGTGCCATATTGTCTGGATCATCCTGAAATCCTGCCTCATCTGAGCAGACCCTTTTGACAGCATCATACGTGCAAACGCTACATGGGACTCTGGTTTCGGCTTTCCATAGGCAGGTCAGGGACCCCAGGTGGATCCTGTTCTGTTCTCCTCTGAGTCTTCCACTTAGAGACCTCTCCCTCCTGTCGGAGGCCAGGCTGCCAGGTTGGGGGCTGGGTTGGGAGTCACCAGTCTGGTAGGCGACTGGGGGTAGGAGAAAGAGCAGATGGGAGGAGAAATCAGGAGCTCCTGGTCCAACTGAGGCGTATAAATGTCCTGGCTGCTGTGAAGTGTTTTAAATGTTTTGACAATCCCCAATCCATCAGAGCCTTTAATTGGGTTTTGACTGAGTTGTTCTATATGTAAATACCAGTTACTGGTGAGGTTGTTTATAGCCAAACTGTCTGTTTATGCAAATTGTGTTCCAAGATCGCAGTGGTTTCATTGCAGGATAAAAACATTCCCTTTATTTAATGCCAAAATCGCTCCCTCCTTGGGCTGGGGTTTGTTTTCCTCTTTGACTTTTAAATACAGCACAGCAATTTGGTAAGCGGGAGGAGGGGATACGGTTCCCATCCGGCTGAGGCCACAAGGCCTCCCAAAGAGGCAGGCAGTGAAGCTGGCAACTTGGCTTTCACAGATTCACAGTGTGCTCTCAGCTCTCTCAGCCCAGCATCCCCCCAAGGTAGATGTAGGCCCTCGTTGCCCCTCAAAGCAGCCGTGTTTGGGCAGTTCTTACGGCTGTAAAGCTGTCCTTGATAACGATTTGGAATTTGCCCTCTTGAAACTGACCCTCTGTTTTCACCAGTCTCCCAGGATTACCTCACTCCTCATTGCTCACCTGGATGATTAGAATAGCCTCTCTCTTCCCTTGGATAATCCCCTCAAAGCCCAGAGTGGACTTTTGGGAACACAGATCTTTCCTGTCTCTCTGCCTTTTGCCCTCAAGATAAAACCCATGGTCTTTCAGATGGTCTATCTGATGCTCTGTGATCAGGACACATCTTTCATATCCTTGAACCCTAAACTCCAGCTTTACTGAATCGCTTCAAGGCTTTTATCCCTGGCCTCTCAATTGACGTCGAGGAAATAAAATGTCAGACTGGTGCCTCAGCACATTTGTTCATCTCAGTATTTACCAAGTATACCAAATTTAACCCTGGTGATACAGCAGTGACCAACACAGAGAATGGCTCTGCCCTCATGGAATTTATCTTCTAGTGGAGCTCATGTACAAATTTCTGGCTTCCAGTCTCAGCTGGTGAATGCTTCCTCCTGCAGGACCACACCCAACACAAGTTCAAGCCTTTCCTCTTAACGAGCTCACCGCCACCATTTCCCCCTCCCTCAGCAAACTAACCATTCTTCTGTTTTGCAAAGAAAATTATAGTCAGGAGGAAAAACTCCCTCATCATCCTTTTCTTCTCCACCTGAACCCCACGCCTTCTTCCATCATTCCTTTTGCATCACTGCCTTTGTCCGTATAGCTCCTCATGCATGGAGCCTGGATATTTCCTTCTTATCCTTCAAGATTCACTCAGCATATATTCAAATTGATGACATTAATTTAAAGATGACAGATGATGTTGAGTTGCTTAAATAGCTTTTCATCGGCAATGTGAATATGGTATTGACAGTTTTAGGGAAAGGTTTTTTGAGTGTATTGTCAGTGTTATGATGGAAAAAATCTTTTCAAATTCTGACAACTGCAAAATTCTTTTATCTGCATCATGATAGTTAAGACTATGAACTTGAGAAGCCAACATGAATGAGTTAAAATTCTGTTCCTACCATTTATTAGCTAGGGACTCAGGCAAGTTATTAATATCCCTGTGCCCACAGCTTCCTTATTTACAAAATGGGATGATAATAGATACATCACAGTGTTGCTATCATGATTAAATTATCTTATAAAAGTAAACTTTTATGAGCGTTTGATGTTTTCATGGGTACTATACAAGAGAGGAAACATCACTTAGGATAAAACGTTTTTTATTAATCCATCTCTTTTTGTACATTTTTCATTAGCCAGGACCACTTAAGGAAACACAACTTTAAACCGTAGTGATGCTTATACAAGCATAAACTCAGGCATTAACATTTTATGACAGCACTTCTACATGAGATGGGCTCATCTCTCAGGGGATCTGGTGTCTGCAATTTTACCTTGTAGTCACTAGATGGAACTACTATTAGTTGAACCAGCTGGACCTTAAGAGTCAAGAAGTTGAGAAAGCTAAGGTTAATTGAATTTCTCCAAGAATAATAACCCACAGGCAAGTTTGCTTATTATAAAATGAAATAAACTCCTTCCTTAAAACTTTGCTTAAAAAAGATTCTTTCAGACTTTACTTGTCTATTACTATGTCTTCATTTATCACTAGACTGGGAAGTCCACTAAAGGTAGGAATCATGTGTTTTCATTCCTGTTTCTTTACTGCTTAGTAAAAAGCCTGGAAAATCTTTGGTCTCATTAGATATTTGTGGAATGAATGAATAAATGAATGAATGAGTGAGTGTCAGATGGGCTCTTGTCTAAATCATTCAGGGCTTCAAACTTTGGTCAAGGCAAATTAATTCTCTATCTAGAGGTATAGCAGGAATGCCCATTCTGAAATGGTCACCCCTATTTTGATCTCATCATCTTGGTGGAATTTACTGCTTTCTGACATTGTCTTATTTATTTATGTGCTTATGTGCTATCATCCATCCCCTGTACTAGAATGGAACTCCACAGGGTCAGAATCTTGTTCACACCTGAATCTCTAAGAACTAGCTCAGTGCCTAACACACTGTTGATGCCAGATACATGTTTGTTCAATGAATAAATGGCCTTGCTTTGATAGTGGGCAGCCTGCAGAGGGCCTTGAACACTGAGCTACTCTACAAAACAAATTATGGGGGGAGGGGGAGAAAGAATGTTCAGGACAAACAGCATGGCTGGGTCTGGGTCAGAGCAGGCTGAGGCATCTTGAGGGGAGAAGACAGATCTTTGTGTGCCCATTCCTTATTTGAAAATTTTGGAGGAGAAGAGCTGGTAAGCCCATTGTAAAAAGTCTAATGTGTGGGTTGGCCCCCCAGCGGGTACTCATGACGTTTGTAGTGCTAATGAAAGACGGCAAATAATAACAATCACAACAATCATTGAGGCTTACTTTGGTTTACACACTATTTTAAGTACCTTGTTACATTAATCTCTGCCTCTTTGCTTTGACCTTCTCAGGTGCATACCATTATTAAATCCATTTTGCTGATAAGAAAGAGGGTACATATGCATGCAATAACTCGTCTAAAGTCACAGAGATAGAAAAGGGCAGGCTTGGACTCCAGTCCCTGCGCCTTTAACCACCATGTTCACCAATAAACCCCACATCATTCTGCCTCCTCCTGTCAGCAGCCAACACCCCTACTTTCCCCTTCTGGGCTTGTTTTACTTTACCTGTTACTCATCACACTCCAGCCAGCTTATTTGCCTTTTGTGTTTTGAACTCAAGTTTATTCTTGCTTCAGGGTTTTTGAAATTGTTATTACATTTGGCTTTAAACTGTGCTGTGTTTGACCTGATGATGTTTTTATCATTAAGAGATTCCACATAGAAATCTGAATATCCAGGTTAACTTAAAAAAGAAATCACAGGGACTTCCCTGGTGGCACAGTGGTTAAGAATCCGCCTGCCAATGCAGGGGACATGGGTTTGATCCCTGGTCCAGGAAGATCCCACATGCCATGTAGCAACTAAGCCCATGCGCCACAACTACTGAACCTGCGCTCTAGAGCCCGCGAGCCACAACTACTGAGCCCGTGTGTCACAACTACTGAAGACCACACACCTAGAGCCTGTGCTCCACAACAAGAGAAACCACCACAATGAGAAGTCCGTGCACCACAACAAAGAGTAGCCCCTGCTCACCGCAACTAGAGAAAGCCCACACACAGCAAAGAAGACCCAACACAGCCGAAAAAACGAAAACCAAAACCAAAAACCCCCCAAACAAACAAAAAAACAAAAACACAGTATGTGGCAACACAGATCCTGCATTTCCGTATGGCAACCGTTAACTGATACTAGGCCACTTAAGATGAAACAAGCACTTCACTTAACCACAGTTGCCACCCTTCCCTATTGCTCCACCCAGGCTCCTTTGCTAGTTTTTGTTACTTTCCTGACATCTGTAGGCATCCAATGTTTTGAGTCCTACTTTACATCTAGTTCATCTACTGTGTCAGAGACCTGAAGATATAGAGAAGACTCTTTCCCAAAGCTGCCAGTTTTACATAAGATCTCTGAGGCATTTCTATCTCCCTTGGGGGCTCAGAGGCAAAAAAAAAAAAATAGCATCTTAGAATCTTGTTAACATTCACATTCTACTTCAGTAGGTCTGGGATGAAGCCTGAGGTTCTGCATTTTAAGGAGCTCCATGGTGGTACCAGTGCTGCTGGAAAAACAAAGATTAAAAGAAATGTGATACTTCTTGGGCTTCCTTGGTGGCGCAGGGGTTGAGAGTCCGCCTGCCGATGCAGGGGACACGGGTTCGTGCCCCAGTCCGGGAGGATCCCACATGCCGCGGAGCGGCTGGGCCCGTGAGCCATGGCCGCTGAGCCTGCGTGTCCGGACCCTGTGCTCCGCAACGGGAGAGGCCACAACAGTGAGAGGCCCACATACCGGAAAAAAAAAAAAAAAAAAAGAAATGTGATATTTCTTATTTTTAACCCATTTTTAAAAGTTGAAAAAAAATCCTTGCTGCTTCCTTTTTCATTTTTTGATTGTGAAATAAATTTTACTAAATAGTTATAATTGCAGACACTCAGAAGTCTCAAGTTAAATGCTGCAAGGGCCTGAGAGGTTACCTGATGCAACAGAGAAAGGCCCAGAGGCCCAAAGAAGGGATGTGCTCAAGACCACACAGGAAGTCAGAGTCAGGCTTCAGACCATGCTCTTTGATTCTCTGCCCACAAATCTCTGTGCAGCAGGCTACAGACTGCAGGATCAGAGAGGAAGCTGGGAGCAGTGCATCTGTCCCTGAAGTGGGTGCAAGGCCCCCAGGATGCTTTCATGAACAATGCACAGTAATTCCCCTGTGCCCACCCTTGTATTCATCAGAGGAGTCACAATTATCTTTACGCTCTGCCTGGAGGCGAACTGTGAGGTAGCCTCGTTAAGAAGTTATGTTTAAAAGCTGGACTAAAGCTGTAGGTCATCTATAATCTACTAACTGTTTAAGAGTGTATATCTTAAGGCATCTGAAAATTACAGGGATAGTTCATAGTCTCATTTGGGGGCATAGGCATGGTGCTAGCTATGGGTAGATCTGTTTTGCTTGGGAAAAGTCAGGAATAAAGAAAAGCCTGGAAAATCCAACAACTGAAATGCTGAGTGGTGGAGGGCAGTGCTGGGTGGAAATATCTGATAACCCAAGCACTGGTGGTCCTGTAGGAAAGCAAAACCGAGACAGTAGGTGGATTGGAGGTCAGATCTGAGGTTGGAGGCCATGGAGACAAATGATGGGGTGATTATTATAGGAGGAATCAGGACAGCCCCAGAGTATATGGGGCACAGGAACTAAAGGGTCTGGGTCAAGCGCCAGGGAAAATGGACTGACCCCATTATGCTGGTCTTTTTCTTTGTTTTTTAAAAATTTATTGATTTATATAATACCCATATGGTAAAAAACAAAAAGAAAAACTCAGACAATGAAAGAGGTAATACATTGAAAATAATTCTCCCCCAGTGTCTAATCTCCCACTTCCCCAGCCTGCCAGCCCCAGAGGCAACAGCTATGTTCTGTTTCTTATGTACCTCTCAAGATATGTTACATGTGCACGTTTATTTTTACACCTATGGAAGAATGTTATAAACTTTGTTCTACGCCTTTTTTTCTGTGTATCAATGTATCATACATCTTGAATATCATTTCATATCAGTACATAGCAATCTCCCTTATTATTTTAACAGCTGCATTGTATTCTATTAACATATAGCACTGTAATTTATTTAACCTGCCTTTTATAAATGGCTGGCTATGTTATTTGCAGTCTTTTGCTATCACAAACGATTTTGCAAAGAATATCTTTCTACAACTGTCTCTACATCATGCATGCATATATCTGTAGGATGACTTCTAGAAGTGAAATGACTGGGTCAAGTGTGTATCTGTATTACTCATTGTGATAGGTATTGTCAAAATTGCCCTCCAGGGAGATTGCACCACGCTTATACTCTCACCAGGCATGTATGCTAGTGAATTTCCTCACACCCTTGCAAACAATTTATCACCAAATATTTCGGGGGCTTTAAAAAATTGAGATATGATTCATAAACAGTGATATGCACAGACCTTCACTGTACAGTTTTGACAGTTGCATAAACTCTCACCCCAATCAAGACAAATTCCATCACGCCAGAAGGTTTTCCTCAGGCCTCTTTCTAGCCAATTTTGTCTCCTGCTCCAAGAAGCAACTGCTACTCTGATATTTATCACCATAGATTTTTGTTTTTGAGCTTCATATAAATACGATGTGTTCTCTTGAGTTTGACATCTTTTTTTTTTTTTTTTTTTTTTTTTTGCCGTACACAGGCCTCTCACTGTTGTGGCCTCTCCTGTTGCGGAGCACAGGCTCCGGACGCGCAGGCTCAGCGGCCATGTCTCACGGGCCTAGCCGCTCTGCGGCATGTGGGATCTTCCCAGACCGGGGCATGAACCCGTGTCCCCTGCATCGGCAGGCAGACTCTCAACCACTGCGCCAACAGGGAAGCTCAATGTTTGACTTCTTTTGATCGATTTAAGGTCTGTGAGATTCATACATGCTATTATCAATGTTTGTCCCTTTTCATGGGTAAATCGTATTCCATTGTGTGGCTATATCAAGATTTGTTTGTCCATTCTCCTCTTGAAGGACATTTGGGTGGTTTTCAGTTTGGGGCTGTGGTAAGTAAAGCTATCAATAACATTCTTGAACAACTCTCTGTGTGGACATATGTTTTTGTTTCTCTTGGACACATGTCCAGGAGTAGAATTGCTGCATTATAGTGTAGGTGTATGTTTTATCATGTAAAAGACCACCAAGCTGTTTTCTGAAGTGGCTGAACCATTTTACACTGCCAACAGCAATATGTGGTGTTCTCAGTCTTTTACACGGGGATCATTATATTGGGTGTGAGGTTTTATCTCATTACTTTAATGAGTATTTAACGCATTTCAATGAGTTTTAATGTGTAATTCCCTGATGACTAAAGATATTGAGCACCTTTTCATGTGCTAATATGTCATTAATTTATCTTCTTTTGTAATGTCTGTTCAAGTCTTTTGACAATTTTTATTGGGTGGGTTGTCTTTTATTATTGATTTGTAGGAGTTCTTTATGTCATATGGGTACGATTTTTTTGGTCAGATATATATTTTCGCCCAGTCTGTGGCTGACCTGTTTTTTAATGATATAACTTGATGAGCAAAATTTCAAAATATTGATGAAGTTCCATTTATTTTCTTTTATGGTTAGCCCTTTTTCTTTCCTAAGAAATCTTTGCCAAAGCTGTGAAATTGTTCTCCTATATTTTCTTTCAGAAATTTTATAGTTTTAGCTTTTAGGTTTCTATCCATGATCCTTCTTGACTTGATCTTTTGTACATGGTGTGAGATAGAGGTCAAAGTTCATCTTCCCCCACATGTTTATTCAGTCGTTCCAGTGCTATTTGTTAAAAAGCTGTTTCTTTCCCCCACTGAATTGCTTGGGCACCTTAGTAAAGAAGAACAACAACAACTGACCGTGTAATTATGGGTCTTTCTCTGGATTCTCTCTTCTGTTGCAATGATCCTTATTCTAATGCCATAGTCTCTTGATTACTGTAGCTTTATTATCAGTTTTAAAGTCAGGTTGCGGAGGTCCTCCAACTTTGTTCTTCTTCAAGCTTATTTTGCCTATACTAGGTCTTTCATTTATACACAAATTTAAAAATCAGCTCGTCAGTTTCTACAAATGGGCTGCTGAGATTTTGATTGATTTTACATCAGATCTATTGATCAATGTACAGAGATCTCATCCTAACAAATTAAGTCCTCCAGTCCACCAGCCTATGAACATAGTATACCTCTCCATTTATTTAGGTCTTGTTTAATTTCACTTAGCAATGTATTGATGTTTTGTAATTTTTTAGCACACAAAGGGTTCTTGCATAGCATTTATTTAATGTACTTCTACGGTTTTTTAATAGTTTTCATGCTATTAAATATTTATTTAATTTTCCAATTATTTATTGGTATTATATAGAAATATAATTGATTTTTTAATAGTCAACTCGTATTTAATAATTTTGCTAAATTTTCGTATTAGTTCTAGTAGCTTTGGGGGTAGATTCCTTTGGATTTTCTGCATACACAATCATGTCAAATTGAATAAAGGTATCTTTACTTCTTTTCAATTTTTGTATCTTTTATGAGCTTTTGCCCAATGTTGAATAGAAATGGTATAAGCGGACATTTGGCTTTTTTCCTCCAGTTTTATTTTGGATATTCACTCAATATCTTTTTTTTAGGTTTAATTGACATAAAATTATATTAGTTTCAGGTGTACAACACAATGATTCAGTATTTGTATATACTGCAAAATGATCACCATAATAAGTCTAGTTAATATCTGTCATCATTCATAGTTACATTTTTTTAATCTTGTGATGAGAACTTTTAAGATCAAATTTTGACAATTTTTTTTTTTTTTTTTTTTTTTTTGCGGTACGCGGGCCTCTCACTGTTGTGGCCTCTCCCGTTGTGGAGCACAGGCTCCGGACGCGCAGGCTCAGTGGCCATGGCTCATGGGCCCAGCCGCTCCGCGGCATGTGGGACCCTCCTGGACCGGGGCACGAACCCGTGTCCCCTGCATCGGCAGGCGGACTCTCAACCACTGCGCCACCAGGGAAGCCCTTGACAAACTTTTAAGATCAAAATTTATTGACAAAATTTTTGAGCTTTGTCAACCCAAAAAATAGTATCTCATTTTTAAAAATCTAAAGAAAGTATTAGATGAAGTTTAGCATACGTTCATATGTTTAAAATCCATTTAGATTACTTTTTCTGCGAACTATTCATATTTCTATCAGACTCTTGAACAAGTTTGTTTAAATCAGACCCATCTATGGCCTCTCTCTCTGTTACCATGAGTGATCATTTTATGGTATGTTGTCTTCCTAGAAGGCATTAGTCTGGAAACAGTTTTGAAGTCAGACCAACAAATTCTACTCAGTGCTCCTATCCTTGAGCTCACCCTGTGTCAGGCACCAAAGTAAATGCTTTGCATACTTCATCTGCAAGAGGTAGAATCATGTACCAATGACTGGGGTCCTAATACATGTTCTGCCTTTTCCTAGATGTAAGTCCTTGAGCAAGTTACCTAATTTCCTTTTCCTTCAGTTTCCTCATCTGTAAACTGGAGGTGATGATAATAGTGCCTAACTCATGGCATTGTTCTGAGAATTAAATAAACTAATGCCTGGAAAACATGTATCACAGAGTCTGACACATACATACTAAATGCTACATAAGTGCTTTAAAAAATACCTCATTTAATTATCTTAATAACCCTGTGATAAATGAATTATCCTCATTTCGTGGACGAGAATTCTGAGGCTTAGTCAAGTTAAGCAATTTTCTGAAGGACACTGTTAGTAAGTAATGCAGAATTTGAATCCGAAAATCATATTCCAGAGATTTTGCTTGGAACCAGTACTCTCTACTCCTTGTGAAGTATTTTTATCTCCATTACAGATTTGAGGAAACTAAGGCACAGAGAGAAGTGAGTGACCGATGCAAGGTCCATAAGGGTCCTAATCGGGATTTTAACCGCTCTTCCTTACACCATAGCTTACGCTTTTGACCTTGTTCTACGCTCTTCTCCTAATGCTAACCTGCTTCTCGGGGGTTAAAGTCTGGCACTGCCCTTTCCAGCTGTGTAGCCTCAGACAAGTTACCTAATTTTTTTGAGCTTCCATTTCACCTCTGTAAAATTTTTTTAAAATGGGACAATTAATAATAATAGGAAAATGAAGACCACTCAAGTGAGAACAAACAATCTATTTACTCAGGACTTGCTATAACAAGGGAGTCAGCCACCCTCCATCACTCATGTTTGGCGACTCAAAGGCTCTCCGTGGAGTGAGGAACCATCATAGAGAAATAGGCTTCAGGTGTGCCCCGTTTGGAGGTTGTTGGCATGGGGAAGCTGGAGGCGAGCTAACTAGAAGTATCTTATGCTGTTGGTTTGGGAGGAGTATGTTTGGCTTTCTCCGGTTGCTCTTGAGTTAGAAGCCGGGGCAAAAAATAGGGAAATTTGCAGTTGTGAACCAAGTCCTGACCGTTCTAGGCTGATTGCCCAGAGGTTGTGAGTCAGAGTTCTGTTGTCCTATGTGGTCTGACCATTGTCTGTTTGTATAGTCAGTCTCTCAATAATAAGTACCTTATTCATCTGTTAAGATGGATTTTAACAGTACAGCACCTCACCTATAGCACTAGCTCCTAGTAGTGCTCGGCAAATATGATTGAATCTGAAGATGATTTGCCACCTTGGGATGGATTCTCGTACTAACCAAGCAAAGGGGCCTTTGCCTTCAGACGTGATGATACTCCACAGGAGAGTGTGGGGTGAAACCTGCAAGGGAGGATACGCGCCTGGCTCCAGTAGTCCTCCCCAGGGAGACTCATGGTGTCTCCGGAAGATACAGCCCAGCAAAGTTTTGCCTAAAACTGTAATTCTCAACCTTGGCTGCAATATTAGAGTCACCCGGGAACTTGTAAAAAATACTGATGCCTGATTCTGAGTCATTTGCTCTGGAGTGGGTCCTGGGCATGTTTTTAAAATTCTTAAGGATATTCTAATGTACAGCCAGAATTTAGAACTACTCCTAAAACATTAATTCTCCTATTTTTTGCAACAGTCATCTATTGTACCTATTGCTGGGCTCATAGATAGAAGCTCATTCATTCATTTATTCATTCAGCCGTCAGAACATGGTGCCTGAAGGGTGTTTAGACCTGTGCTGGATTGACTGGGAGCAGTGTGAGTAGAGAGCTCTTCCTGTTGTACGTACCACATACTGGCTAAGAGCATGCATGCTTCAGGGTCAGCCAGTCATGGACTCCAATATAAATCTATCTGTTCCCTCTTCAGTGATTTTGGACAAAGTATTCTTGACTTACTTGCTACAATGACCTGGACAAGGCCTATACCTCTAGCAGCCTTCATTTTCTCATCTATAAAATGGGGATATATTGGTTGGGGTTTGGTTAGAAAAACATTCATCATGCTAGGTATTTCAAATGGAGAAGATTTAATCCAGGGGATTGGTTACACAGGTGTTAGGAACCTAGAAGAGTGAAAAAGGGGAGGTGAAAGTATCCTAAATATTAGAAACGTAGACAGCAGTAACTGTTCCTTAGTGCTGGGTAGGAAAGGCAAGAGGTGATGCCACAGCATTTAGGTGCTCGTGGGAGAACACCTTGTAGGTGGGCCTCTGGAACTTGAAGGGAAGTCCTCCCCAGGAGGTCCTCACACCTTAGGGGACACCGGGTCGCTGGTGTTTACACATATGGGGGCAGTAAGTGACAACTCCTGGGAGTGGCTAGAGCCTGGACTGTCCTCTGCTGTTGCGGAGATGCTGCCAGAAACTAGAGAGAGCGAGTCCCTTCTCCCCTTCTACCGATCTTTCAGCAATGCCTCCTTCTGGCAAAACCCAAAAGGAAGCCAGGCATCAAGGAATTCTGGGATATGAAGTGTGAAGACAGCCAGCCCCACAATGTCAGAGTAGAGCAGAGGTTGGCAAAGTACGGCCCACAGGCCAAATTTAGCCTCCTTTCATGTGGCCCACAACTTAAGAATAATTTTACATTTTTTAAAAAATTTTTTTAAAATTTTTAAATTTTTAAATTTTTTTAATACATTTTTAAATGTTGAAAATAATCAAAAGAAGAATAATATTTTTGACATGTGAAAATTACGTAAAATTGAAATTTCAGTGTCCATGAATTCCAGCCAGGTTCACTGGTTTATGTGTTGCCTATGGTTACTTTCGTGCTACAGTGGCAGTGTTGAGCCTTTGTGACAAATACTTAGGCCCGCAAAACCTAAAATATTTAGTATTTGGCCCTTTACAGAAAATGTGTGCAGTATGGTTTAGAGAGTGTTTTGGGGGCTGAGAGATAATAAGTAAGATAATAAATGACCCCTTGCAGAACAAAAATGATGACTGAAGGAGTTAGTATGTATAAAGTACTTACTAGAGATTTTTAACATACAGCAAATACTTAACCCATTACGAGCCTGTGCTGTGTGTCAGACGCTAGGCTAGGTTTTGGGGTGCCAGAGATGAATAAGGCATAGTTATGACTTCCAGGAGATCCCAGCTTGGTAGTGGTGGAAATTGGGTAAGAAAAAAAATCAAAGCAATATAATAAATGCATTATTAATATCCTACTGTTTGCCCTTGCTGTTCTGGGCTGCAGGAGAGATGCCACAAAAATAAGGCCTCAGGCATTTCCTGTACTGGAACAGAGATGTGGTCCCACCATAACCCCCCATATACTGCTAGTGTAAATATTTGCCTTAGGACCTGTCTTTCCTCTAAAATGAGGAGGCCATCTCCATATCTCCAGAGTCTTATCTATTATACAGTTGACAATAGGCACCTGTATATATGTGTGTTGAATGACTGAAAGAACAAATTGGGATTAAGCAATGTTCCGTTCAGAAGGCACCTTCTCATCTAGTCCAGTCTCTTCAAATGGAGACATTGAGTTTCAAAGAGTTTATGCAGCTCACCCTCTGGGTGGCTGGATTAAGGAAAAACCTGCCTTTTCAGAGCAGGTATAGCCTCATGCCAAGGCACATGGCTTGGTGGGCAGAGCTCAGACCAGAATTTCAGCCCTTGCTCACCCCTCTTCAGCTGGAGGCCTTGTGCAGTATATAACTTGTCCCAACCTGCCTGCATCAGATCTTTCTCCAGTGTCTGCCTCCCTGCACCCATAAGCCTCTAGTTTCAATTCCTCTGCCTTTTCCAAAACATCCCTTGAGGTGCAGGTGGGTGGGGGAGATGATGTATTTACAGCTTGGTGTTTGAGAAAGATCCCATAGTGAAAGGGATCCTAAATCTTTCTGCAATTGGGCCGCACACTAATCACTTCCAGGTCCTGGGGCTGGCAGCTGGCATGGCTCTAAGTAGCCGGCTGTCACGCCCTCGCATACATATTCCTGTTGTCAGAATTAATAAGGCACAATTGCCTGGGGCCTTGTTACCCAAGAATTAAACTTTGGATTTTTATCGTGCAACCTCGAGGATGCTTTTATGGTATCAGAAGCGTTTGGACGTTAAATACTGCTAATATTCATCGCTCCCACATGGGTGCTTCACATTCTGCTCCATTCCCAGTGTGATTAAGGCATGAGTTGATTTGGATGAGATCGGCACGTGCTCTTGACAATAAAATGATGAGTCCTTTATGAAGCTGTGCATATAGTGGGCCTGCTGCTGCCCTCGAGGCTGGTAAGTGGGAGCTCATGGGCGTTTGGCGCCAAGCCCAGATCACAGTGACACTTGCCTCTGGCCAGAGAAATCTGTAGATCCTCCAAGAGGCTCCAGAGTCCAGCTCTTCCTCCTTCCAATTCCCTCCCTCTTCCCTTTCTTCGTCCCTCTTTCTCTCTCTCTTCCTTCCTCCTTTCTAATTTATACCTTCCCTTTCCCAAATTTCTACCTAACACGCTCTCTCCCTTCTTTCTACTCTTCCCTCCATCCTTTTTACCTCTCTCTCTTCTTCCTTCTCTCCCTTCCCTGAAATCTTATTAAAACACCAACTTTCATTCTCTGCCTTAAATTTCTAGGAATCCCTTAACCTCACTTGAGCCTCATCTGCTTTTCTGTTGGGAGAATTGCGTTCCCCAAAACAGAGGCCCACTCACACTGGCCCACCCAAGAGGGGTCCTAATAAGACAAACGCGTGGAGTTGTAAGGAGACCAGAACCTCCTAATTCTAGCACAGAGCCTCTAACAGGGTCAGGCCTCGTGGATACAGGCCTTGGATAGGACGGAAGTTCTGGATTTCAGGTGCCTGCAGGTTGTGCTGAGAACATGTGATAATGTTTACTGAGTGTTTCCTATGTACCAGGCACTGTGCTAAGTGCTTTATGTGGTTTATAGATCACTGACTCCAATGGGAGAGACAGGGGCTCAGAGAGGTTACCTGCCTTGCACTATGGAACTCAGCAAGTTCCCAGCAAGACTGAGTGGGAACTCAAACTCAGACAGCCTTTCCCACCTGGTAGTCCATGTTCTATGGAGTACGTTGACATTAACCTAACTCATATACACTCAGCCTACACACGGTTCATCAGGGTGCCATTGGCCCCATGTCAGCCTCATTACCGTTCAGATCTTCTCCCAGTGTTGGCTGGCAGCCTCTTCCAACCTCCCTTGTCTCCATGTGAGGTCATGTGACTCTCTCTCCCTAATGGAATGTGAATAGAAGTGATGTGTATGAATTCTAGGTCAAGGTGGCTAAGAAGTGGATGTGCTTTTCCTCTCTTTTCCCTTCTCTCTGGGGGCAGAGGAACTTTGATTCTCTAGGGGCTTGTGGAGGTTAATATGCAAGAAGTTTGGGTCCCTGCATCACCACTCGGAGGAGTGCTCCCCATGCACCAGGGTATCTGAAATATCACATGAGCAGGAAATGATCTCCCATTTCATTCAGCCTCTGCCATTTTGAATTTATTTGTTACAGCAACTGGAGTTACCTGCACAAATACAGTTTGCAAACCCCACATAGGAAGATAGGGTTGTTGGCAAGGGGTCTCAAGCAATGCTTTATCCATGACTCGGGACCTCTTGCAGATCAGACAGCAAGGACACCGGCAATGACCATGATGTAACTCATTAGAGGCAGACCTTTGCACTCCAGTCTTCATACACTGCCCTTAATCAAGAGTGATATGAGGCAAAGGAGGGAGATGCAGTTGTGGAGGAGAGGGAATTGCTTTCCTGTGAGAGAAGGGTCACAGCTAGGTTGCCTTAAGGGAAATAAAGTGATATTCCTTTTCTTTCTGACTTTGAGGATGGAAGCTAATACCTATTACACTAAAAAAACAAACCACGTCATATCACTTCTCTGCTTGAAACCAGAGGCTTCTGAGTTCACTCCTAATAAAAGCCAAAGTCCTTACTTTGGAACATAATCTGCTCCCCTCTGCTCTTACCTCCTGTCACTCTCCTTGCTGTTACTTTTACACGTTCCTGTCTCAGGGATTTTGCATTTGTTTCTTCTGCTTAGAATACTTCTCCCACAGCTATCCTCATGGCTTTCTCTCACCTCCTTTAAGTCTTCTCATGTATCATCTTTCAACACCATCCCTACCAACTCTATTTGAAATGGTACCTCTTACCCCACCCTACTTTCCCCTAATATGTTATCAAACTTATTTGTTTACTCATTGTCTCTTCACCAGATTGTGAATTTCATAAGGCAAAGATATTTTATTTTTGTTTACTATTGTACACCGGATCCTGGGATAGTGTTTGGAATATCATAGGCACGTCACAAATACTTGTTGTCTAACCACATTCTGTCCTATATTGAGATGCTGTTCAGTGGCATTGCTGTTGACTGAGTTTTCTTTAAAAAATTATTTATTTATTAGTTATTTTTGGCTGTGTTGGGTCTTCGTTGTGTGCTGGCTTTCTCTAGTTGCAGTGAGCTGGGGCTACTCTTCGTTGTGGTGTGTGGGCTTCTCATAGAAGTTGCTTCTCTTGTTGCGGAGCACAGGCTCTAGGCGTGCAGGCTTCAGTAGTTGTGGCGCGTGGGCTTAGTTGCTCTGCAGCATGGGGGATCTTCCCAGACCAGGGCTTGAACCCATGTCCCCTGCATTGGCAGGTGGATTCTTAACCACCGTGCCACTAGGGAAGTCCGTAGTGGAAAAACTTTGAGTTTCTCACCATTATTAGCTGTAAGTTTTCTTTTTTTATATATGTTCCTTATCAAGCTGAGGAAGTTCCCCTCTATTCGTAAGTTTATGAGAGTTTTTATCATGCATGGATATTGGATTTTGTCAAATGCATGAATGGAAATGATCATGAAAATTTTTTTCTTTCGCCTGCTGATTTGATGAATTACATTTACTGATTTTTAAATGTTGAACCAGCTTTCCATACCTGGGATAAACCCCACTTGGTCATGGTGTATAATTCTTTTATACAGTGTTGGATTTTACTTGCTCATGTTTTGTTGAGGATTTTTGCATCTATGTGTATGAGTGATGTTGGTCTGTAGTTTTCTTTTCTTGTAATGTGTTTGATCTTGGGGTGTAGTAGGGTAATGATAGCATGATAGAATAAGTTACAAAGTATTCCTTTGGCTTCTATTTTATGGGAGAGATTGTGGAGAATTAGTATAATTTCTTCCTTAAGTGTTTGGAAGAATTCACCAGTGAACCCACCAGGGCCCGGTGCTTTCTGTTTTGGAAGGTTATTAATTATTGACTCAATCTCTTTAGTAGATATAAACCTATTCAGATTACCTGTTAATTCTTGTGTATTTTTTGGCAGATTGTGTCTTTCAAGGTACTGGTCCATTTCATCTAGGTTATGAAATATGTGGGCATAGAGTTGTTAATAATATTCCTTAATTATGTTTTTAATGTCCATGAGATCTGTGGTGATGTCACCTCTTTCATTTCTGGTATTAGTAATTTGTGTCTTCCCTGTTTTTTGATTAGTCAACCTGGCTAAAGGCATATCAATTTTACTGACCTTTTCAAAGGGCCACCTTACGATTTTGTTGATAGTCTCTATTGATTTTCAATATTCATTTTCAATTCATTTCTGCTCTGATTTTAATTATTTATTTTCTTCTACTTTGAATTTAATTTACTTTTCTTTTTCTAGTGTCCTACAGTAAAAGCTTAGATTATTGATTTTAGATATTTCTCTTTTCTGATATATTCAATACCATAAATTTTTTTCTAGGCACTACTTTCAGGGTGGTTGCTGTGCCTGGGTTTCTGCTCAGTAAGTTGTGATTCTCTGTATCAGCCTGTCTGTTTGGGGGGCAGCAGTTTTCCCTGTGACCTTGTGTCTCTGAAGAACTTAGGAAGAGTTGCTGATTTCTCAGTTTGTTCAGCTTTTTACTTGTTGTTAGGATTGAGTGGTAATTTCTAAACTTCTTACACGCCCAGCTAGAAACCAAAAGTCCATATTGTTGAGAAAGAAAAAAAAGAAGAGGAATAGAATTAGTGACCAGTATTTAAAAATGAAGTAATTCCAGTTAATAACATCCAGTCATTTTCTGGCTTCTCTAGAATAATTGGACAACACTACCCTTTATTTCTCCCAAGTTTGAGTTGAATAGCAAGTTGAGTTGATGCTTATCTTGGTGGGACATATGTTCTCCAGTTCTCCATGATCTATTCCCAGCATGGCTCATCTTCTTATTTTTCTTACCTTAGCCCTGGAGTCATTTGAGTTTGTGATTCTTACTTTAGATTTTGCTCTTCTCCCAGCTCTCCCCTCTCTGACCTGCCTGGGTTTATTGTTTTGTATTTGGTCTCATAATTGACTCCTAGTTCTGAGCCATATCATGACAGATGTAGCACTCCCTCTCTCTCTAGTCCAGATCTGGTGTCTTTGATCTCCCTTGTGAAGCTAAAAACAGATCAGACTGTGTTTCTCCAGGCTTATCTCAATTGGGCTGGATGACTGGGCGTATCAGAAGGTTCTCACATCAGGGCATCTTTACCTCTCCCCACCTCTCTCCTGAGCAGGGTCCTGGGGTGATGGGTGGGGCACCAACAACACATCTAGGGTCCCTATGACTGTAACGATCTGCTTGCTCCCTGCCCCTGCAAACCTCTGACCTGCTCAGCTGCAGCCACTTAGCCCCCAGCAGCAGCCCCATGGTGACTCAGAGCTCAATGCAGACCATGCTCAGAGAAGTATCGGGAGGTCTTGGCAAAAAGCCTCTGGCCCCACATGGACAATCCTGGTGGGACTGCATCATAGCACAGAGACTGCTGGTTACTCTGAAATAAGTACTTTCTCTTGAATGTACTTTGGGGGAACACTTGTAGCATCTTGCTGGAGGCTGATGAAAACAAAAGCAAATAAAAACAGGGAGAGATAAATCAGGTGGATGGCTCATCTTCTCCAATTGGAGGAAAGGAACATGAGACCCCAGTGTGCTCAGACAGAAAGAGATTAAAAGAGTCAACAGCCTCTCCCCTCCTTTTCCATCATGTAAGGCAGAAATGACAGTTGCTGACTGAATAATGGTGGCTAAACAGGGTAATCCTTGAGAGGGCTGAGGAGGGATTTAATCATTGCCTGCTAGTTCCAGCATTTGAGTAAAAAGGACAGTTACTAATCACCACTTCCTCCACTCCATTTCACTCCTTTTATCATCATTCTTTCTATACAAGTGGTGGGAACTCTAGCCCAAACTGGAAGGAGAATGGTCAGGGGATTTGTCTGGCTTCAGGTATGGCTTGATTCAGATGCTCACATAATGTCACAAGATCTCTCCTCTTTCTTGCTTTTACTGTTGGATCCATTTTCAGAGTCTCTACCTACATGTTGGCAACATGGCTCGATCCTCCCATCCTTCCAAATTCAAGTCCAGTGAGGAAAAAAAGAGTATCTGCAAAGCCAGGTTGATGTGTGGAGTGTTAATCACAGAGCAACAATATTTCAGTACAACAGAGGGGCTCTTTGTGATTTATCTTTTACTGCATTTTTATAAAGAGCAATATATTTTCTTATTTCTTTCCCTTGTTACCATAGCAATCTTTCCTAAATTAAATATGTAACCAATTACAAATGTATAGAGGGATTCTCTCTTCCTGTCACCTAACAGAGTCCCCAATTCCACTTTGATTAGCCCAAGATGGGGCACATGCCAACCTCTGAATTAATGGCTATAGTTAGGGGGATTTGGTTGGGCTAAATGGCCAGTTCTGGGTCACATGCCTCAGCCCCAGAGTCATGGGCAAGGTCCCACACAAAATGGAGAAGGGAGTGAATGAACACTGATATTCCCCAAATGCCCATTCCCTGTGATCTTTCATTCCATTATCTCCTGCCTGCAACAACCTTTCTCTCACTAAGGACATCAGTGGTTGTCTCAGTTGGTCTGTGCTGTATAGTAGAATACCATAGACTAGGCAGCTTATAAACAACAGACATTTGTCTCTCACCATTCTGGAGGCTGGGAAGTCCAAGATTAAGGTGTCAGAAGATTTGGTGTCTGGTGAGAGCCCACTTCCTGACTCATAGATGGCCATCTTCTCACTATGTCCTCACATGGCAGAAGGGGCAGGGGGTCTCTCTGGAGTCTCTTTTATAAGGGCACTAATCCTATTCATGAGGGCTCCACCCTCATGCCCTAATCACCTCCCAACTGCTCCACTTTCAAGTACCGTTGCATTGGGATTTAGGATTTCAACTTATGAATTTTGAGAGGGCACAAACTTTTAGTCTGTGGCAGTGGCCTCCTGCCTGTGAAATCCAGTGGATAATTTTCATGCATTATCTCAATGAAATTCCCTGCAGAATTGGGCTCTGATTATATTTTAATATTTTCTCCACATTCCAAGGTCTCTCTTTTCATTTTCCTTCCTATTTTACTAGCTCCTCCTTTTATTCCCACCAATTAAATATTTGTTGTTATTTCCCCAGGTTTAGTTCATAGCCCTTGAATCAATTAGAAATGCATTCAGCTTTAAGTGACAGATTGCTTGAGGAACAGTGGCTTAAGCCATAAGGATACTCATTGTTTCCTTGAAATGACCTTGGGTGTCTTAGAGCTACCCAGTGGTGTCATTAAGGACTCGGGCTCTTTCTATGCTTTTTCCTCAACATTTTTAGCTTGTTAGCTTTTCCCCTATACTTGTCAATCTCATAGTGACAAAATACTGTAGTGATGAGCATTTTATTGAGTTTAAAGCAGGGACAGTGATGAAGAACAATGCCAGCATCTCACTCTGTGAATCTGCCCTTTTACAGGTAGGACAAAACCTTTCAAAAATCCTCCTGGGAAAACTTTCCTTTCACCTTATTGGCCAGAACAGGGTCACATGTCTATCCCTGGCTGCAAAGGCAGCAGGGAAGGGGGTAGTCAGTCAGTGAAGTCTGCCACCCCACACACTGCCCCTGAACAGCCCTCTCCGTCCCCCAAAGCCTTGGCTGCCATCTTTACACTAATGCTCCCAGATTTCAGTTCAGACCTTTCCTTTGAGATACAGAACAGTGGAGGTCAGACCTTTCTAGCTGGGTAAGTCTTGGGCACTGTACGCAGTCCACATGCTCAGAGCAGAACTCAACGTCGTCCTCAAGTGTGTGCTTCTTCCCACGTTTTCCAGCATGTCCCACATTTCTGCCACAAATAAAAACCTAGATGCCGTCTCAGTCCTTGTCTTGCTCACCCTGCTCTTGCTGTGAGGGATGGAGTCATTTTC
This sequence comes from Orcinus orca, assembly GCF_937001465.1. Lineage (NCBI taxonomy): Eukaryota > Metazoa > Chordata > Mammalia > Artiodactyla > Delphinidae > Orcinus > Orcinus orca. The sequence continues at coordinate 70,118,295 of NC_064574.1, read as the reverse complement.
CCAGTGTTCACACCCTCCCAGGTTTAAACTCTGTATCTGTGCTCTTGGCCACATGACTCTGAGTTCTTCCCAGTAGAGGCAGAACACATTGCCCCACCCCATCCGTGTTGGGCGTGGCCTGGAGCGGGGGTGAGAGCGTCGACTGCCCATTCTGGGCCAAGGCTGGACACTCGCATGTTCCCGAGTGTTCGCCTCGCTCAGGTGATTGCTACCGAAATCTTGGTCTCTGTACAGCAGTGCTGAATCGAAATCATGGAGACAGAGTTTTCGGTGAAGAAGAAAAGAGTAGCTTTATTGCTTTGCCAGGCAAAGGAGGCCACAACAGGCTAATGCCCTCAAGACTGTGTCCTCCCTGAAAGGGTTCAGTGAGTAAAACTTACAGTGTTAGCTCAAAATAGGGTTCTTCATAAGGATCGGGGCAGGTGCGGGGTCTGCATTCTTCTCTTCTCATGGAACATTTCAAAGCCGTCAAGGCCAGCATCGGGAGGTCCAGAGATGGGCTCTGGTGGTCTTTGGGGTTATTGTACAGTGACCTTCTCTTCTGGAATGAAGAATGCTTCAAAGAAGAAGAATGTAAGGGATTGTTTCAAAGAGGATAAACACCGGGTGCCTGATATAGCTTTAACTAACAAATGAGTTACTCTAGGCTATTAGGTGCAAAGGAATCATTAACAAAAGAAGGAAAAAAACATATGGAAAGAGGGCGTGCAAGTGAAGCGTAAGGCGATGGAGACCTAGCTAGTCCAGTCAGTTTTAGCTATAACATGATCTGCCATGAGAAGGACGTGCTCCAGGTGGCTACAACCCCTTCCTTCTGGACCCTGAACGAACCCTGGAGCCTGAGCCATGTGTGGACTGAAGCCGACCTGGAGCCTGGAGCCAAGTGCAGCCTACTTACAGCTTGCAGCAGAGCACAAGGACAGCCTAGATCAGCCTAGCTGCAGTCCCAGGAGCATGAGAATAAATGCTTTTTGCTGTAAGCTGCTGAGCGTCGAGCTGTTTGTGTTATGGCGTTATTGGGGCAAGGGTTCACTAATACAAATGCAACGATCCAACCCCAGGAACACCTTTTTTTTTTTTTTTTGCGGTACGCGGGCCTCTCACTGTTGTGGCCTCTCCCGTTGCGGAGCAACAGGCTTCGGACGCGCAGGCTCAGCGGCCATGGCTCACGGGCCCAGCCGCTCCACGGCACGCGGGGTCCTCCTGGACCGGGGCACGAACCCGTGTCCCCCGCATCGGCAGGCGGACTCTCAACCACTGCGCCACCAGGGAAGACCAGGAACACCTTTTATGTTCCTGTTTCATCTGTCCCTCTCCCACTGGTCTGTTCTATCTAACTGTCAAGCCCCAGCTAAAATATCAGCTGGTATGACGTCTTCCCCGCCCTCAGGGTGCTTCTGGTCAAGCAGAAAACAGCTATTGAAGAGTAACTATTCGTTCAATGTTGCAAGTGTTTAAAAAGGAAACTAGCTTGAGCACAGAGCAAGGAACCTGCACCTGTTTTGGGCTGGGGGTCCCGCAGGGCTTCCTGGGAAAGTGGTATTTAAGCAGAGTATGGATGAGAAATAGGATATGGCCAGATAAAGTGGAGAGGCAAGAATACTTCAGGAGGAAGAAAGAGTTTGTGTGAGGACCCTCAGGGCAGGGAGTGAGGTTGCCGTGACCGAAGGGAGGACGCCCTAAGGTGGAGCCAGATGGGGGGGGGGCGGGACCCAGGGATCCAACCTTTGTCCTAAAGGCAACCAGAAGGTTTGAGGTAGGGGCATGCTGGCGACTGGGTCATGAAAGGCAGAGCAGGTCTCTCCCTGGGATCCCACCGTAGTTTTAGCTCTGTTATCACATCTACGTCCCTGCCTTGCAGCTCTGTGTTTAAGCATGGTCCTTCTTTTGAGACTGTGAATAACTCCAAGAGAAAGATGGGGTGGCCGATGAGTGCCCCCCACCCCAGAGCACAGGCATGGTGGAAGGAAGAAACAAACACAAGGAATTAATATTTAATAAACGCAAGCTTTGTGCCAGGCACTGGTTTGGGTGTTTCACCTGCTTTGGGAGGCAAGAGGGCAGAACTTTGACAAGGATGGAGGAGGGAGGGATGAAAGAAGGAAAAGGTCCATCACTCATTTTCGGATTTACCCTAAGGACAAGATCCAGCCTGCAGCCCAAAAGATTCAGATTAGATTTGAGCAAGGTCTGCTCCACGGAGAACGCGGGATGTTAGACGCTTAAGTGCATTTTCAAGGCTGGAGGAGAGTTTCCTCCTCTGGCAATTGTGAGGAGTGAGCCCAGTTCTCGTGGGGACTGAGTGGTGAAGTGATTGTGCCGAGAGGCAGGGGCCAGGCTGGTGGTCCTGTGGAGTCCTCTCCCATCCCTTTCTGGGTGTGACTCAGATCCCCTGGAAGTAATTTGTCCACAAGTGCTAGGAAGAATCTACTGGGCTATTTGGGGAAGGATGTCTTGCTGAATTCAAGGTAAATAATGGGCATCAGGTGCCACCTGAAGGCCAGGTAAACTTGGGGAAAATTTCTTAACCTAATTTGCAAAATGGGGCTTAAGCGCAATGACTCTGTAGCGTTGCTGGAGGGAGAAATATGTCACATGTCTTACGTTCAGTGATGGTTGGGGGTCTTTTCTGTGTCTAGTGACCTCTTTTGGGAATGAGGGCCAGATCCATACCCTTGACCTCTTTGACAGTCTCTGTCTCCTATTCCTGCTATCAGAGAGGAGGGAGGGAGAGAGAGAGGGAGAGAGAGAGAGAGAGAGAGAGAGAGATCAAGTGTGCTCTGAGATAATTTTAATATTTCCCCTTTCCAGAGGGAGAGAGGGAACAGAGCATCTTTTGTTCACCTCCATGCCGCTGCGCTGTGATATAGACTTTCAGAGATATTCATGTTGTGATTTATTCAATTCTTTTTCTCCGCTGATTTTAATTAAGTTCCTGAGCTGTCTCCAAGCCTGGGGAGCGGGAACAGAACATGAAACATTGAGAGCCAAATGCTTTTCCTTTGCAATTGAGTTTTTCCGAGTTCTTAAAGTGCTTCACGGGAGAGGTAAGAGGCGTCCAGAGGCTGAGGCATTTCCTGTGCTCCATCAGTCCCTAAATAATAAACATAAAAATTAAAATCCGGTTAAGAAAAATCACAGAAGTCATTACAGCTTGGTGGCTGATGGGGACTTTGATCAAATCTTTTACGCAATTTCACAGTTTCTGGGGGAATTCACTGAGCTGGCATTGATCTTGTTCATGCCAGATGGATTGTTTTCTCCCAGCAGCCACGGTGCGGAGAGCACAGGACCTGCCACCTCCCAAACCAATTTCATCTTCGGATCTAAGTTCATGTCATGCTTTTTAAGGGCAATGCCGTGGCAGCTTCTGGACCAGTTCCTTGGATTCCCATCAGGCACAGCCCACACCGGACCTCCAGCAGGCCTTCCCAGAGATATGGAAAGTCAGTGAGGTCCCAGAGCCAGCCTCTGATCCTTGGGCCAGAGGAAGGTCACTCAGTAGGATCTAAAAGCCAGATGGCTGACCACCGGCCTGTGGTCAGTGTTGTGGAAATGGCAAGTTTGAAAATGCAAATGGCAAGTTTGAAAATGCAAATGCTTTTGGAGCCGGCCTACGACCTAAGAAGAGAAATAGCCCGTGTATGGACTTTGGCAAAATGGTGGATCCAAGCTGGGTCTAAAGTGGGCAGCCCTTTAGGCCAATAGTTATCACGTGGGAACCCTGGCTTGCTGTGGCCAATGTTCTGAATTTTCCAAAAGCCAGAAACAAGGACTTCGAGTAATACGAAAATTAAAATAAAAAAAACCCAAATCTTATATTTAAATATTGAAAACAAATTTCCAAAAATTTAAATCACTTTGCTGGTCAAACAACATACATCTGCAGGCTGGAGTGTAGCAGTGGACACTGGTTTTCAATCCCTGACATGTTGGTGAAAAGGGAATGCTTGGAATCAATGTCCAGGCGCCATCACCTACCAGCTGCATGACCTTGGCACGTATTTTAACTTCCGAGGCTCCACTTATAAGGACAGTACGTAGAGCACGGTGTACTCACAATGTAAAAAGCCTGGCGCACAGTATGTAACCAATAAATGCTATAACGGTTGATGTCATTGTCATTGTTGGCTTCTTCTTTATCATCACCGTCATTGTGATATGGGTGATTTATAATACGAGATACATATATATATTTGGTTACTGTCCCTGTTTCTGGCCAAAGAGCTCCTAAAACTCTTGGAATTTCCTAAGCTATGATAGCAAGAAAGGTGTCTTTAGTTATGTTAACGAGGTGACTTTTGGGGGTTGATGATTAGTTGAGCCAACCTTGTGAGTAGAGGCTTTGAACTTTCAGGCCCATCCTCAGACTCCAGGGAAGGGAGGGGAGGGGCTGGAGATTGAGTTCAACCACCAATGGCCAGTGATTGAATCAATCATGCCTATGTAATGAAGTCATCATAAAACCCAAAAGGACTGGGTTTGGAGACTTTCTGGGTTGGTGAACACATGGAGATTCAGGGAGAGTGGAGCTCTTGGAGAGGAATGGAAGGTCTGCACCCCTTCTCACATACTCTGCCCTGTGCCTCTCTTCCCCCTGGCTGTTCCTGAATTAAATGCTTCTATAACTCACTGGTGATCTAGTAAGTAAAATGTTTCTCTGAGTTCTGTGAGCCACTCTGGCAAATTGATCAAACCCAAGGAGGGGGCTGTTGGAACCTCTGGATGTATAGTCAGTCACAGTGGTAAGTCAGAAGCCCAGGTGACAACATGGACTCCAGATTGGTCTCCAAAGTGGTATATATATGCACAATGGAATACTACTCAGCCATAAAAAAAATGAAAGAGTGACATTTGCAGCAACATGGCTGGACTTCGGGAGTATCATACCAAGTGAAGTAAGTCAGACAGAGAAAGACAAATATCATATGATATCACTTATATGTGGACTATATCTTGTAATAAACTTTAATGGAAAATAATCTGAAAAAGTATCTATATCTATGTCTATATCTGTATCTATATCTGAATCACTTTGCTATACAGCAGAAACTAATGCAACTTCGGAAATCAACTACAATTTAAAAAATAAAAGAAATGAGAAAAAAAATCATCATGTTGTACACCTTAAACTTACACAATGTTATATGTGAATTAAATCTCAGTAAAGCTGGGGAAAAGAGAAATGTGATGAAACATGCAAGTTTCACATTAGACTTACTGAATCAGACCCTGGAAATGGGGCCCAGTGATCAGTTTTTGTTTTAGGATAATTCTCAATTCACACAGTTGTAAGGAACAATGCAGAGAAATCTTCTGTATACTTTTCCCAGTTTTACCTCAATGGTAACATTTAGCAAAACTGTGGGCTGTGCCCCCTCCTTTGGGTGGGACATTGGGGCATTGTGCTGGTTAAGTGGCCTGAAGCTCAGAGGAGTGGCCTCAGCCCAGTGGGGGAGCCCAGGGAGCAGTGGACCTGGTTTTTAATGAGATGACTCTGGCCCCGGAAGCCCAGCGAGCAGCCCTGTGCCCTGGGGTGTCCACTTAGAGTGTCTTGAATTAATTCTGGGCTGCAACCAGGTACTAGAATTGAATTATTGAGACACTTACTTCTGGACACGGACAGGAAAATCTTGGGTAGCTTGAGCCTTTACGAGAGCCCCCCAGATTTAATTTTGGGTGTGTGTGTCAGCTCTGTATTTTCTTCTTTTGGGAAGGGGCTAAGGGCTTGCAAGGAAGACAGGAAAGGTAAGTTTTGTTACGGGATGGAAGAGATTTCACACGTGGGGCATCCAATCTTCCACTGACTGGAGTACCTTCCACGCCATTGGACTAACACCATGCAACACAGAAGTCCTTATCATTTCCAGTTCACATTTTGGGAACATGAAAACAGAGACCAGGGTGACTGAGCCCAATGCCCAATTTCTAGGGATGTTAGAAACTGCGCCATGTGACCCCTGAAGAACTAGTGGAGAGCTGAAGAATCAGTTCATCTTAGAAGTCAAATCATTGATCTCTTAGGTCCCCTGGATGGGATCATTTCCTGCAAATAAACCCTGTTAGCACATTTGACAGATACTTGGAGTTTACTGGAGTCATCCCGTTTTCCCACCCAGCGTTGCGCCTCCTCTAAACCCATGTCCTTTCCAAATATCTTATTGTGCTGTGACACTCATCTCTGCCCCCATTTAATAGGTAAAGTAACTGGGGTCCAGAGAAGGTAGGTGATGTGCCTGAGCTCACACAGTGGGGAGCATCACAGCCAGGATTTGAACCTGGGTGGGCAAAACTCTGGAGCACAATGCTCTCCCGCTACCATGTGGCTCCTCTCCTTATTAGAAACACAATGTAATTAAGTGCTCGGGGCTTGCCATAATTCAAAATACACTACACAGCAATCTACCCAAGACACCATTCATAATGGAGCAATGACAGGGGAACTGCCCTCCGGACAGGTGAGAGATTCTATCCGTCTGACTCCATCATCACCGTTACTCGCACTGTATCTCGATTATCTCCCCCATAAGACATATTTACAGCAATATTAAAAGGGAGAGGAAGGGATATATTACGTTCCTTATGTACTACATATATTACATGCCCATGCCCATCACGGCCCAGATGATGCCAGACAAGGCGGGCTGCGGTGATAGGAGCAAAGTCATTCTATCAGTTTCAAACGGGCCAACTACCTCCCCATGTGATGGGAGAGATCAGCATCATTATCAACACCCCCATTTCACAGAGGAGAACACTGAGCCTCAGAGGACTGAAATGATTTGCCCTAGGTGCCCCCCGTCTTGGACTAGTGGAGGCAGGACTTGGCCCCAGACCTTCTGATTTCATATCCCCTGAGACCCTTATATTACAGATGTCTCTGGGGATGTGTTCATTCATTCCCTCATTCATTGATTCATTTAATATCTACTGAGTGCGCACCTACTGCGGGCTAAACGTGAGGTGCTGTGAGGAAATTGTGAAGGAGACCACCTACACTCCCTGGTCAGAGAGACCAGAGCAGGGGTCTTGCCCAGGTTGATTTTCCCCAGGCAACATTGCAGAGTCTGGAGACATTTTCGGTTGTCACAATGAGAAGGATGCTACTGTCATCTCCTGTGTTGATGCCACATAAGTTGCCAAACACCCTACAATACACAGGACAGCCCCACAACAAAGAGTTATCCATCTCCAAATGTCAATAGTGCTGATTGTTGAGCTGCCCTGGCCTAGAGCATATTGAAGAAGACAGAATTAATCAAATTATTCCATTCAGGAGGGTATGGTTACAAACAGAGAAACAAGAAATGTATAAACATCAACAGCCATTGCTTTTGTAGCACACACTGCCAGGCTTGGCTCCAAGTGCCTTTTACCTCTACTAACTTAGTCCTTAAAACAACCCTGTGGGATTGGCATTATTGTCATCTCCAATTATATAGAGGAGGAAACTGAGGTTCAGAGAGGTTAAGTACCTTGTCTAGTGTCACACAGTCAGGGAGGGACTGGGACTTGAATCTAGGCTGTTTGACACCAGCTTCCCTGCCTTTGGCCACTACCTTGCACTGCCTCCTTGTGAGACAAAGGAACTTGTCCTGGTTTGGGGTTGAGGGATGCTCTGTGGAGGAAGAGACACATGATATGAGATTTAAGGAACACTAGAGCATAGGGGAGAGAGGGAAGAGCATTTCGCTCAGGCGGAACAGCATGGGCAAAAGCCACATGGCAAGAGGCACGGTTGGGAAAACGATTGAAAGTGACTGTGATAGGAGAGCAGAGGTCTGGGGTGGAGATGAAGCTGGAGGGTCCAGCAGGGCCACAGGCTGGGTTTGCAGGGAGGGTGTGTTCTGAGCAGAGCAGTGGCAGGGTCTGACTTGGACTTTGAAGGTCTGCTCTGGCTGCTGTGTGTAGAGGGGGGCCTGAGTACAGGAAAGGACAAGAGAGGAGGCAATTGCAATGCGAGGAGACTGGGCTGGCATCACTGGGCTGCAGAGAAGTGGACAGATGTGAAAACTATTTAGGAGGCCAAACTGCCAGGATGTGGTGATGGACGGGGCGTTGGGGCAGGGTGATGGGTAATGCATTGATCGCCACCGCATGCCTGACCTACTTGTGAATTAGCCCAAAGATTGCTGGTGGACAGCCCTGGAGACTGCTGGGAAGGGCTGCTGGCCTTGCCCACCCCTCCTTGAACCTGAAAGCCCCTGTCCCTGGTCGTGGTCCCCGCTGCAAAGCCCAGGAGCAATCATCATTGTTGTCTTGCTCTGTTGACAGCCCTCTGCCTGTGCTTTCAGATGCCTCTAACTCACAGATAATTAATGTCAGCCAGCTGTCACCACACCCTGGCTAATCACAGTGCTTGGGGGTAGGCACACTGGTCGATGAGCAGCCCAGGGATCTGTCAGCCCCAGGAAAGGGCGCGTCACTTGCCCAGTCACTGGAGAGTGTGCCGTGAATTTAAGCACACGCCTGTTTCCTTGAGAGGCACTGGCAGTCTCCATCCCATGGGAGGCAGATGCTCAAGGTCATGTCTGCAGGTCCAGGGACCCAGGCTGGGCAAAAGGAGAGGGAATAGGTAGGGAGTTTACTCCTGACGGGTGTGGACACAGCCCCTCCCCTTTCCTACGTGTAAACCACAGTGGCTTCTATTTCAGACTCAGTGCTGTGCTCAAAATTCAGATAATTAAGTGCGTTGGCACAGCCGTGAATTGCTTTCGCAGTCACACGAAGACACTTGTAGCTCCCCAAACACTTCAGCCTTTGCTGAATTTCTTTGCCTTCGTCTGGGCAGTTCCTTCTGCTCGTTGCAGTTTCCTGAGCCCCCAGTTCCCACCCCCACTGGCACATGAGCCATGAAGTTAAACTCGTTGCTCAGCACTCTTTTTCCAAGGAGTTGGTGTCAGCCCCCGTGTTCCAGCAACACACTGTGTAAACTTCTAGGACATTTATTCATTCATTTGTTTGTTTGTTCATTCATTCATTCACCAGATCAGCATTGAGTTCCCATTGAGCACGGCTCTGCGCAAGAAAAAACGGTGATCAACAAGGCGGACACGGTCTGCGCCAGGGCACAGTCTGCAGGGCAAGGCGGCAGCGTTAAGAATGATGCAAAGTGTTGTTAATTACAGCGTCATCAGTTCTTCTTTCCACGTTGCATTTGTGTCTCTGTTTCCAATTCTAGGACTCTGACTCCATGGGAATCTCTCTGAGGTCAGAGACTGTCTGATTTATGTCTGGGTCTTCGCTGTCCAGCACAGTATATTCACAGTGACTATTTAATGAAAGACAGTGAATGGAGTAAATGAAAGCTGGATTCACACACCCAGGACAATGAATACTTCTTCATCCAGAGAGCTGCGTGCCATCCCAAGCTACCCAAGGTACGTTGTGATGTGTCAATACAGTCATTTGAAGGAATAGTTGGGCACATCAGATACAGCCTGGGCAGGGGAGGGTCCCTCTTTTGGAGGTCTGGTTGCCCAGGCAAAAACTCAGAGACAGCCATCTCAAGCATCTATTATATGTGTAGCACTGTGCCCAGGGCACGAGGGATTGAGGCTTCCCTCTGAAGCTGAGTGGCAGGCTGAACTCTGGGAGACAGGAGACAGGGCGAGGGCAGCAGAGACCCTCCAGTTGGTCTAGGAAGCTCCAAGGAGCATCAGCTTGCCCACCAGTGCAGTGGAAGGAAACTAGAGGGGAAGAGGCAGTGAGGGAGTCAGCTCCCCATCTAGGAAGGTATTCAAGAAGATCATAGAAGATGCCTTGCTCGAGATGCTGCATTCCCAGTTGGAATAGGCAATCTGAAGGAGCTATTGGGATGGGCTAAGTGTGAAACTCAGCAAGCTTCTGCCGTGGGTCTCATAGGGAAGGGGACTTGGGGTGTAGTTAGGAGCCCTTGTCTCAGAATCAAACAGACTTGTGTGATTAAATCCTGGCTTTAACCTCTTAATAGTTGTGCAATAGTGAGGAAGTCATTGAACTTCTTCTTTTTTTTTTTTTTTTTTTTGCGGTACGCGGGCCTCTCACTGTTGGGGCCTATCCCGTTGCGGAGCACAGGCTCCGGACGCGCAGGCTCAGCGGCCATGGCTCACGGGCCCAGCCGCTCCGCGGTACGTGGGATCTTCCCGGACCGGGGCACGAACCCGTGTCCCCTACATCGGCAGGCGGACTCTCAACCACTGCGCCACCAGGGAAGCCCCCATTGAACTTCTTTGATCCTTAGTTTTCCCCTTTGTAAAACGGGGGAAATGACACTTACATGATAACACCTGCAAAGTATGGTGTACGGGCTTGACAAACGGGAGCTACCCATGCTGTTTGTAAAAGATCAAAGGCCAATGCAGGGAACGGACCGGTGCCCAGTGGATGGGGAAGCGGGGTAAGGAAGGCTGCACATGCTGGGTTTGGGGCAGATGGCACCTGGGGAAAAGCCATAGCAGGAGAGGGGTGCCAGGGCAAGGAGGCACCAGGCACCGCCCTGCAGAAGGAAGTGAGTGGGTGAGGGCTGGCTGAGCAGGGCTCCTACTGAGGGATGGCCAAGCTCAGGCTCCAGCTCTCAACTCATCTTGAATCCCCATTAAGGGGATGGCTTCAGGGCCGACGTCTGGCTTCTGTTCTCTTCCAGCTCTGGGTGCTTTGTGCTTCTGGGGTCCCAGTTATCAGCAAGAGTGATTCCTACCTGTTCATTTGTTTCACTTCCTTCTTCCCCTCTGGTAGAAGGCTCCTCATTCATTTGCTCCCTTTTAAAGTCAGTCGACAAACCCTTCTGAGAACTGCTTTCTGGCTGACTTCTTGCCTAGGGCATCTAGCCTAGGTGCTGCAGAATTGCAACAGAGATGGAGCAAACAGAGTCCCTACCCTCAAGAACCTCTAGCCTGGAGGTGGAGGCAGAAATGTGGCAGGGGACTGTCATACAGTGTGCCAACTGACACGGCAAGTACAGCCACTATAATATAGCTAACACTGCATGTTCATTGCACGTAAGTTACCTTATTGAGTCTTTGCTACACCCCTTGGGGGGAGGAGTTGAATCTCAGAGAGGGTAGTTCACATTTCCAAGGTCACACAGCCCTTATCGGTCAGGTCTGCCTGACATCCATGTTCGTGCTCTTAACCACTATGTTATGCAGCCTCCTTATGTCTCCTAATTCATTCGATAGATGTTTATAAAGCTCCTACTATGTGTTGGGGACCATAATAAAGGCAGATACTACAACAGAGAACAAGGCATCTCCTGTTCTGTGCCTATGGGGAGTATACATTCCGACCAGGGTTCTTTGGAGCACAGAGGAACTCTTCTTGGGTGACATATTCACAAAGAAGGTGGCATGTGAATTGGGTTCTGAAGCATCTGCAGGAGTTTTCCTGGCAAAATATGGAAGTATGTGTGTGGGTGCCAGGTTGAAGAAGTCATCCAGGAAGTGGAAATAGCAAGGGCAAAGGCCTGGAAATGTGTTCCTAGAATAAGGAGAATTCCTCCCTCCCTGCTTCTCTCTTGTCCTTCATCCTTCCTTCCTTACCTCCTTTTTTCTCTCCTTCCTTCCCTTTTATTTCTGAATGGGTGATATTTTCACATAGTTCAAAAGTTTAAAGGCAAAAAAATGTGTATAGTGAATATCTTCCTCCCTCTCCATCCCTACCTCCACCCATTCATTTCCCACCCTACTCCCCCCCCACACCCGCATATCACCACTTTCTTTTGTCTCCTAAGCATCCTTCCAGAGTAGCTTTACGCAAATGCAAGCAAATATAAATAAGTTTTCTTATCTCCCCCTTTTATTTCACAGAGAACATGCCTACTACTCTGGAGAAAGATGAGAATTTAATGCAGCTGAAGCACAGCTTTGGGGGACCTGGGAAGCAGGGTATAGTGGGTGGAGATTTGGTTGTGAGGGGGCTTGAATGTCATCCTAAAGACCTTTCGAGTGTGGGCATATTCTAGGCCATTTCTCAGATTTTTCTCCAAGTCATGACACTTTCAAGGAAACTACAAACCCAGCCAGAGTTATCAGAAGCTGTCCGATTGACTTGATTAAAAACAAAACCACAGCCACAATCCACTCCCACCCCCCCCAAAAAAAATTAAGAAAAATGAAACTCAAGGCAAATGTAATCACAATGAATTTGTATCACACCGGGAGCTAGCTGCCTCTCTTGTTTTCTCCTTAATTTATTTTCTGGAAAACGTTCACTGACTCATAGAATAGTTCCCTTCCCTCTGTCAGCAACCAGCCCTTGGAACCAAATTGCTGGCTAAAAATAATGTATTTTTATTAAAAATCACTTTAAGTTGGTACATATTTCTAAGACAAATTCACATATGGATAACCACCCAGTATTGCTTGCTATAGATATGTGATGAATTATTTTAATCAGAAGTGGATTTATCAGCACTGCAAAAATAAATTTATGAGATTTTTCACAATCTGGTTGTCTTTTCTGATTCTTCATATTTATATTTAGTATTCAATGAAGACTAATCGTGACTATTGGACATTCAATAAAACTTCCCCAAAGCAGATTCATCTCGCCCATAATAAAGACTGACATTTTCTCCAGTCATTCTGGGAAATGTTTCCAGTCTCTACGTACAAAACTAGATGGGAAAATACATACACAGAGACTTTCCTCCCAAACACCAGCAGTCATCTTTGGCTCTGCAGTAGAGGAGTGCATTGGTGTGTTTAGTCAATCATCATCCAACACCCGCAGATCTGATGCTCACGGTGGCAGCCACTGCATAGAGGAAGAGAGTACTGAACGATTCAGAAAGGGCTCAGCCCTGCCCTGGCTCCCCGGCCAATTTGACTTGCAGCAAGAAAGACCTTAGTAGCCTCTTACTGTTAACTGGCTATGCTCAAAACTTAACGTTGTTTTATTTCATGTCCCAGAATGAAGCTTCTCTACGGCATTTGCAAGCAAGAGTCGTAGGACCAGGGATACGGGAAGAGCTGGTCATCAGGAGACTGTGTGTCAGTTAGGGGACTTTTGAGTGTAAGCAACAGAAGCAGATTCAGGCTGTCTGAAGGCATAGATCATGGTACAGGGACATGACATTAAATGTCAATGAATAGCTGAGCATATAATATGGAAATCTCAGTTGGTTCTTGTATGTGGTTAACACTTCTCTAACTTTTCCTCATCTCTCTAATTAACAAGGAGAGTGAATCCCAGGCTTTTTCTGGCAATGATATTGAGCCACAATAACAATGCTAGTTTTCATCGTATTTACGGCTGCTTTTGGCTGGTGGAAAGTTATACCAGTTTTTCATTTACAGTAGTGATCTCAAGTGTCCTTTAAAAATATATTTATTTGAGATAATGAATGAGTCAAATTAGAGGTAACGTATTGTTCATAATAGAACAGGGAGTAAAAGAATGGTAAAAACCATGAAAATTGCAGTCAGTTGAGTAAATAGATCTTATTCACATTGGTTTCTCTAGCAAAGAGGTGACTGAAGGGTTAGACAAGAAAAGGAATCTATTTTGTTCTAAGGATTTCAGGTATCTTACATAAATTAATTGAACTCCAACTTTAGCTTATTCAACAGATGAGGTCAATATCTCCCCTTGTACATTTCCAAGTTGCTAATGGAAAGGTTGCCTGGGACAGGACCAAGGACAGAGCACTGTGACCCTCCACTACAGACCTCCCAGTTCCACTCTACTCAATTATTAGCACCTTTGGCCAGGAGGGTATGACTTGTATGGCTTCTCATTCTAGGGGCTCATGAGAAGAAAGGGTCTTCTTTCCAGGACTCTGGCTGCCTCTGGAATCTAGTGGACCTGACAGAGCCCTCCATGCCTTCTTTCTCCCAATAAACCAATATCATCAGCTTTTGTTGATCAAGACATTGCTCTGGGTTGATGGGGCTGACATTAGCAGCTGGGATTAATCCGTTTTTTTCCCTTTCCATTTATTTGGAGGATCTCATTAAGGCAGGTTTCCTTCAGGAAATTGATGCTTTAATATTCTGCGTTGTCAGCTGAGGGCCTGAATTTTATTTCTTGAATAACATTTAATTAAATGTGCAGGCTCTCTTTCCCTGACGCATCAGTGATCACAGTGCTGGGCCCACCTCCATTGCTCTTTGGAAAATCAGCAGAAAGCTAAGTTGGGGGGGGGGGGCAATGTCCTGCTGTAAAATAAATTTTGTGGCCTGTACCTCTGCTGAAATTCGGGCCCAGGGTCCTGCTGACGCAGGCTGCTTCAGGTGCCTCGACTAAGACGCAACCACTTTGTAAATGCTGGTTCCTGGATTGTAACCTGCATCTTGTTCAAGAGGTATCCCAGAGGGGGACTCCCCTAAACCAGGAATCAACAGACTAGAACCTGCTAGCCAAATCAGCCCACAGCCCATTTCTTAAAATAAAGCTTTACTGGAGTATAGCCACGCCCATCCATTTATGTATTGTCTATGGCTGCATTTGTGACAGAACGGAAGAATCCCAGACCCTGTGGCAGGGCAGTAAGGAAGGACCAGAGCATCCTCTGGCCAACCCAGGCTTGTCTTTTTTTTTTTTTTAAGTGTTCTCTTTTTTTTACATCTTTATTGGAGTATAATTGCTTTACAATGGTGTGTTAGTTTCTGCTTTATAACAAACTGAATCAGTTATACATACACACATGTTCCCATATCTCTTCCCTCTTGCGTCTCCCTCCCTCCCACCCTCTCTATCCCACCCCTCTAGGTGGTCACAAAGCACCGAGCTGATCTCCCTGTGCTATGCGGCTCCTTCCCACTAGCTATCTACCTTACGTTTGGTAGTGTGTATATGTCCATGCCTCTCTCTCGCTTTGTCACAGCTTACCCTTCCCCTTCCCCATATCCTCAAGTCCGTTCTCTAGTAGGTCTGTGTCTTTATTCCTGTCTTACCCCTAGGGTCTTCATGACATTTTTTCCCCTTAAATTCCATATATATGTGTTAGCATACGGTATTTGTCTTTCTCTTTCTGACTTACTTCACTCTGTATGACAGACTCTAGGTCTATCCACCTCATTACAAATAGCTCAATTTCGTTTCTTTTTATGGATGAGTAATATTCCATTGTATATATGTGCCACATCTTCTTTATCCATTCATCTGATCATGGACACTTAGGTTGTTTCCATCTCCGGGCTATTGTAAATAGAGCTGCAATGAACATTTTGGTACATGACTCTTTTTGAATTCTGGTTTTCTCAGGGTAGATGCCCAGTAGTGGGATTGCTGGGTCGTATGGTAGTTCTATTTGTAGTTTTTTAAGGAACCTCCATACTGTTCTCCACAGCGGCTGTATCAATTTACATTCCCACCAACAGTGCAGTAGGGTTCCCTTTTCTCCACACCCTCTCCAGCATTTATTGTTTCTAGATTTTTTGATGACGGCCATTCTGACTAATGTGAGATGATATCTCATTGTAGTTTTGATTTGCATTTCTCTAATGATTAATGATGTTGAGCATTCTTTCATGTGTTTGTTGGCAGTCTGTATATCTTCTTTGGAGAAATGTCTATTTAGGTCTTCTGCCCATTTTTGGATTGGGTTGTTTGTTTTTTTGTTATTGAGCTGCATGAGCTGCTTATAAATTTTGGAGATTAATCCTTTGTCAGTTGCTTCATTTGCAAATATTTTCTCCCATTCTGAGGGTTGTCTTTTGGTCCTGTTTATGGTTTCCTTTGCTGTGCAAAAGCTTTGAAGTTTCATTAGGTCCCATTTGTTAATTTTTGTTTTTATTTCCATTTCTCTAGGAGGTGGGTCAAAAAGGATCTTGCTGTGATTTATGTCATAGAGTGTTCTGCCTATGTTTTCCTCTAAGAGTTTGATAGTTTCTGGCCTTACATTTAGGTCTTTAATCCATTTTGAGCTTATTTTTGTGTATGGTGTTAGGGAGTGATCTAATCTCATACTTTTACATGTACCTGTCCAGTTTTCCCAGCACCACTTATTGAAGAGGCTGTCCTTTCTCCACTGTACATTCCTGCCTCCTTTATCAAAGATAAGGTGACCATATGTGCGTGGGTTTATCTCTGGGCTTTCTATCCTGTTCCATTGATCTTTCTGTTTTTGTGCCAGTACCATACTGTCTTGATTACTGTAGCTTTGTAGTATAGTCTGAAGTCAGGGAGCCTGATTCCTCCAGCTCTGTTTTTCATTCTCAAGATTGCTTTGGCTATTCGGGGTCTTTTGTGTTTCCATACAAATTGTGAAAGTTTTTGTTCTAGTTCTGTGAAAAATGCCAGTGGTAGTTTGATAGGGATTGCACTGAATCTGTAGATTGCTTTGGGTAGTAGAGTCATTTTCACAATGTTGATTCTTCCAATCCAAGAACATGGTATATGTCTCCATCTATTTGTATCATCTTTAATTTCATTCATCAGTGTCTTATAATTTTCTGCATACAGGTCTTTTGTCTCCTTAGGTAGGTTTATTCCTAGATATTTTATTCTTTTTGTTGCAATGGTAAATGGGAGTGTTTTCTTGATTTCACTTTCAGATTTTTCATCATTAGTGTATAGGAATGCCAGAGATTTCTGTGCATTAATTTTGTATGCTGCTACTTTACCAAATTCATTGATTAGCTCTGGTAGTTTTCTGGTAGCATCTTTGGGATTCTCTATGTATAGTATCATGTCATCTGCAAACAGTGACAGCTTTACTACTTCTTTTCCGATTTGGATACCTTTTATTTCCTTTTCTTCTCTGATTGCTGTGGCTAAAACTTCCAAAACTATGTTGAATAAGAGTGGTGACAATGGGCAACCTTGTCTTGTTCCTGATCTGAGTGGAAATGCTTTCAGTTTTTCACCATTGAGGACAATGTTGGCTGTGGGTTTGTCATATATGGCCTTTATTATGTTGAGGAAGGTTCCCTCTATGCCTACTTTCTGCAGGGTTTTTATCATAAATGGGTGTTGAATTTTGTCAAAAGCTTTTTCTGCATCTATTGAGATGATCATATGGTTTTTCTCCTTCAATTTGTTAATATGGTGTATCACGTTGATTGATTTGCGTATATTGAAGAATCCTTGCATTCCTGGAATAAACCCACTTGATCATGGTGTATGATCCTTTTAATGTGCTGTTGGATTCTGTTTGCTAGTATTTTGTTGAGGATTTTTGCATCTATGTTCATCAGTGATATTGGCCTGTAGCTTTCTTTCTTTGTGACATCCTTGTCTGGTTTTGGTATCAGGGTGATGGTGGCCTTGTAGAATGAGTTTGGGAGTGTTCCTCCCTCTGCTATATTTTGGAACAGTTTATGAGAAGGATAGGTGTTAACTCTTCTCTAAATGTTTGATACAATTCGCCTGTGAAGCCATCTGGTCCTGGGCTTTTGTTTGTTGGAAGATTTTTAATCACAGTTTCAATTTCAGTGCTTGTGATTGGTCTGTTCATATTTTCAATTTATTCCTGATTCAGTCTTGGCAGGTTGTGCATTTCTAAGAATTTGTCCATTTCTTCCAGGTTGTCCATTTTATTGGCATAGTGTTGCTTGTAGTAATCTCTCATGATCTTTTGTATTTCTGCAGTGTCAGTTGTTACTTCTCCTTTTTCATTTCTAATTCTATTGATTTGAGTCTTCTCCCTTTTTCGCTTGATGAGTATGGCTAATGGTTTATCAATTTTGTTTATCTTCTCAAAGAACCAGCTTTTAGTTTTATTGATCTTTGCTATAATTTCCTTCATTTCTTTTTCATTTATTTCTGATCTGATTTTTATGATTTCTTACCTTCTGCTAACTTTGGGGGTTTTTTGTTCTTCTTTCTCTAATTGCTTTAGGTGCAAGGTTAGGTTGTTTATTTGAGATGTTTCCTGTTTCTTAAGGTAGGATTGTATTGCTATAAACTTCCCTCTTAGAACTGCTTTTGCTGCATCCCATAGATTTTGGGTCGTCGTGTCTCCATTGTCATTTGTTTCTAGGTAGTTTTTAATTTCCTCTTTGATTTCTTCAGTGATCACTTCGTTATTAACTAGTGTATTGTTTAGCCTCCATGTGTTTGTAGTTTTTACAGATCTTTTCCTGTAATTGATATCTAGTCTCATAGCATTGTGGTCGGAAAAAATACTTGATACAATTTCAATTTTCTTAAATTTACCAAGGCTTGATTTGTGACCGAAGATATGATCTATCCTGGAGGATGTTCCATGAGCACTTGAGAAAAATGTGTATTCTGTTGTTTTTGGATGGAATGTCCTATAAATATCAATTAAGTCCATCTTGCTTAATGTATCATCCAAAGCTTGTGTCTCCTTATTTATTTTCATTTTGGATGATCTGTCCATTGGTGAAAGTGGGGTGTTAAAGTCCCCTACTATGAATGTGTTACTGTCGATTTCCCCTTTTATGGCTGTTAGTATTTGCCTTATGTACTGAGGTGCTCCTATGTTGGGTGCATAAATATTTACAATTGTTATATCTTCTTCTTGGATCGATCCCTTGATCATTATGTAGTGTCCTTCTTTGTCTCTTCTAATAGTCTTTATTTTAAAGTCTAATTTTGTCTGATATGAGAATTGCTACTCCAGCTTTCTTTTGATTTCCATTTGCATGGAATATCTTTTTCCATCCCCTTACTTTCAGTCTGTATGTGTCTCTAGGTCTGAAGTGGGTCTCTTGTAGACAGCAAATATATGGGTCTTGTTTTTGTATCCATTCAGCCCATCTGTGTCTTTTGGTGGGAGCATTTAGTCCATTTACATTTAAGGTAATTATCAATATGTATGTACCTATTCCCATTTTCTTAATTGTTTTGGGTTCGTTATCGTAGGTCTTTTCCTTCTCTTGTGTTTCTTGCCTAGAGAAGTTCCTTTAGCAGTTGTTGTAGGGCTGGTTTGGTGGTGCTGAACTCTCTCAGCTTTTGCTTGTCTGTAAAGGTTTTAATTTCTCCATCAAATCTGAATGAGATCCTTGCTGGGTAGGGTAATCTTGGTTGCAGGTTTTTCTCCTTCATCACTTTAAATATGTCCTGCCAGTCCCTTCTGGCTTGCAGAGTTTCTGCTGAAAGATCAGCTGTTAACCTTATGGGGATTCCCTTGTGTGTTATTTGTTGTTTTTCCCTTGCTGCTCTTAATATGTTTTCTTTGTATTTAATTTTTGACAGTTTGATTAATATGTGTCTTGGCGTATTTCTCCTTGGATTTATCCTGTATGGGACTCTCTGTGCTTCCTGGACTTGATTAACTATTTCCTTTCCCATATTAGGGAAGTTTTCAACTATAATCTCTTCAAATATTTTCTCAGTCCCTTTCTTTTTCTCTTCTTCTTCTGGAACCCCTATAATTCGAATGTTGGTGCGTTTGATGTTGTCCCAGAGGTCTCTGAGACTGTGCTCAGTTCTTTTCATTCTTTTTTCTTTACTCTGCTCTGCAGTAGTTATTTCCACTATTTTATCTTCCAGGTCACTTATCCGTTCTTCTGCCTCAGTTATTCTGCTATTGATCCCATCTAGAGTATTTTTCATTTATTGTGTTGTTCATCGTTGTTTGTTTCATCTTTAGTTCTTCTAGGTCCTTGTTAAATGTTTCTTGCATTTTGTCTATTCTATTTCCAAGATTTTGGATCATCTTTACTATCATTATTCTGAATTCTTTTTCAGGTAGACTGCCTATTTCCTCTTCATTTGTTAGGTCTGGTGGGTTTTTATCTTGCTCCTTCATCTGCTGTGTGTTTTTCTGTCTTCTCATCTTGCTTATCTTACTGTGTTTGGGGTCTCCTTTTTGCAGGCTGCAGGTTCGCAGTTCCCGTTGTTTTTGGTGTCTGCCCCCAGTGGCTAAGGTTGGTTCAGTGGCTTGTGTAGGCTTCCTGGTGGATGGGACTAGTGCCTGTGTTGTGGTGGATGAGGCTGGATCTTGTCTTTCTGGTGGGCAGGTCCACGTCTGGTGGTGTGTTTTGGGGTGTCTGTGGACTTATTATGATTTTAGGCAGCCTCTCTGCTAATGGGTGGGGTTGTGTTCCTGTCTTGCTAGTTGTTTGGCATAGGATGTCCAGCACTGTAGCTTGCTGGTCGTTGAGTGAAGCTGGGTGCTGGTGTTCAGATGGAGATCTCTAGGAGATTTTTGCCATTTGATATTATGTGGAGCTGGGAGGTCTCTTGTGGACCAGTGTCTTGAAGTTGGCTCTCCCACCTCAGAGGCACAGCACTGACTCCTGGCTGCAGCACCAAGAGCCTTTCATCCACATGGCTCAGAATCAAAGGGAGAAAAAGTAGAAAGAAAGAATTAGTAGAAGTAGAAAGAAAGAAAGAAAGGAGGGAGGGAGGGAGGAAGGAAGGAGGGAAGTAAGGAAAAAAGAAAGAAAGTAGATAAAGTAAAATAAAATAAAGTAAGATGAAATATAATAAAGTTATTAAAATAAAAAAATAAGTATTAAGAGAAAAAAAACGGACGGATAGAACCCTAGGACAAATGGTGGAAGCAAAGCTATACAGACAAAATCTCACACAGAAGCATACACATACACACTCACAAAAAGAGGAAAAGGGGAAAAAATCATAAATCTTGCTCTCAAGTCCACCTCCTCAATTTGGGATGACTCGTCGTCTATTCATGTATTCCACTGATGCAGGTACATCAAGTTGCTTGTGGAGCTTTAATCCGCTGCTCCTGAGGCTGCTGGGAGAGATTTCCCTTTCTCTTCTTTGTTCTCAGAGCTCCCAGGGGCTCAGCTTTGGATTTGGCCCCGCCTCTGCGTGTAGGTCGCTGGAGGGCGTCTGTTTTTCGCTCAGGCAGGAGTGGGTTAATGGACCAGCTGATTCGGGGTCGCTTGCTCACTCAGACCCGGGGGGAGGGGGGGAGGGAGGGGCACGGAGGGCGGGGCGGGCCTGCGGCGGCAGAGGCTGGCGTGACGTTGCAGCAGCCTGAGGCGCGCCGTGCGTTCTCTCGCGGGAGTTGTCCCTGGATCCCGGAACCCTGGCAATGGCGGGCTGCACAGGCTCCCGGGAAGGGGGATGTGGAGTGTGACCTGTGCTCGCACACAGGCTTCCTGGTGGCGGCAGCAGCAGCTTTAGCGTCTCATGCCCGTCTCTGGGGTCCGCAATTTTAGCCACGGCTCGCGCCCGTCTCTGGAGCTCCTTTAAGCAGCGCTCTTAATCCCTCTCCTCGCGCACCAGGAAACAAAGAGGTAAGAACAAGTCTCTTGCCTCTTCGGCAGGTCCAGACTTTTCCCCGGACTCCCTCCCGGCTAGCCGTGGTGCACTAACCCCTTCAGGCTGTGTTCACGCCGGCAACCCCAGTCCTGTCCCTGCGCTCCGACCGAAGCCCGAGCCTCAGCTCCCAGCCCCTCCCGCCCTGGCGGGGCAGCAGACAAGCCTCTCGGGCTGGTGAGTGCCGGTCGGCCCTGATCCTCTGCGCGGGAATCTCTCCGCTTTGTCCCCTGCACCCCTGTGGCTGCGCTCTCCTCCGCGGCTCTGAAGCTCCCCCGCTCCGCCACCCGCAGTCTCCGCCCGCGAAGGGGCTTCCTAGTGTGTGGAAACCATTCGTCCTTCACGGCTCTCTCCCACTGGTGCAGGTCCTGTCCCTATCCTTTTGTCTCTGTTTATTCTTTTTTCGTTTGCCCTACCCAGGTACGTGGGGGGTTTCATGCCTTTTGGGAGGTCTGAGGTCTTCTGCCAGCGTTCAGTAGGTGTTCTGTAGGAGTTGTTCCACGTGTAGATGTATTTCTGTTGTATCTGTGGGGAGGAAGGTGATCTCCGCAGCTTACTCTTCCGCCATCTTCCTGGAAGCCTCTCCAGGCTTGTCTTAAGCTGAGTGCTTGCTTTATGTCAAGCGTTCGATATTCTTCATTTCATCTCAAGCATTCTTTCAACACATACTTATTGAGCACCTACTTTGAGTCAGACATAGTTCTAGGTGCTGAGGATGAGATGCTGAACAAGACAGTGGAGGCCCTGGCTTTATCTGCCACAAGAGGAAGACGAACAATAACCAAGTATCCAAATAAATATATAAGCAAGAGAGTTTCGGATAGCAATATAGATCCTGGAGAATATAAACCAGTGCGAGAAAGCATGATGGTGTGTATGTATGACAGTGTTGAGAGGTGGTCAGGGAGGGCTTCCCTGAGGAGGTGACATTTGTGCTGAGATGTGAATGATGAGTAGGAGCCAGACAGAGAAGGATCTGCAGGGAGAGCAGCCCAGGTGGGGTTGGGGAATCAGCTGGTGCAAAGGCCTGGTGGGAATGGAAAAGAGAAGGATTGAAGTCAGGGGGGGTGGGGAGGCACCCCTGGTGCAGGGACATATGGGATTATGCTGCCAGGCTGCCGAATTTGAACTTTATTATAAGTATAATGGCAAGCCTGGGAATACTGACCTAATCTACTTTTAAAAATTCACTTTCCCTTCCATGACATAGTAATGAGATTGGTATTTTTATTATGACACCCTTCCTGTGGCATTTTTTTGCAGTTTATAAAAAGCTCTTTTGTTTTCTCTCAGAAAATCTTGCTCAGGATTGTCAGAAATGTGAGGGTACTTGCCCAGGCTCAGCCTGTTCACGAGTGGCAGAGTTGGAGTTTGAACCCAGCTCTGTTTGACACTGAGGCCAGCTCTGTCAGAGCCCCTCTGGGCCAAGGTGCGGGCCTGGTGGGAGAGGACAGAGGCTGCGTCATGCTGGTTTCTGGAGACTGTGTGGACTCATGGATGTCTCACATAATTCTGAGTCAGTGTGGTCCAAGCCTGTTGGCCTCCCATTCCTGGGCTGGGCACCTCTAAGCGCGTCAAGATATCTGAACCTCAGTTTCTTAAATCTGTAAAATGGGTGGATAAAGGCTCCTACCTGGAAGAGAATGAGATGGATAATGTACCTAGAGGGTCTGAAGCATATATATTTTTAGGGAATATCGATATCATCCTTCCTCCCCTGCCCTGACTGTGGAAGGGGCAGGAGGAAGTGGGGGAGGAAGAGGGGGAGGAAGGGGGGAGGAAGAGGGGGAGGCATGACACTAAAAGCACTATCCATAAAAGAAAATAATCAATAATAGGACTTCATAAAAATTTGAAGTCTGCTCTTTGAAAGACATTGTTAAGGGAATGAGAAGACAAGCTACATATGAGGAGGAACTATTTACAAATCACACATCTGAAAGGGACATGATCTAGAATAAGCATGGAACTATCAAAATTCAAAAATAAGAAAATAAACAATCTGATAATGAGCACACACTTTGGCAAAGACAGACAGTAAATAAACACATGAAAAGATGCACATCATTTGTCATTGGGGGATAATCAAATGCCTACATTTCAAAAGACATGTTAAATATTGGTAAAGACATAGAGCAATTGGGATGCTCATACGCTGTTGATGGCAATGTTAAGTGGTTGGACTTTATATTCCTACGTATCTCCTAACAAGCATATGCTCATACAGAGGCTTTTACATGTGCATTCACAGCATTTTTATTTGTTATCACCATCAACTGGTGAACGGATAAACAGATTATGGTATAACCATATCACGGTATATTCACATACTACTATTCAGCAGTAAAAATGAACAAGCTATTGATCCATGCAGCAGTGCAGTTAAAAATAAAAATTGTGTTGAGTGATGTATTTAAAGTGATGAAAGGGAAAAAACCTACAACCAAGAATACTTTACCCAGCAAGGATATCATTTAGATTTGAAGGAGAGAGAGAGTTTTACAGGTAAGCCAAAGCTAAGGGAGTTCAGCACCACTAAATACAAATAAACTCAAAATGGAATAAAGACTTAAATGTAAGACCTGAAACCATACAACTCTTAGAAGAAACATAGGCAATACTCTTTCTGACATCAGTCTTAGCACTATATATATATATATCTGTCTCCTCAGGTAAGGGAAAAACGCAAAAGTAAACAGATGCGACTACATCAAACTGTAAAGCTTCTGCACAGTGAAAGAAACTGTCAACAGAAAGAAGGAAAACTCTGCCTACTGAATGGGAGAAGATATTTGCAAATATTATAGCTGATGGGAGGTTAATATCCAAAATATACTAAGAACTCGTACAACTCAATACCAAATAAACAAACAACCCAATTTAAAAAGTAGGCAGAGGACCTGAACAGACATTTTCCCAAAGAACATCAGAGGGTCAGCAGACATATGAAAAGCTGCTCCTCAGGGAAATGCAAATCAAGATCATAATGAGATAGCGCCTCACACTTGTTAGAATGACTGTTACCAAAAAGACAACAAATAACAAGTGTTGGTGAGGATGTGAAGAAAAGGGAACCCTTGCTTACTGTAGGTGGGAATGTAAATTGGTTCAGTCACGATGGAAAACAGTGTGGAAGTTACTCAAAAAATTAAAAATAGTACTACCATATGATCACGCATTTCCACTTCTGGACACTTTTCTGAAGAAAACAAAAACACTAATTCAAAAAGATGTATGCACCTTAGGTTCGTTTCAGCATTATTTATAATAGCCAATATGTGGAAGCAACCTAAGTGTCCATCAGTAGATGAGTGGATAAAGAAGAAGTGATACACACACATGTGCGCGCGCGCGCACACACACACACACACACACACACACACACAATGGAATACTACTCAGTCATAAAAAAAGATTGAAATCTTGCCATTGTGACAACATGGATGGACCTGGAGGGTATTACACTAAATGAAATAAGTCACACAGAGATAGACAAATACCATATGATTTCACTTATATGTGAAATTAAAAAAGCAAAACAAATGAACAGACATAACAAAACAGAAACAGACTCATAGATACAAACAAGTGGTTACCAGAGGGGAAGGGGTGAGGGATGAGTGAAATAGGTGAGGACGATTAAGAGGTACAACTTCCAGTTACAAAATAAATGAGTCATTAGGATGCAGTGTACAGCATGGGGAGTATAGTCAATATTATTGTAATATCTTTGTATGGTAACCAGACTTATTGTTCTGATCATTTTGCAATGTATAGAAGTATTGTTATCGCTATGTTGTGCACCTTGAACTAACATAGTGTTTGTAGGTCAATTATACTTTAGTTTAAAAAATTATTAAATTTAAAAAGAATATACAAGAACTTATTTATTGTGGTCTTTTTCTGGGACAGGAAACTGGGAAACTGGGGTTAGGGATAGACAGGAAGCTCAGGTTTACTGCATATGGACTTGTAATTCTGATCTTTTTTAAAAATTAATCAATTAATTAATTTTGGGCTGCACTGGGTCTTCGTTGCTGTGCGCAGGCTTTCTCTAGATGCGGCAAGCAGGGACTACTCTTCATTGTGGTGCGCAGACTTCTCATTGTGGTGGCTTCTCTTGCTGCGGAGCACAGGCTCTAGGCACGTGGGCTTCAGTAGTTGTGGCATGCGGGCTCAGTAGTTGTGGCTTGTGGGCTCTAGAGCACAGGCTCAGTAGTTGTGGTGCACCGGCTTAGTTGTTCCGCGACATGTGGGATCTTCCCGGACTGGGGCTCGAACCCATGTGCCCTGTATTGGCAGGCATATTCTTAATCACTGCGCCACAAGGGAAGTCCCCTGATGTTTTTACTTTATACAAATATAACCGATTTTTTAAAGTATCCCCCCCCCGCAAAAAAAAATCAAAACCATAAAAGTTAAAAAAAAGACTCCAAATTAGAATTTGCCTGGGCGTGTTCACGTTTTCAGCTTATTTTGGTGCAGGCTTTGGCATATGTGTTAGTTAAACTAGGCTGTATTGTAGTAACAGACCCAAATATGTAATGGATCAACGCATTAGATGTGCATTTTTCATTTATATAGCAGTCTTGGTTGAGCATTCAAATCAGCAGGGTGGTTTCTCTGTACATAATCAATCAGAGACTCAGACTGTTTCCATCTTGTGGCTTTTCCTTCCCTTAAGATCTTAGAACTAGTCTTAAGCATTCAGCAGAAGGGAGGAAAAAAGATGGAGAAGCAAGCATGGGAGGCTTTATGGACTAGACCTGAAGTGGCTCACTTTACTTCTCTCAGTCTGTTGGCTTTAACTCATTGCATGGCTACACACTGAAAGGGAGTCTGGGAATTGTAGTACATCTGATGCATAGGTGGAAAGAAGGTGTGTTCCATGTATAGCCAATAGTCTCTAACAGTTTTAGTGCACAATCACACTCAGTAATATTCACTGAGTCAAGCTTTTCAAAGCCTCCTGCAGGAATGAAGTTCAATGAATAGTCTGAGGTCCTCTCAGCATTCCTCATGTCCTTTCCCAGCATCTGCTCCCTGTACCCAGCTTTCTGACCTCTCAGTAGGGGAATTGTAATGGAAGCGGCATCTGAAGGCAGAAAGAACACGAGGCTGAAAGGCAGGAGGTCTGAGTTCTAGTCCCCATTGTAATTATCTGAGTCTTGTTTCTTTGTAATACGGAATGATGACATTTTTATTCCTAGAAGGGTTTGAACTCTGCCTTATTATTGATAGTTCAGTCTTTAGTGATAGGGGAGGAGGGGGGAGAAATCTAGGAAGGGAGGAAGAAGCTAATGGAAAGAAGGAATGGAGGACGGAATCGTATTTTTTTTGAGAACTTACATGTGCCAGAGATTCAGTTATTAACTTCATATGCATTAGTTCTTTTAATTCTCAAGACAATGCTGTGAAATGTCACTATTGCAAGATCCATTTTATAGGTGAGCAAACTGGATCTAGAGTGCTAAAGGGACAGGGTCACTTGACTTCCAGGGTCACACAACTAGGGTATGATGGAGCTGGGATTAGAATCCAGCTATTTATGACCCCAAACCCTGTGCTCCAAGCCAGTAAAATGCAGCCCTGGGGCTTTCTAGTAAATCCATTCTTTGCCAGAGCTTTGGATCACAATCCCCTCTCTGCACGTAAACACATCGGTCCAGAGAGTTGGAGGGTCCTCCTGCTATTCATTTAATATTCTGGAGGAAATAGGTTTATGACCTCAATATGTTTCTCCCTGTTAAATGTTACAGCTTCTTTGAGCTTTGCATTTGACTTAACATTGCTTTATGGTTGGTTTGGGGTTTCTGCAGTGAGTTTGGCTGGGGTCCTCCAAAGGTGATGCTGCCCGCTTCTGAATTCCCTTTCCACAATTTACCCTAAGTCTGTTGGGTCTATATCTGGATCACTTAGGGCTTGCATCTTAAAGCATGTAACAGAAAACTCAATCACACTTACCAAACAAAGAGCAAGCGACAAGAAATCTGGAGGGAATCAAATCATGGCTTAAGCAGCTCTGTAACATGATCACTGTCTCACACTCTCTTTCATCTCTACCGTTCTTAGCTTATGGAATTTGGCTTTAGGCTTATGACTTCATGGTCCCAAGATGGCTGCCACACCTCTTGGCACGACATCAAATTTCAGGCATGACATGAAGGGAAGATGAGAAAACTAAAGCCAGTCAAATCTGTTTCCTTTTCAAAAGCCCAGAAACCTCATCCAGTGTATTTATTTATTTACTTGCCATGGCTGAATTACGTCACCCTTATCTGCAAGGAAGATTGGGAAGTGAATATTTTTAAATACACACCTTGCCAACCAGAACATTTCTGAGATTATATTAGTAATAAATAAGTGGGTACTGGAGTAGGCAACTATTGGTATCTGCCACAGTCTTCTAAATATCTTTTAGATGTGTCCATTTCCCTTTATCTGCACTGACACTCCAGGCCAATATTATTTTTTTCTTGGACTCTGAAATATCTTCCTGGCTTGTACTTCCACTTTCCCTCTTAACTCCTCCTTCCTCCCACTTAATCTGTTCCCTATACTGTGGCCAGAGAGAACTTTATAGAACAGAAATCTGACCATGTCATTCCCCTGAAGGATAATGTATTGAGTTAGTACTATGCATTTTATTTTTAATTTTTTCTGCTGTTAAAGAAAAAATGAGAACTATTTGCCTCCTTTTTTTTTTTTTTTTTTTTTTCGGTACGCAGGCCTCTCACTGTTGTGGCCTCTCCTGTTGCAGAGCACAGGCTCCGGACGCACAGGCCCAGCGGCCATGGCTCTTGGGCCCAGCTGCTCCGCGGCATGTGGGATCCTCCCAGACCGGGGCACGAACCCGCGTCCCCTGCATTGGTAGGCAGACTCTCAACCACTGCGCCACCAGGGAAGCCCTGCCTCCCTTCTTGAACTGATGTGTAAACAGGGTCTGAAGTGAGTCTTAGCAGCCTGGGGCTTCTTTTGCTTAAGGGAATATTTAGGAGCTGCAACGATGCTTGGTGCCTGGAGATAGAAGGAGCCTAAGTTGGGAGAGAATTTCCCAAAGATTGGGGTGAAGAAGGGTTTTGGGGTTCTGCTACATCAGAACCCTGATTCCTTGTGGTACCCTTGGGAAGCAGATGACTTAGAAGGAGGATGCCACATGGTACATCTAGGGACACTGGGCTCAGATGCCGGGGCACCAGCCTTGGCAAAGACCTTATCTCACAGCTTTGGGAAAAACATAGCCCTGGGCTTAGTTTAATACTTTTGTGTCATCATCTGAAAATTCTTAATAATCTTCAAACAAGATTATTATTTTGCACAAATCATGTAACTGGTCCTGATGTCAGTGACAAGTGTGACCCAGAAGCCTGGATGGTGTAAGCCTCCGGGAACATTTGTACAATTTTTTGAGGAATTGGAGTAGAAGCCCCAGTGATAACTAAGACTGAATTTCCTTCCAGGTGAGGGGTCAGAGTCAGATTTAATTTGATTATTGAGACAAAAGGGAAATAAGATGGTATTTCTTGTGCCTGAGTATGATGGTGATGTGAAATTCACACCTATTACACCTTCAGAGGTTCCTCATTTTGCTCAGGACACACTCCACTTCCCAAGAGTCTATGGCAGAGCAGTCTATAGAAAGTCAAGACTGAAACAAAGTTATACAAAGTTGACATCTTGTAACAGGGAGAGGAAACTTTGTATGAGAGTTTGGTTCTCCCAGAGGAGGAAGGGCTGAAAGATGAAAGGAGGGGAAGTATGTCCTGGGGACAAAATTTGCACCACTTTTCCCTACAGGAAGCTCAGGAGGAGAGAGCAAGTCTTTGGCCAGATTGTGAAGGCAAGGCACTTCAGAGCTTCTCCCCTCTGAGTGGCTCATGCGTGTATCTCTGAACCAATCACCGTGGCCAGGGAAATAAGATAAAGCCAGCCGTACCCATAGTCATTCTGGGTATAGAAACCAACCAATCATCTTTTTGCTTACTCTGGTTTGTGTTGGGTTTTCTATTTGCAACCGAAAAGGTTGCTTCACCTGGAATACAGGTCCCAGAAGTCCTAGTTCTTTCCACTGAATTCCATAAAAATAGCAGTCTCTTCCCCGCTATTCACTGGTTCTGATTAACATTGACCCAGCAAAGAGATCAAGGCCGGGAATGACCTTTACCCCTCCGTCCCCCTACTCAAGGATCCTGGAGGAAATGGGGGCATGGATTCCTCCCTTCTCAGTTCTTAACAGCCTATTCCAATGAATAGAATTTCTGTCTAATTTTACCATTAACAGGAAATACTTTAAAAGATTTAAAACATTTAAGTAGGTTAATTCTTTTCAAAAAGAACAGTGAAGTTTTAAAAACTGCTTCCATCAGTAAATTTAAAATACAATAAATAATTTAGGGATCAATTTTCCCTCCACAATGAAGAATTAAGAACCTTCAGTCTCTCAAATAGTCTCTTTAGAAAAGCTACAAATTCTTTCTTTCCTTTCTCTGGCCTCAGACTTGGCACTTGGGCTTGGGGTTGGGCTGCTGGTCATGTTTTAGCAGCTGAAATTCCTTTCCAGTAAGAAACATTTTCTTTTAATTGCTTTTCTCCGTCCACCCCCTCCCCAGCGATATTCAAATCCTCCATTTTTTTTCCTCTGTGAGCAAAAGAGATGAGGTATTTATGGCCATTTTGCAGATGCAAAAACTCAGTGAGATTAAGTGACTTTACCAGGCATGTGGAATAATCTGAGTCAATTTACTCCTCCTAACAGTAAATAAAACAATCATACTTATTTTCTCTGAAGGAGACTGATGTAGCCTCACTGTACAGGGTCAGATCAGTCAAGGGTGAGTGGGAAACGTAGTTCATTTCCAGGGAAATGCAGAGAAGTAAACATGGGGACTTTGAAACAGGGCCAGGCAGGGTTGGGAGCAGAAAGTAATGGTGAGGCAACCAGGGTCTTCCTACAGCGAGAAGCCAGTGCTTAGTGTTGGAGTCACAGATGGAGGAAATGCTGTTATCGGAGCCCAGAAAAATCTGGAGTCAAGGAAGAGCCAAAGCAGATATACTCACTACAGCTTTGACAGCGAGTTGAACTGACTCTGCTCACACAATTCCAGTGTCAAGGAACTCACTGCCTCTAGTGATCTGTCTCCCATCTGCCTGCCTCAAGTTTCCTTCTTGGGTTGCACTGGACTGTCCACTCTTTTTTTTTTTTTTTGTGGTACGCGGGCCTCTCATTGTTGTGGCCCCTCCCGTTGCGGAGCACAGGCTCCGGACGCGCAGGCTCAGCGGCCATGACTCACGGGCCCAGCCGCTCCGCAGCATGTGGGATCTTCCCGGACCGGGGCACGAACCCGTGTCCCCTGCATCGGCAGGTGGACTCTCAACCACTGCGCCACCAGGGAAGCCCTGGACTGTCCACCCTTGATGACTGCTGCTGTATTTCCCCTATTTCTCCCCCATCTTCCTTCATCATTCCTGCAGCACCATGAGAATCAGGTCAGCTTCTGCAGCTTCTGGGCCAGGCAGATGTCACGGAGTCCCGTGGCTCCCTCCTACACTGACATTGGCCCTGTCGCTGACTTTGCACCATGGTGGGCAGAGGGAAGAGAGAGGGAGGAGATGAATGAGGCATTAGCAAGGTGGGACACATTCAGCCTTATCCCCCGTCAGGGAGGGACAAATGTTCTGGAAAAAGGGTAACAGAGGAACTTATCCATGGCCTAGATCCCACTGTTGGAAATTAACTTTCTTGCTCAGGCAGCAGGTGATTAGACAGATGAGAACATGCGGTGTATTCTTGGAGGGGTTGGTGTGTCCTCAGAGGAGGGGGGCTGAACAGAGAAGCAGATGCAGAAGGTTCTCTGGTATTTTGCTCCTGTTACCTGGTGTAATTAGAAACAGAAAGGTCTCCTCCTGCTTCTGCTCCTAGAAAGGTTATCATTGCTACATTTCCTGGGCTCTGCCTCAAGAATGCCTCCCAGCAGGTGCTTTCTGTACCTCCTGTTTTCAACCCTTGCAAAGGATTTTATTGCAGAGATTTGCATCTATTTGGTGGTGATGGGGGAACATGGAGATGTGGCCCCCTCGCCGCTGAGCACTGGGCGGATAGCAGGACTGCATGTCTGGCGTGCTCAAGATTCCAGGCACGTGGTGAATAAGGACCAGTGGGCTGTTGCCACTTCCAGTCCCATCCATGGACACGGCTGGGACAAGTGTGGTGTAAGCAGAGGCAGGACACTCCTACCATGGCTGCTTGGCATGTCCTGGGCCTGACAGGATCTGCCAGACATTTCAGGATTTGGACTCTGATTGCAGTCCCCAGCCCCCTCCCACCCAGCCAGAAGGTGCTAGAACTATACCCTTGGTTTCCCACCCACTTCCCTGTAAACTGCTCACTAGAGCCTTGTTGTTCCTGCCACAGCTGTGTCGGAGCTGTCAGGTTACTGCCCTGCCGCTATCTTCCTCTCAGCCTGTGGAAAGAAACCAGTGAGGCTGCGTGGGTGACTGGGGTACATGTGTGTGACATGTGTGTCTGTGATGTGTGCGAATGTGAGTGGTGTGTGTGTGTGCATGTGTGTACAGCAACCTCACAGACTCTCTATATAGTTTGCTACACTTGTGCTGGGGAGGTGCACAGGGGTGTTTGCATCTACACAAATAGCTCAGAAATGTTATGATTTTTGAAGTCTTCTTTCTGTTCTACATGGATTTTCTGCTTTTCTTCTCTGCTGTTGACTACCCAACTCTGACTTTTGCCTGCTGCCACCATGCCTGCTTCTAGGATACCCACTGCCAAATTCACTTACATTAGCTCTGAAGGAAATCAGAAAACCAAGTTGCTAGACTTCTGTGTAACACATGAGCAAAGTCTTTGAGGGAGAGGAGGGACTTGTGGCATGAATTTTGGCTTCCTGGAGAACTTTCCTGGACTCTCTGGGTCACCTGAGTTCAGATAAGTGATGGGTGTCAGTGACCAGCTCATAACAGACGACCCTTGTCCTAGAACAGATTATGTAAAGTTCAATACATTGAAGAGGAGCTATTTGCTCAATTGTTGTCTCTGACCCTTTGCAGAAGGGATCACCTTCGGGTTCTTTTGAGCAGGATCTTCCTTGATGTGCGTAAAGACTCATTTGCACAGAAACCAGAGGCAAAAATACCTAAAGACAGTGTATTACATGCCACTGGCTCAGATATTCTTCAGAGAAGGAGAGAAACAATCCAGACCAGACCAAGAAGATTCCTCAGGGCTGGTAGGATAAACACTAAAACCTAGGGTTTACTCTTAGGATCCCCAGGAAAATGCTTTATACCCAGTCCCTTATTTCCAGAACATCATCTGCAATCCATAGAATCGTGGACACCAGTCACCCAGTCAATCCGCTGCCTCTAAGGTAGGGTCCTCACACGTGAAAAGCTACTACTGAGGTTGGTTCCTCCCCAAGAGCAGCCCCTGAGAGAAGGATGTGGGTGCATGTAGTTTATTGGGGAGGTGATTCTAGGAAGCAGTGACGGGGAAATGGGGAAGAGAAGAAAGTCAGTAAAAGTGTATCATCAAGAAGGTTACTTCTGTGAGCAACTGAGGCTGAGTCCCAGCAGAGAACTCTGGGAGGCAGTGTGGACTGCCCTGCCCTCATCTCAGCAGAGGGAAGGGATCTAGAGCAGTTGTCCATCAGGCCCCATCAGTCGTCAGTGAAGGGCTGCTCCTTTAGGGGGATTAATGTTCTCTGTGCATGCACAGAAATGGCAGAAGGTGTGAGTGTTGAGTGGATCTGGGCAGAGCCCTTCAGAACCTGCTACAGCTATTTTTCTTTTGACTGTCAGTTACGAGCACGTTCTCTTGCCGTGATTTTGCCCACACTGTACCAGTTTCCCCCAATATCCCTTTCCTTAACCCAGTTGTGTTCAGGCTTAGTGGGAGCCTTGCCCTCTTGTCTTATATTTCTAAAGTCGCTGAGGTTTTCATCTGAGGATGCCCTCTCCCCTCAATTCCCCAAGGGTAGTCTAGACATCGAATCCTTAGTCACCAGCAGCTGTAACCTCTGATATTAGTGCTGTCACTGTAGCGCTGGTATCCCTTGTGCCCCGGGGAGCACTGAGCTCTCCTAAGCCCTTGCTGCAGAAGTCTGTGAACCTATGGGTTCATATTTAGCCTGCAGACAGTTTTGTTTGGTCTGCAAATGTCTTAAAATACTTGAAACCAGTTGCCAGCATTTCCAATGTGTGGGATGTTCATACAAACTTTGGAATTCTGGCTTCTCTTGAAAAATTGCAAGACCTAGAAATGTGGGAATCATATTTCCACCTGGTATCAGTGGGCTGGAGCTAGTAGCAGCTGCCCCCCCGCCACCTAGTTGGGACACGTGTTTTCTAGGTGGCCAGTTTCCACTGGATGACCAGACCCACTTAGATTGCTTCCCTGGTCTCCATGGGCACTTGAGCTTGCTATCCCTGCCCTGCCTTCCTTGGCCCCTGCTGTGTTGCCTCTGCCTCATTTTCCCTGCCTGTGTGCTCACTTGTCTACTGGAACTGGATGGCTGTCTTGTCTTTCCATCCCTTTGTTTTCTTTCTAATCTTCTCTCTGGATTTTGCTGGCCTCTTCTACCTGGGGTGTAAGACTGTGCTTCCTGTTTTCTTAACTATTTACTGAAGTTGTGTTATAAATGAACAGAAATTATGATCTTCCCACAAGCCAGACTTTTAAGTGCCACCTGCCACCTGGGCTCCTGCTGCCTTTATCCACTAATTACTGTGGGCAAGTTTGGATTTTGATGCCAGCCAGACTAGAGCCCAAGACAGCAGGGCACTTGGGATTATGTATATTAGACTATGGGTCTATGTCCTTGGGAGATGCACTAGGCTTGTACCTATGTCTAGAATTCTCCATTCCTTCCACCTCAGGCTTCTCCACTTCCCATCAACTCATGCTGCTGAAATCCCAGCATGCTTTGCACCTGGATCCAGTAAGGTTGCTAACATTAAATATATTATAATTGTCACCCTCATTCCAGATGGTTTTGTTGCCATGGAATTCTGTGAAGGTGCAAACCATGCAAGAATTCTCTTTCCTGGTCTGAGCCCAGCTAATTAGATCTGTTCTGAATCCAGTGTTAGAAAAGATATTGCCAATCTAGCAAGCAAATATCACTTTTCTCCACCTTTTATGATAAATATTGGTTTTTCTTCTCTGTGCCTTTTTTTTTTTTTTTTTGTAAAAGAAAGGGTAGGTATTGGGAGGAGGAAGCCCAGGTGATCTGGAACTTTGAGTACCATTTGTTTCATTGATTACCACGTTTGAGGTAGAAAGGAGTGAAGGCAGAGAAAGTGATTTCTTAAAGCTGATTCACGTGTCTCCTTGGACGATGCAAACTACACATGATCAAGTTCTTTTTTGATAGAAAATGACTGATACAAGGACAGAAACAGATGAGTCACTTATTTTTGCAAGTTATTAACTGGATAGAGTTTGTTAGAACTACAGTGTCATAGAATCTGAAAGTTGACTGCGACCCAGCCCTGCTTTTGCAGAACAAAACAAAACAAGCAAACAAGAAAACCTAGCTTTAGTGAGAGGAATAGAATCTCGTGCAATCATTCTTAGTTAAGCAGGTCAGCATTCGTTGACAGCCAATATATGGCAGCCCTGGCTGGTGGGGACCTGAGATGAAAGTTATAGACTTTATCCCCAAAGACCTGATTTTTCAACCTGCGGGGCTAACAGCAGTGTGGTGGTGTGGTCACTACCCAGGATTTGTGGCCAGACCTGCCTGGATCACATCCCAGGCCTGCTTGTCTCCTGGCTCCCAACTTTGAGAAATGGATTCAAGCTCTCTAATCTGATTTCCCTCATCTGTAGAATGGACATAGTAATGTCTTCCTTTGAGGATATGTCATGAGCTTCAAGGATAATTTGGGTAAAATGCTCAATATATAGCAAGTTCAGTAACTAGTTTTCAGAGTAATTTCCATGAAAAGTGATATGTGTTGGGAGTGTAATGGAGGGGCACCTAATCCATTTTGGGGAGTCTGGGAAGGTTTCAGGGAGAAGGGGATAAAAACGAAGGCACTCCAAGCAGAGCTGTGAGCATTGTGGGGGAGGAAGGGAATGTTTGATGAGAATGAAGGTTATATTTTGTGGAGGAGTAAGGAAGGGGCATAGAGGTGAGGGAATTAAGGGCGAAGTGGTGGCAGAGCAAGACATCATTGATGGAACAAAAGAAAGATTTGAGGGAGGAGGACACCCGTTTCCTGATCTGGGTCCCTGGTGGATCACAGTTCTACCCATGAGAAAAGAATTGCAGGGCAAGACAGGGTGGAAGAAAGGTGAGGATTGCGGCTGTCAGGTGGGCTTTGCGGTGTTGGTGGGACTTCCAGCTGGAGATGCCCAGTAGGCAGTGGTGATATCCAGACGGAGATGAAGCCTTGGGTTATGAGAGAGTCCTCAGCACACGGATAGCGGCTGAGGAAAGAGGTGAGGACAGGACCTCACTGAGGAAGGGGCCAAGTGAAGAGGGAAAAGGACCCTTGATAGAACCCTGAGGAACCAGATGTTTAGGGGCTTGGCAGAGGAGGAGAAGCCAAAGGAGGAGAATGAGGTGATGCTCAAACCAGAAGATAATGTATTCATCCATGATACTGAAAAGTCGGGCAATTATCAGGCTGTAGACATCACTGGAACCAGGACCTAAAATGCAATACAATACAGTGCAATACAATAAAGGTAAAATAAAATTTTCTTTTTTTTCTTCCTCCTCTTCCCCTTCCTTCTTCTCCTTACCTTTCCTCTTTACCATCCTTGTGCTGACTACATACCTTGCGTAAGTTTCATTCGTGAGGTGGCAAAGGTGGCCTCAGGTTTTCATCATCCCACGTTTCATCCCAACAGACAAGAGTGGGATTCACTTACCCCATCACAAGTCCCAGGTTGACTCTTGGGTCTCTCGTGCTTGCCTGACTAACCAGGTCACCCTGGATCTTATACCCACCATGGATCCTGGGAGCGAGCACAGCACCACCCAGACCCACAGACTGAAAACGAGTGAGGGATAATTCTAAAAAAAGCCAGTGAGTAAAAAGGGATGCTGGCCAGACAAAAACACAAGATGTCTTCCTGAAGAGTAAAAAAGCCATCATCTGAAAGTGAAAAATTGGCTGAATTTAGCATGATGAGGATCTGACCACATTCTCCTCTATTTCCTCATTTTGCTTCAGACTATGAACAACTTGTTCACAGACAGGTCTGGATTGATGGGTGTTTGCAGACCAAAGGACAAGGCAAGGACCTTAGCTTCTTCCGGGAGAGAGTGCTTGTCACTTCTCTATTTTCATAAAGAGAAAAAAAAAAACCCTCCAAGTCTTTACACTGTTGCAGAGCAAACATAACTGTGACTCATGTTTCACAATTTATGTAGCCGCTTCGCATGCTTTTGACAGTTCTATCATGTTTTAGATGCTGCGAAATATTTGTTTTCCTCTGTGAAGCTGGGGTGGTGAAAATCCACTTGCTTCTTGATTACTGATGCTCTGTGCTAGGGTTTCCCAACCTCAGCCCTGTTGACATTTTGCGCAAGAGAATTCTTTGTTGTGAGGAGCCGTCCTGTGCCTGGGACGATGTTTAGCAGCAGCCCTGGCCTCTACCCACTAGATGCTGGTAGTGAGCTCCCAGTTGGGGCAAACAAATGTGTCTCCAGACATCACCAAGTGTCTGTTGAGGGGGGAAGTTTCCCCTGATTGAGAACCACTGCTATGCACTTTGGTTTCTAGCCATGTGTTGTGCTAGGAAAGCAATACTTAGACACGAGGAAGGGCTTGGGGATAAAAATAAATCACGAAAGAGGGATACCTCTGTACCTTTCACAAGGTGACCTTGATGAGGTGCACCTTGAGGACCATCTGCCACAGTCCCTTACTTTTCTCTCTCCCAGATTTCAGGAGAAGGAAGACACAGGAACCTCATCCGGAAGCAGAATAATTAAAATCTAGGTCTAAATGAGATGCTTGTAATATAATAGGAACCAGTTGGAGCTCTCCAGTCAGTGAATGGAAGAAACTTGCTGCTTATAAATAGCACAATTGGCAGCCAAACCCCCCGAAAAACACTCATCATGCCCGTGTCAGAGGAAGATGTGTCCCATGCTTTAGACGCTGAAAATAAATACCGTGAGTCGAAAATAAATGGCATTATTAGCATAAAGGGAGTTTCTAATTAACTAGTAATCGTCCATTACTGCAGCCTTCAATTCATTAAATTGCATAATTACATAAAAACTCAGTTGATGCTTGATTCAGTCAGTGTATCTGGTATTGTCTCCTCAATAATTAGTTCGATAATTGTCAGTTTGACAGGGCAATTAAAAATGTTTGAAGACATTGTGTCAGCTTCCCCGTACGAGACTGCACTCTGTAGGACGCTTCTAGGAGAAACCTTCCATCTGGGCGGCTTGATGGTTCCAAGCTCCTGGGACGAAGAGAAGGAAGAGCTGGGGGCTGGAGGATTTGCAGCTTTCTGGAGGGAAGTTATTCTATCTGGGTGAACTGAGTATCTTTAAGGGAGTGGTCACAGCTTTAACTGCTGGGATATGGGAGACGTGGAAGAAGCATCAGGAGCTGTATACGAATAAGTGGGAAGGAATCTGATTCTGGGTTTGACTGTGCAGGCATCAATATTCAGAGTGTTGGGTCCAGGGTGTGAGGGCCGCAGCATGAGGTTTTCAATGTCAGGCTGGCTGAAAGCATCCTGGAGTTCCAGTCCAATTTGGATTAGGCATCCATTGGTGGCTAGTTGCATTGGAAAGCTACCCCTTGTAGGAAGGAGGTGACCAGCGAAGGCTGTATGTGTGTTATGTTATGGGGGGTGGTTTTAGCTGGTCAGCATGCGTTCAGGATTCCCAGGTTTATATGTTTGTGTCGGTGGCAAAGACTATAGCTTGCTAAGTTCTTAGTGTTCAGGACCCACTCTAGGCACAAAGATAGCAGACCTGTGACCACAAAACTAATTCAGGTCCCTACCTCCCTGGCAAAGCTGCCTCCTTGGCCCCTTCCCTGGTCAGAATTTGCTCAGGAATGAGGGAGGACAGCTCCTACATGGGTCGATCACCAGCCATCCTGCTGAGCTGTGCTGAGGAGGCCCCAGGTCATTTGGATGTGCTGGACTGCACATGGTTTAACACCTAATTATTCTGGTCTGTGTAGAGCTGAGAAAGCCCAGCGGAAGGGTGAACCTTCTCCTCAATTTGGGAGACCAGCAAAATGTCATGAAACTCCTAGGTGGCTGGTCCCAGATTTCCTTTGCTCTCAAGTCCTATTTGCTTCCTGCCTGGCTCTCTAAAGCTAAGGAGGAAGACGAGCTTTTCTCTCTTACAATCAGCTGCAGATGGACATGTTGATAAGACAGAGAAGCAAACCACAGGGGAAGGCTGCATTCAAGGTATCATTCTCCATGGCAGAAAGGATGTTTAATCAAACATTCCATGTTCTTGGACCATGATCCAGTTAGGTCTTAACTCCACACAGCAGCCCTCCCTTGTTTTTGGAATCGGGTTGAAAGGAGGACTGAAATTTCTACCCATATTTTATTCTCTCCTATGATCGATGTGGTCTTATCAACCAGAGCATTGACCAGCCAGGTGTGTTGCTGCCCCTTCAGGGAGGGAGACGGATGGAACCCTGGAATAGTCTTACCTGCTCTTTTGTGGGATTCTTCTCCAATCTTTACAACAAACCCTATATGCATGTCAATGAGTTGAGTGTTCACGTACTTTGGTGACTCTGTCTCAAGAAGTCTCTAAAAGTCACCAGTTGGTTAGTTCAATTAAGGCCACTCCACAGGTACTATAGCGTAGAATAAGGAGGCCACTCTCTCGCTAGGGCTTTTCCACCAGAGGTGCACTCAAGATCCCCCCGTGAATTTTCTAAAAAAAATAATGCCTGTACCTCACTCTAGACCTACTGAGTCAGCATACGAGTATACATGAGCAAAACTTTAAATTTTTAAGTTTAAAAGGAAAAAACTCTTAAAATTTATTGGTATTCATAGTCTCCTTCCTGTCCCACTAAGTATCTGACCTTAATTACTCCTCATTCATTCTCAGCCTCCAGCTCTTTCACTAGGTGGGTCTGGGTCCTTTTGTATAAGTCAGGGTGATTATGAAAGAGCCAAGAATTTCTCTATCAATGTCTATATCCATTATCTATCTATCTATCTATTTATCTATCTATCTTCCTATCTCTATACAAGACATAGATCCTTACCTGTGCAAGAGGGAGAAAAGATAGGAGTCTGTGGTGATAGATTATGGAGTGAAGGGGAGTTTTGGTAGGAATCACCTTTAACTCACATTTTGGTTAATAGATTGTTGTTCTTTTTTTTTTTTTTCTTTTTTTTCTTTTTTTGCGGTACGCTGGCCTCTCACTGCCGCGGCCTCTCCCGTTGCGGAGCACAGGCTCCGGACGCGCAGGCTCAGCGGCCATGGCTCACGGGCCCAGCCGCTCCGCGGCATGTAGGATCTTCCCGGACCGGGGCACGAACCCGTGTCCCCTGCATCGGCAGGCGGACTCTCAACCACTGCACCACCAGGGAAGCCCTGGATTGTCATTCTTTGAGGGGATAAATGTGCAGTTTCTATGGGTCAGCCTGGGTTTTGATCTTGGGCCTGTTCTTCAATCATTCCATGCTGTAGTCCCACAGTTTGTCCTCATTTAAAAACTGGAATTAGTTCATTCTTTCTACAAATGATTATTGAATATCTTTATGTGCCAGGCATTGTTTTAGGTGCTTGGGATACATTGCTGAATAACGCAAACCCAAATCTCTATTCTCTTGGAAATTATATGCTTGTATGGGGAGAGAGATAATGAGTAACAAATATAATAAATTAGTAAATTAAGTGCTATGCTAAAATAGAGCAGGGTAAAGAAAATGAGAAGGCCTAGCAGGTGGGATGTAATTTTAAATATTAGAATATTTAATTAGATATTAAAAGTAGAGTTATTTGAATAGGCCTTATTCTGAGGGTGACATTTGAGCCAATGAATTGAAAGAGCGGAGTGAGTTGGCCATGTGGCTTTCGGATGGGGGTGCCACCCAGGAAGCCAGGAGGCCCTAACATCAGAGCACATTGAAGAAACAGTGAGGAAGCCAGTGAAGCTGAAGTGGGGCGAGCAAGGAGGGCATTAGGAGGTGAGGTTGGGCAGGTCATGCGGAATTTAATCATACAGGGATTTGTAGGCCAAAATAAGGAATTTGGCTTTTATGCTGAGCGCAGTCAGGAGTCATCGGAGGGTTTTATTGATTGGGGGTGGGGTGGATATGCTATGACTTGTGTTTTAAATGGATCCTTCTGAGAAATGCATGGTCAAAAACCTTTAGGAGGGCATGAGGGAAATCAGGGAGACCAGTTAGAAGACCGTTACAGCAATTTGGGCAAGAGATAACAGGTGACTTGGACCAGAGCTAATAATGGTGCCTATTTCATAGGGTTGTTGTATGGATTAAATGAGATAATGTGTGAATGGTCTTAGAATGATGCTTTGTGTAATGTAAGCATGTAACAAATGGCAACTACGATTATCTAAAAGTGACCTCATGTCAAGCCTGAGCACATGGAGCCCTAGAATCTATTTGGGTTTTAACTCCTTTCTAACTTGAGAAAAGTTTTCCAGGTGATTCTACTCTGCATTTCAAGGTAATAGTAATGATCCGGGATGTTTGTACAAATTATGCTCAGCTATATAGCTGTGCAAATTCTCCAGAGAGAGTTATACAATGTTCTTGAAATAACAGAATGGCCGAATTATAATAGGATATTAGCAATATAAGATGCACACTATATTTCTTTACTTTATTAAAGCTAACACTATACATTTTCAAAATAGTCCTCTTTTTCCAGAGAAGCATCAAAGATGCAACTAATATACGAAGTCATTTCTCCTACCCCCAACCTTCTTATTTTGCTTTGTCACACCCAAAGTTGCCTCACCCTGATATTTGGGTAAGATTCTGATTGCCTTATTAGGCAGCTGGAATCTTACTATTTCCCCCTTTGAACTGATATTATCCCTTTAGCCTCCTAAAGTTAGATACTCCAAAATCCATGTCTCTTATATACTCCAGCTTTCCAAAGTTTTGGAACTATTAGGACCATAAGGTGAATACAGATTTCCTTGTACAATAGAATCGTTCTCAGAAAGGGGAAAAGAAGCTATTTCCAGACAGACTCTAAGTGCTGCTAACAATTTCCCTCTGATTGCTGTTACCAGCCATAAGTTATTTTTTTTTAATCTCATTTTTATTTGAGGGCAGCAACCAGATGGGAAAAACAGAGTAAGTGAAAAGAGAAGAATATTTTGGTTTCAGTACATTTGGGTCAATTGTCCAGAGTTGACAGGAGCCTTGTGAACTTAAAACCCAAGCAGACATCTCTAATCAAAAGATTGATTGTGACATCACACTTCTCATTCCAGAGAAACATTTTACCACCTGTCTGCTTTTTCTACTGAAATGTGTAAATTGCATACTCCTAAAGATGAAATTGGATAATCCATGTAAGGGCTTAGAAGAGTGTCAGATACCTAGTAATGCTCACTCAGTACATATTAGCTATTCTTGGTTATGAGTCTAGCCACGTTTGGAAATGTGCAATGGGGATGCCTCCGATTTCCCATCTTCCTTTTGACCCTTGTTTCTCATACTGCATATTTTTTATATTTAAAATGATCTTTTCCTCTGTCCCCTGAACTCATGGCATCCCAATGCCAAGCTGTGTATGTGAGCGCTGTCCGAGGTCCTGGCCCCCAGGTCCTCCGATTTCAGGGCTATCGTTGGGTGACGCGTTCCCAGTAGGCACTCCTTGGATTTCCCGAGGGTCAATT
Source organism: Orcinus orca (assembly GCF_937001465.1). NCBI lineage: Eukaryota > Metazoa > Chordata > Mammalia > Artiodactyla > Delphinidae > Orcinus > Orcinus orca. Next base: position 70,076,310 of record NC_064574.1, on the reverse strand, counting down.
TTCTCTATGACTTCTTTTACTTTACAACTTTGTCTTTCTTAACTTCTGAATTTCTCAGGCCTCGGGAAAGCTTCCTTACTTAGATGTGAGTATGTACACTCTTTGTGGCCAGCTCTTTTCCTGTGCAGAGTGGTCCTTCTCTACTCCCTCTGACGTTCCAGTTCAGTATCCCTCTGGCATTCTACTTCTTTCATGGGACTCCTGCTAGGATTTCAAAACTAAAAGCTGCCTCTCAAATTGGCCCCATCTTTCCTATCCCACATGCAGGGCTAAGGCTGTTTGCTGGAGCCTATTAGGATCTGCCACATCGGCCTTCCCTTTCATTTCTCTTTCCTGCTGTTTCTTTTCTAACTACAAGATAAAACTTTTTTTTTTAAATCATTCATTTAAAACTTCATTCATTAGAATGCTCCTTTCAAAGTCCAAGCCATGGTTTTCTGTTTGCCTACTAGCACTGAAGACCTCTCCTCTGCTAACTACCTTTTTTTCCAGGTTCCTGGGCAAACCTGCCTTCTGGAGCCAAAGTGGTACAAGAACTTACCGTTTTATTTCTGTTTCATCCCTTGGGTTTGAGATAACTCTGCTGAAAATTTAACAGCAATCACAACCACACTATCAGGGTGCCGTCTGTTGCTAGTTACGAGCCAAGTACTGAGTTAAGCACTCTGTGGTAGGCAGTTTTGGCCCTGCTTTACAAATGCGGACCCTGGGGGTCAGTCTAATAGAAAAAGAGATTCTGCGTACAATAATACCCCATTCCAATTTATCGATTTATTTATAAAATCTTCCACCCTGTGTGCTTGAACCTACCCTGTGGATCACCCAACCCCACCATCCTGAATAAGGGTTAGTAGTGTGTTAGCTCCTCAGATGTGAATAAAAGCAAAAAAAAAAGAAGAAGGAGAAGAACACGAGGTAGGTATTTCCATGTGGTACACCCCAAATCCCTAGCTCCTATTCATAGTCCTGGCTGGGTTAAAGTGAACCTAGCCTGGGTAGGTTACAGAGGAATATGGTTGATCACACTATAAACAGTGAACAAGATCTCCCAATTGAGATCTAGGCTTTCTCTTCAAGGGACTTTGCCTAGGACACAGATGTGAGACCAAATACAACCCTTCCTTCTGCTGAACTACACCAGATGTTAGCATGATAGGGATCTCGCAGAGATCCACAATTGCCAGTTTTAGTCTGCTGCCTCCTACGGGTGATGACATCCTTCCTAATTCCATGAGGTGCATGATCTATATTTCACAGAGTCCAAGTTCTGGCCACCACCTGACAAACCAGGCTAGACAGTACTGATAGAAATAATAGGGGTTCTGATAGAATGCAGCTAGGGTGCAGGGTGTCTGCCTCTTGCTCTTACAATTCTGTTGCCTCTTCACAGGATTCCTGAGAGGTCATTACACAAAAAACAATATCGACAACACACAAAGCATTGCTTTGCTCTTAGGGGACCCAATGGCCCCCAACGGGCAATATCCAGTGGGAGGATCTTAGGAAGAGTTGGAATAATAGAGAAGGTAGCACATTCTAAAGAACTATGAAGGTTTATACTGCCTTCTATACAGAAATCCCAGTGTTATCACTGGCTGGCCCCCAACCTTGAAACGAGTGCACTATATCATGTACATGGACAAAGGTGAAGAGAGAGAGAGAATGAGCCCACAGCATGGAAGCATGAAGCAAGAGAGAAGATAGATGTCTGTATAGACATCACTGGTTTTCACACTTTGGTGTGCATGAGAATTGCCTTGGGAGAATGTTAAAAATACAAATGCCAGAGAGACAGTTTAGAACTACTGAGTTAGAATCTGTATTTTTTTAATATCATTATTGGAGTATAATTACTTTACGGTGTTGTGTTAGTTTCTGCTGTACCACAAAGTGAACCAGCTATATGTATACATGTATCCCCATATCCCCTCCCTCTAGAGCCTCCCTCCCACCCGCCTATCCCACCCCTCTAGGTGGTCACAAAGCATCAAGCTGATCTCCCTGTGCTATGCAGCAGCTTCCCACCAGCCATCCGTTTTACATTTAGTAGTGTATATGTGTCAGTGCTGCTCTCTCACTTTGTCCAGCTTCCCCTTACCCCTTGTGTCCTCAAGTCCATTCCCTACGTCTGCATCTTTATTCCTGCCCTGCCAATAGGTTCATCAGTACCATTTTTTTTTGTTTGTTTGTTTTTTTAGATTCCATATATGTGCGTTACCATACGGTATTTGTTTTTCTCTTTCTGACTTACTTCACTCTGTATGACAGACTCTAGGTCCATCCACCTCACTACAAATAACGCAATTTCGTTTCTTTTTATGGATGAGTAATATTCCATTGTATATATGTGCCACATCTTCTTTATCCATTCATCTGTTGATGGACACTTAGGTTGCTTCCATGTCCTGGCCATTGCAAATAGTGCTGCAATGAACGTGGTGGTACATGTCTCTTTTTGAATTATGGTTTTCTCATGGCATATGCCCAGTAGTGGGATTGCTAGGTCATATGGCAGTTCTATTTTTAGTTTTAAGGGAACCTCTATACTGTTCTCCATAGTGGCTATATCAATTTACATTCCCACCAACAGAGCAAAAGGGTTTTCTTTTCTCCACACCCTCTCCAGCATTTATTGTTTGTAGATTTTTTAATGATGGCCATTCTGACTGGTGTGAGGTGATGCCTCATTGTGGGTTTGATTTCCATTTCTCTAATAATTAGCGATGTTGAGCATCTTCTCGTGTGTTTGTTGGCCATCTGTATGTCTATTTTGGAGAAATGTCTCTTGAGGTCTTCTGTCCTTTTTTGATTTGGGTTGTTTGTTTTTTTGATGTTGAGCTGCATGCTGCTTTGCCTGCAAGATATTTCTCTGTCTTCTCATTTTGTCTAATTTACAGTATTTGAGGTCTCCTTTCCTCAGGCTGTAGGGTCATAGTTCCTTTGGCTTCTGTTCTCTGCTCCCGGAGGTGAGGTTGGTCCAGTGGCTTGCATAGGTTTTGTGATGGGAGGGACTGGTGCCTGAACTCTGGTGGGTGGAGCTGAGTCTTTTCCCTCTGATGAGCAGGGCTGTGTCAGTGGTGTGTTTGGGGTGTCTGTGAGCTTAGTATGACTTTAGGTAGTCTGTGTGCTGATGGGTGGGTTTGTGTTCCTGTCTTGTTTGTTGTTTTGTGTCAGGTGTCTAGTGCTGGGAGCTGCTGGCAGTTGGGAGGAGCTGGGTCTTGGATTCAGGTAGAGCTCTCAGTGATTAATCTTCCCTGGGGCCCGGGATTCTCCAGTGGTCCAGCATCCTGGACTCAGTGTTCCCACCCCAGAGCCCCAGGCCCGGCTTCTGGTAGAGGGACCAAGACCCCGCTAGTCGTTCATCTCAGCAATAAAGGGGATTAAAAAAAAAAAAAGACTAACAAACCCCAGAGGAATGGTAAAAAGTAAAATCAAACAAACAGAAAGAGAAACAAGGAAACAAACACAAAAGAAACAAAAACAGAACCAAATAAAGCAAAAGAACAACCAGTCAAACAAAAGAACCCAAGAAGGAAATCAAACAATTAAAAAGAAAGCTGACGAAACCGCAAAACCAGAAAACAAAACCAGAGCAGAGTGCCCGCTGAAGAATGAAGCAAGGAAACAAAAGAAACCCACAAACAGGATTTAAAAAAAAGGAAAGAGAAAGGGGAAAGACAGAACGACAGCAAAGCAACATCGAAATAGAAATATATCAAAAAAATAGGAAATATCTTAAAGAAAAAAAGGACAAAACCCCAGAGAAATGGTAAAAAAAATCAAACAAACAAAAACAGAAACAAGGAAGCACACACACATAAAAGAAACACAGAGTCAAATAAAATAAAAAGCAAGAGAAAACCAGACAAGTAGAAGAACTCAAAAATGAAATCAACGAGGATTAAAACTAACAAAAACACACAACCTGAAACCAAATCCAAAGCCGTGTGCCAACCGAAGAATACAGCAAGGAAACGGAACAAACTGATGAGATGATTTAAAATAATAATAATATAAAAAGGAAAAAACAGAGGACCACAGAAAAGCAAAGGAGAAATGGAAATATTTTAAAAAAGAAAAATATATGAAAGAAAAAGAAGATGAAAACATAAGGGAAAAGAACACAGAACAACAGAAAAGCAAAGTAAAAGTAGAAAAATGTTTAAAAAATAAAAATAAAAAATATGTTATAAAACACAGAGATCCCAAAAGACTAAATAAAAAGAAATTAGAAAAAACAACAAACAAAAAAGAAACCAAAAAAAAAAAGCCAGAACCAACAACAAAATGAATCAAAACATGATAAAATTAATAGTAATAATTATGTTTCCCTGGGATCTCCACTGTAAGGGTCCTTGCACACGCCGTGAGCCACAGCCCACCTCTGCCTCCCCGGGAGCCCCTCCTCTGCCTCTGGGCTGGTCTCTGGACCTGCTGTGGGCCCTGTGGGGACCCCTCCGACTCTGATGTGGCCCAGTTCCCGCGTGTGCTGCCCCCAAAGTCCACAGCTGCCAGAGCTGGACTGTTTTCATTTGTGGGAACACTCATTGTCTACTCAGATATTCCATAGACACAGGGTCTACCTAGCTGATCACAGGGATTTTATCTGCAGGTGGTACAGATGATGGAAAGATTTTCGATCTTCTTCCTTAGTCACCCCGTTCCTGGGGTCCAGCTTTGGTTTTATCCCTACTTCTGTGTTCTGTGTGTGGTCCACCCACAGGACTCTGGGCCTGAGGCTGCCTTGGAGCTCTTGGGTCTGCCCCTGTGAGGACAGGGTGCAGACGTAGTATGACTGCTTTGATCAGGGGAGCCCCAGCAGCACCAGATGCTCAGGGAAGCTGGCAGCCATGGGCGCAAGAGATATGGCCCTGGTGAGGCCCTTTCCTGGCACCCGGCATAAGGCGTGTGAGGGCTGGCCCTGGCCAGGCTTTTCCTGGCGCCTGGCAGCAGGTGCACGAGGGCCAGCTCTGAGGGGGCTTCTTTTTATTGCTTGGCAGCCAGCACACAAGAGCCAGCCCTGAGCGGGCTTCTTTTATTGTCGTCGGCAGGTGCCAACATGTGGGGAGAGAGAGGCTACAATAGTGGCTCCTCCCTCTGCGTGTGACTCAGCAGTCGTGCCCTGCTTCCATGGCAGTCCGATCTTCCTCCATAGGCATTCCCTGCTGTGGATTGCCTCCCTCCCGATCCCCAGTCCGTCTCCCCACAGCCAACAGCAGTTCTCACCCCAGGCCTGTTCTCCAGTCCCCACGCACCAGCTCCCAGCCCCTTGCACACCTGTGAACACACGTCCCAGTCTGGGACATGTAGGGCTGTGGTATAGACCATCTGTATATTTCTCACTCTGTCCTGTCTGCCACAGATTGGCTGCTTCACCCTCTTCCAACAGCCTCAAATGCTTCCCTTCTGTCCCAATCGATTTCCCCGTCGGAGAGGGGGTTTCCCGAATTTGGGAATCTCTCCTCTTCTTCAGTTCCCCTGCCCTGGGGTGCAGGTCCCTTCCTGCTTCCTCTCCTCCTCCTCCTTCTCCCTTCTTTTTTTCTGTCCTACCCAGTTATGCAGGGATCTTTATAGTCTTTTCCGATGTCCTGAGACACAGGCTGGTCCACCAGGTGGCAGAAGCCCTCAGTGTACACTTTGGGAATTATACAAGGGGACCTGGACCCTCTCCTCACCCAGAAAACTCACCAATCATAATCCTCTCTTTCAGAGAGCAATTAACTTGTAGTTTGTCAAGCACAGACAATGATTTTATAAAAGACGGAGGAGAAACAACCCAATCCAAAAATGGGCAGAAGATCTAAATAGACATTTCTCCAAAGAAGATATACAGACTGCCAACAAACACATGAAAGAATGCTCAACATCATTAATCATTAGAGAAATGCAAATCAAAACCACAATGAGATATCATCTCACACCAGTCAGAATGGCCATCATCAAAAAATCTATAAACAATAAATGCTGGAGAGGGTGTGAAGAAAAGGGAACACTCTTGCACTGTTGGTGGGAATGTGAATTGGTACAGCCACTATGGAAAACAGTATGGAGGTTCCTTAAAAAACTAAAAATAGAACTACCATATGACCCAGCAATCCCACTACTGGGCATATACCCTGAGAAAACCATAATTCAGAAAGAGTCATGTACCAAAATGTTCATTGCAGCTCTATTTACAATAGCCAGGACATGGAAGCAAGCTAAGCGTCCATCATCGGATGAATGGACAAAGAAGATGTGGCACGTTTATACAACTGAATATTACTCAGCCATAAAAAGAAATGAAATAAAGTTATTTGTAGTGAGGTGGATGGACCTAGAATCTGTCATACAGAGTGAAGTAAGTCAGAAAGAGTAAAACAAATATCGTATGTTAACACATATATATGGAATCTACAAAACAACATAAAATAGTTCTGACGAACCTAAGGGCAGGACAGGAATAAAGACTCAGATATAGAGAATGGACTTGAGGATACGGGGAGGGTGGAGGGTATGCTGGGTCGAAGTGAGAGAGTAGCATTGACATATATACACTACCAAACGTAAAATAGATAGCTAGTGGGAAGCAGCTGCATAGCACAGGGAGATCAGCTCGGTGCTTTGTGTCCACCTAGAGGGGTGGGATAGGGAGGGTGGGAGGGAGGGAGATGTAAGAGGGAAGAGATATGGGAACATATGTATATGTATAACTGATTCACTTTGTTATAAAGCAGAAAGTAGCACACTATTGTAAAGCAATTATACTCCAATAAAGATGTAAAAAAAAAAAAAGGAATATAACAACAAAACCCTTACCACTAAAGGCTGTGTGTGGAACAACCTAAATAAATGTTCCGTTTTTAAAATTAAAAAAAAAAATCACTGCTATTTGGGATTATCTGTCAATCACAGCAGAAACTAATCGTAACTGATTGTATCGTACAGTTTTTGCTGCATAACAAACCAACCCCAAAACATAGTGGCTTTAATGACAAACATTTATTCTTTTTCTTACAATTTTATAGATTGTCTTGGTGGTTCTTCTGGTCTGGATTGGCGTGACTGATCTCTGGGTGTGCTGGTGGCTCACCTGGGACTGGATGAACTAGCACTATATCACTCACATGTCTATAGGTTGGTCTCCATGTGAGCTGGGGTGGTGTATGTGTGTCTCATCATCTAGCAGGCTAGTCAAGACTCATTCATATAATGGTTGCAGGGTTCACAAGAGCGCGAGAGAGGACAATTCCCACTGCACAAGCACTTTTCAAGTTTATGACTGCATCATTTTTTTTTTAAAGGTTCTACCCCTCATTCCTTTTTTTTTAAAATTAATTAATTTATTTATTTTTGGCTGTGTTGGGTCTTCGTTTCTGTGCGAGGGCTTTCTCTACTTGCGGTGAGCGGGCCTCTCACTGTCGCGGCCTCTCTTGTTGCGGAGCACAGCCTCCAGACGCGCAGGCTCAGTAGTTATGACTCACGGGCCTAGTTGCTCTGCGGCATGTGGGATCCTCCCAGACCAGGGCTCGAACCCGTGTCCCCTGCATTAGCAGGCAGATTCTCAACCACTGCGCCACCAGGGAAGCCCCCGACTGCATCAGTTTTGCTATGGTTGTATTGACCACAGCAAGTCATGAGACAAAGTTCAGAGTCAGTGTTTGAGGGAGCAGCCCAAGGCTCTGAATACAAGGAGGCTTGAGCAGATTATAGGTTACTTTAACAATCTACCACACAGGTAAAAGCAGCATGCTCTTTTTATGAGACGCAGAACCGTTCCCAGGTTAAAACAACTTACTCATGGCAGAATTGGGGCTAATTCCAATTCCAGTGTTTTTCTAAAATAGTATAATGTTTAAGACCATGGGCTCTGAGCCTAGACTTCTTGAGTACACATCCTAGTTCCACCACTTACTAGATTGGTTTCCTTGGGTAAGTTTCACTTCGCCTCTCCATTCTTCAGTCTCCTCCTCTGTGACATAAAAATAAGGAGACCGTTGGGATATTATGGGCGTTAAATGAGTTAATGTATGTATGGTGCTAAAAATAGTGCTTGGCACATAAATAGATGTACGTAATAATTGCTAATATTATTGCAACAAAGGTACCAGTCCCATGTCCTGCTGTCCCCAGCCCAGATCTGTCCTACCGTGAAACTTGGGGGGGGGGGTGGTTACTAACAGCTGGCAACAATTTTAGATGCTGCCTTCTTTACTTACTTGTAGAAGCCATTGGCACAAACAGATATGTGAGTCCTTTTGTAAGTGAAGATATTTACCCACATGTGAGGTGCTGTTATTTTTACTATTAGAGCTCATGCCTCTGGGATTTCCTTCAGACTTAGATTCTAGTTAAATTAGAAGATGACTGTCACTCCAGCACATATCTGGCCAGAAGGGTGTGCCCAGGGGTCCCCCCCGTGAAGCTTTCTTGTCATCTCCATTGCCCAGTGGGCTCCGGTGCAAAATTACAAGGTTAGGGGCTCAGCAACTGACTGCATAACATCTCTCATCTTTGCAGCATTGCCTTGGGGAAAAAGGACGAAAGAGATCTAACTGTAGGTAATTAATTCTCCTGGTGATTTTCTGTATGTGCATCTGCTTCGGTGGCTACATTTGTTAATATCAAGCGATAGGGATTTCTTTCAGAGCAATTGTAATAAAAATAAAAAAATAGGAAAAGAACATTTTTGAACCACTAAGCTGGCCGCCCTAAATCTCTGGCCTGTTTGGTATGTAAAAACCTTTCATCCAGCATGCATTTTTTATGAAAAGATTGAAAACCCAAGAAAGAAAACATGGGGTGCGTGCAGAACATCATTATGCAAGTAGCCAGTCCCTGGGGAGCAGTGCAATTCAGGGGAGCACCAAATCAGAAGCCCTGGGGATGAGCTGGTGTCCAGGAGGATTAGCTGAGCCCACGAAGTGCTAAACAGTGGTTAGCTCCTGAGTAAGGATGTGTAGAATAAGAGAAACGTTCACCTTCACCCAGGACTCTAAATCAGCCTGCCATGCCCATAGCTGGTGGGCAATCAAGTTCCTGCAACCATCGCCCTAGTCTAAGCCATCAGTTACTACAGCCAAGGTCACTTTCTAAAAAACAAACCCAAACATGTAGAATGGCTCAGTATCATCAACATTGATTTCTCCCTCATGGAAAGTCCAAAAATGGGTGTTCCTGATGGCGGGCAACTGTCTTCCAAGTGGCTATTCAGGGTTCTCATCTTTTATGAGTTGCGGCCTCACCCTGTTTGGAACGTGGCTTCCAAGGTTCACATCTGCCTGGAGGATAATGCATGGGAGGGTTTTATGAGTTTTATGAGTCTGGCTGGAGCTGCACTATTTATGCTCACATTTCATGGGTTAAAATTCAGCCACCTGGCCACACCTAACGGTTAGTCTGGAAATATTGTCCTACTGTACTTTCTGAACTGTACACCACCCCTGCCCCCCCACCCCCGCCAAAGAGGTAACACTTTTGGCAGGTGCACAGCCAATCTCTACCACTTCGTGATTGCATTGTGTGTACTTTTGCCTGAGACAATCCATTCTGTGCACAGAAGCTAGAGTAGTCAGTTCAGTTCTCAACTTCAAGGATTTCTCATTGCAATAAGGATAAAACCCAACCCCTTCCCATGCTCTCAAAGCTCTGCCAAGTTGAGAACCTGCCTACCTCTCAGACCCCATATCATGCCCTCTCACCCTCGATCCAGCTGGCCACTCTAACTTCATACATATTCTGAAATAACACATGGAGATCTTTCCTGTCTGGATGCATTTTTTAAAAGTTAATATATTGGGCTTCCCTGGTGGCGCAGTGGTTGAGAGTCCGCCTGCCGATGCAGGGGACACGGGTTTGTGCCCCGGTCCGGGAAGATCCCACATGCCGCGGAGTGGCTGGGCCCGTGAGCCATGGCCACTGAGCCTGCGCGTCCGGAGCCTGTGCTCCACAACGGGAGAGGCCGCGGCAGTGAGAGGCCCGCGTACCGCAAAAAAAAAAAAAAAAAAGTTAATATATTTTCTTTATTTTTTCCAGCTTAAGGGCATATAATTCACGAGTAACCACTGTATATATTTAAGGTGTATAATGTGATGATTTGATACCCATGTACATTTTGAAATGATTACCTCAATCAAGCTAATTAACATATCCGCCACCTCACATGGTTGCCACGTGTGTGTGTGTGTGTGGGGAGAACACTTAAGATCTTCCTCCTCAGCAAATTCCAAGTATACAGTACATTATTATCAATGATAATCACCATGTTGTACATTAGATTCCCAGAACTTACGCATCTTATGGTGGAAAGTCTTTACTCTTTGGTCAACATCTCCTTATTTCACCCACCGCCCCAGTCCCTGGTGATCTTCGCTTCTGTGAGATCAACTTTTTTGGATTCCACACATGAGTGAGATCACGCAGTATTGGCTCTCTGTGTCTGGCTTATTTCACTCAGCATAATGTCCTCCAGGTTTAGCCATGTTGTTGAAAATGTAGGTTTTCCTCATTTTGTATGACTGAATTTAATACACATATATAATTGTGATTTATCCATTCATCCTTTGATGGACACTTAGGTCATTTCCATATCTTAGCTATTGTAAATAATGCTATCTCTTTGAAATACTGATTTTATTTACTTTGGAGATATACCGAGAAGTGGGGTTGCTGAATCCTGCAGTAGTTTTATTTTTAATTTTTTGAGGACCTCCATACTGTTTTCCATAGTGTCTGCAACCCATTTACATTCCCATCAACAGTGTGCAAGGATTCTTTTTTTCTCTATGTCCTCACCAACACTTGTTATCTTTGGTCTTTTTTTTTTTTTTTTTTTGCTGTTCCTTTTGCACAGAACACCCTTCTCCTAGGGTCCATGTTTCTATATTATCTGTTGTAGACAAAATATCACTCCCTAAGAGACACTCTCCTGAACAGCCTAGGATGGCCAGCTCCTCCATTCATTACTCCCCATTACATCACTTTTTATCTCCTTTATAGAATTATCACACTCAGGAATGATTTGGATCATTCGCGTGTTTGATTATTTATTGTCCGTATCCTCCACTAGACTGGGAGCAAGGAGGTTTTCCATAAAGGGCCGGATAAGTGTGTTTGACTTTGTGGACCACACAGTATCATCACAGTTACTCACCTCTGCTGTTGTAGTGGAAAAGCAGCCATAGACAGTATGTAAATGAATGTGCTTAGCTGTTTCCCAATAAAACTTTATTTACAAAAACAGATGATGGCACAGGCTCTAGTTTGCTGATCCTTGCATTGGAAACATAAGGTCCATGAGGACAGGGGCCTTCTCTGTTTTACTCATTGCTGCATCCTCAGTGCTTGGCATGGAGATTGGCAAATAGTAGGAACTTACACAACCCCATGTCCGAGGGTTTTGACTTGGCTCTAAGTCCAATATTAAGGGGAAAATAACAAGTATGGAAGGACTCATGTCCCCCAAACTTAGAGATATTTGGTGTAGCACACACTGTAGGTGGGTTTATTCCTATTCCCATTCCGAACCCCTTCTCACATGCGTTTCTGAGCCAAAGATACAGGTGAGCACACTTCTTGATCTTTCTAGTCGCTCTTCACTTATGCATGGTCATGTGAATAGTGCTGGTCGATGGTACTTAAGCAGAAGTCTACTGAGCTGGGCTTCTGAACAAGCATTTGCTTTCTTGAAGAAAACAAACAGACTTGATCATGCATCCTTTTCTTTTTGTCCTTCTTTCTGACTGTGATGCAGATGTGATGCCAAGAGGTAGGGCAGCCAGCTTGTGGGCATAAGATAAGAACCCAGTACCAAAGGTGACAGGAGATAGAGGACTGGGTCCTCAATGTCACTGAGTGGCTGTACCAGCCCTGGAATTCTCACTGGGTTTCTTGTTTATTGAGGCAACTCAAGCCCTTACTTGTTTAAGTCACTGGGAGTTAGGTTTTCTTTTGCTTGGAGATGAATATATTCCTAACTAATATGCTTGATAACGGTTTTTAGGCCAATAGTCCCATTCCCCCACCTTTTTTCTCCCTTGCAAAAGCATTGTTTCTCTAATCACCTCTTTCCTTTTTCTGACTGTTCCTTTCTTGTTCGTCACCTGTTCAAGTTCCCAGCAGAATCTGGGGAGAAGTAACTGCAAAACTGCTCAGTCTTAGGAAACATAACCCTGTTAAGGCACCGTGTAGATTTGGTAACATGGACAGCATCGCCTACCTCCATCCTGCCCTGTTTTTGCACAGCGTATGAGAGCTTAAGCTCCGGTTCTTCTGACTCTGGGCTGGTTCAGATGGCATCCTTTGCAACCACCTCCTAAAGTTTCAGCCCTTTAGGACTCCACCCCTGCCTGGAGGCTGCAAATATGCTTCTTTGGCTAGGTCCAAGCCTGCTTTATAGAAGAGAGAGGGGCATGTGATTCTTAGAAAAGGCACTTAAAAGTGGGCCACTTTGACATCTTTATTAGAACCTTTCCTCAATAGAATAGCAAGCTAATAGGAGGTCTGAGATTTCATTGTCATTTATTAATTTATGAATTCAACAGATATTTATTGGACACTTAAGTGTGTGCCTGTACTCCGTACTTGATGTTGGGGATATAAAAATGAAAAAGCTATTGCTAGCCTAGAGATGCTTACAGCTGAGAGTAGATGACAGACGCATAAACAGATTCTTCCAATAGGATGGGGTAAGTGCTATGAAGGAGATACCCGGAAGAATGCAGGAAGAAAGAGGAAGAGTAGTTAACTCTGCCTGGTGGTTTGGGGAGAGAGTTGTGGGTCAATTTGAACTGGACTGAAGTTTAAATCCACTTCAAACATGGACGGTTTAGGTAGGGTCATTCCAGGCGAGGAAAGAGCATGTGCTGATGTCCAGAGATGTGAGTGAGAAAGGAGTATCCGGGGATGTGTGAGGAGGCTGGTATGAACATAGCATGTGTTACTGGGAGGTGCTGGAAGGACCAGTGACCTTGGATGAAGCTAGAGGAGAAAGCAGGGGCTGGATCAGGCTGGAGAGCTTGGACCTCATCCACAGACCCAGATGCATCCTGAGCAAATAGGCCTGGAAGCATAAATAACATGGAGGAAGGTCTCCCTGTCTCCACTCACAGTATCAGTTTAAGTATAAACACAACACTAGGAAAATGAGTCTCTGGAGGTAATTGAGTTTGTACTTATTGTACTATGGGCATCACCAATGTAATCACCGACTTTCAATGCACAAATCCTATTTGTTGTCCCCTTTTCTCTAAGACAACAATATATAATGTATTCTACTTACTCTTGGTAGCATAAACAAATCGCTTTCCCTCATACTGCCCTTTCACAGATGGGAGTGTTATTGGATATGAGGGTGTTTAGGTAGCAGTATAAGGATTGATCGTGCCTGAGAAATCCACTGTGCTTTGGGACTCACACACACACACACACACCCCCTACAGGGATTGCCAGCGCATGAAACTTCCTGCCAGCTGATGCCTCTGGGGCAACACTAGTAGAGAGCATGTTGAGTAGGGCAACATCCAAGACCCCACGAGAAGCCAGAGCTTTCTATGCAGCTCAAAGGGCTTCCTTGTCTTTTGCTACCCCTCCCTCCCTTACTTTATGAGCTTGGCTAACCTTGTCCTTGAAGTTCAATCATAATTTGGGATTTGCTGGCTCAGGATGGCTGCAGTGGCTGGGGGAATAGACCAGAAGGGCTCTAAAGTGGTTTGTAGTTCCAGGTGGCTAGGGTTCTGAGTTTCCAAAGTCACGATTTTAGAATTAGTGCCACGGAACTCCAGGAAGCTGGACTCTGAAGCCTCTACAAGCACAACATGTCAGCAATGGGATGGAGCCCCTGAAGGCAAAGCCTTTGGCCTCTTGATTCACTGTCATCACAGAGGCAGAACCAATGGTTGGGCATCTCCCAGAAGCAGTTGCACTTGGAGGCTTTTAGAGAGAAATTAAAGTACTGTTGGCTAACAACGCCTAATTCTACACCAGCAGGAAGGTCACTGATGCGCCTACTGGCAGTCGGAATGATTGGGAGCCAGTTGGGGGGGGGGTGAGCATATACTGATTTTGTAGGTCTTATTTCTCAGCTGCTACCTCCTGTGGTTGCCATGATTCTTGTTCCTTTTTACCCTGTGCCCTTAAGAGGAGATACCAACTAGTGCTCTTGGAAATAGATTCTGTAGCAATCATTATAATTTGTGGGCACTTGCAGGTATAGAATTGAACCAGGAGCTCTTCCTACATAAGTTCATGATGCAATCATGGAAAGGACATTGGAGAAGGAGAATTAGAATTTCAAAGTCTACTGCTACGGGTGTGGCCTGAGGCAAGCCACTTCTCCCCTCTGGGCTTCAGTGTACCATCTGTCGATTGAAAGTGTTGGATTGAATCATGGTGGCCAACTTAGGTGTCAACAGGGCCAAAGGGGTAACACAGAGCAATGAAGCAGGCTGGTCGCACGGGCTGTGTGCTGTGTGTGTTGGCCAGAGGAGGCGGGACTACAGGACACAGGAGAATGTGAACAGCCCTGTCTCAGCTCCAGCTCCTTGTCTCCATGCAGGAATGCAGGCCCGGAATTCAGACAGCTTCTGGTTTTTCAAGAGGGTCCAGGAATCTAGATTTTACAAGAAACCTTTACATTTTTAGGTGTCATCATAAGATTGTTTGAAACACTGAGAAAACTAAGTAACCTTATCCATTGACCAGATTTCAACCCAGGGGCCCCCAGTTTCCATCCTCTAGACTGGCTAGCCTGACTTCTAAGTCTATTGTTCTGTGGCCCAGTGATAGTACTTTGCCAGGGATGGACTTCCCACCAAGAGATTTGGTCACCTTTCTGTGGTTATTTCAAAACTAAGCTCTGTTATTTAGCTGAGTGATTTGAGCAAGTCACTTCTTTCTTTCATACGATGGAAAACAATGAGATCTATCTCATGGGGCTGCTGTGAGATTGATGGGAAGTGATGTCTCTAAATCGTCCTGCTCAGAGTATAACCATGAGTTACCTCTCCTCGTCTTCTTCAGCCCTTCCTTTTTTTGAATTTCATTCACTCATTTAGTCACTCCATAAATAATAATTAGGCACTTACTGTAGGACAAAGCATGGTGCCAGGTACTGGGAATACAGTAGTGGACTAGCTAGACAGCCTCTCTGAACTCTTGAAAATATTAATCATAATGCAGATAGTTGTTATTTAATGCTAATTATGTACCAAACACTATGCCTAGGGCTTTATAAGCATTAACCCTTTAATACTTGTAATCACCCAATAAGGTATCTACTTTCATTCCTAATTTGCAGATTAGAAAAACATGAGACCAGAAGAGAGCGAAATTACCTGCTCCAGGTTACACAGCTTATAATGGTAGAGCTGGGTCTGGAACCTAGTTCTGCCTGACCTGAAGCAGAAACAGCATGGAAGCTGAGGCCTCTGATGACAGGGAGTCGTGTGGGCACCTACAGGGATGACTGAGGTGGCAAAAATCTCTGCCAGACGCAGAAACATCTTTCTGGGCTTCTCCACTTTGCATCTCTCATGTGAAGGGTCTCAGTGCTTGAAAACTGTAAATAATCTATTGAAAAGAGATCATTTGGAGGCAGCAGAGAGAAAGGGCAATCCCTTACTGTGGCATTAGAAGAGAGGTACCCTTCCATAAAAGGAAGTGACCCACGATCTTCCATCACCATGCTTGTGCCTCTTGAAGAATTTATTCTTTGTGACCAATGGTTCCATGCCAAAATCTCTGGGCCAAGTGATGGGGGAAAGGGGGCAGGATGGTCTAGTGGTCAAGCCTAGGGGCTCTGGCATTGACTGTTGAAGTCTGATGAGGACTTGCCTTTTTCCTGCCTTGGTTTCCCCAACTGCCAAATGGACTTCACAATAGTAGAGCTTATCCCTTAGAGTAGTTGGGATGGCTGCATGAGATAATGACATGGAATGCTGAGCAGGGGGCCTCCACCTAATGGATACCCAGCAGATATTTGCCGATTAAGGAATCTGGAAAACCCCAGATCAGACCCATCTCCCCTCATTCAGCAATGTCCTTTGAGCACTTCTTATATGTTACACACACATAAGCAGGGATCATCTCATTTAATCCTCACTATAATCTTGCAAGGTAAGAAACTGTTTTCACAGATGAGCTCTCCACATCATTGAAGTTATCAAGCTGTGTTCTTTGAAGGGGCAGGTGGGTGTCACGGAACGCCACCCCACCCTCAATCCTGCCTCATGGCCTTCTTCTTCCTGGAATGCTTTCACTGCAGATAGTCACAGGATATTCTCTTGATTCCTTCAGATTTCTGCTCAAAAGTCACCTCCTTCAAGAAGCCATCCTTGACCTCATTGTAATATAGCACCTGTGTTACCCCTTAGTCCCCTCACCCTGTTTTATTTTTGTTCATAGCACTTCATCATAGCTGATATGTTATCTGTCTAGTGATCAATGTTATCTATCTCTCTGTATCTATCATCAGTCTATCTTATCTATCATCTGTCTATCATCTGTCTATCTATCTATCTATCTCCCTACCATTTCTTATTTGACTTCACCAATAGAGCTGCAGCTTAGTGAAGGCAGGAACTTTGCCATGCTTATCCAGCACTATAGTCTCAGTGCTTGTGTCTCAATATATAGCTGCTCAGTAAATTAATTGATACATGGATGGATAAATGGATAGATGGACGGACAGATGGGAGAACAGATGGATGACTGGATGAGATGAGTGGGTGAACGAATGGATAGATGGATAGATGGGTGGACAGGAGAGTGGGTGGATTGATGGATGAAAAGCACATGGAATTCTGAGTCAGATGAGCCCTGGACCAAACCCTGGTTATGTCTCTCGCTTTCTTCTACTCCATGCATCCCATTTCTATGCCTTTCATTGGCAACACTTTGAATGTTGTCAAATCTTTAAGCAAGTAGAATGCCTCATTATTTCATGAATCGCATCTTGTCCAGTGATTTGAGAACTTTGTTCTGGAAAACCCTATAGCTTTACAGAGGTGGCTAAGAGCCAACATCTCGCCCTGGGCTTCAAATAGAGCAGCCCCTTTTTATCTGTCATAAACATGCAAATTTTCCATGATATTTCAGTTGATTAAGAGAGGTAGACTGCTATAAAATGAAACACACCCTGATATCCAAATACTGTCTAACTCTTTCATTTTATGGGTAATGAAATTGTCCCAGATATCTGAATTTACTTCCCCCAAAGTCTCATGAGGATTAATGTCATAATCAAGACTTGGATTAAATGTAACTCCAAGCCCAGTTGTCTTTCCATGGTATAAGTCACTCATTCATTATTCAATCACCTGATACACACTTATTGGGCACTAACTCTATCATGGAGCCAATTCTCACATCTCAGTCTAGGTGCTGGGGATATAGAGATGAACCAGACAGGGAAGTTTCCTGCACTCTTAGAACAGCCAACAAACAAATAATTAAACCAGATAGTTTTGAATATTAAACCAAAGAAAATCAGAGCAAGTTATGTGGAAGGGTGGTGATGGTGACAGTGGTAGGAGTTCCAGGAACCCATCCTGAAGATATCTGCTCCAAGTGGACGTAACTCAGCTGACCTTTCTCAGTGAAAAAAGATTTCCTTCTCCCAGGATATAAAAACAGTTTGAATAAGGCCCCAAACTCCTACTCATCTCATTTACTCTCCCCATCTAGGTCTGCAAAGCCTTACCAGCAAACTAGCTCTCAGGAGCCCATGCTGATCAACGTAGCACATGCATTTTGCTGCTTGGTAAGCCCAGGGTCTGATTTTGATGTACCCCACTGACATGTATGGTTTGTTGCTCAGTAATCCCAGGAC
Organism: Orcinus orca; assembly: GCF_937001465.1. NCBI lineage: Eukaryota > Metazoa > Chordata > Mammalia > Artiodactyla > Delphinidae > Orcinus > Orcinus orca. The sequence continues at coordinate 70,058,504 of NC_064574.1, read as the reverse complement.
TGGATTTTTATCAGCCTCACTACCTAATTTCCAACTTCTGCTAGACTCTTTTCCCATGAGTTGATGCTTGGATGAAACAACAGTAAATTAAACTAGAAAACACACATACATGTAGTCACACACACACACACACACACACACACTTCACTATTCGGAATGAGTCCATGGTGCAGATAGAACTGGGGAGCATTTGAGCATGTCTTCCATTGGTAGGAATGACAGTAATAAATGTGTGAGAGAGATTATGGGATAAAAGACTGCTCACTGGAAATGTAGGCTTGGAGAGCTGCTGGCACTACCATTTGGGGGACCTTGAAGCAAGTCTTTTTAGAGAAATTAGAAACATAGCTGATTCTGTGCCTTCCTAGATCATATTGGAGATGCCTGAATTTTTTTTTTTCATTAAAAATTTTTAATTTTTTAAAATTAATTTATTTTAAAACTTTTTATTTTATATTGGAGTATAGTTGATTAACAATGTTGTATTAGTTTCAGGTGTAAAGAAAAGTGATTCACTTATACGTATACAGGTATTTATTCTTTTTCAAATTCTTTTCCCATTTAGCTTATTACAGAGTATTGAGCAGAGTCCCTTGTGCTATACAGTAGGTCTTCGTTGGTTGTCTGTTTTACATATAGCAGCGTGTACATGTCAATCCCAAACTCCCAATCTATCCCTTCCCTCCACCCTTCCTCCCTGGTGACCATAAGTTTGTTCTCTAAGTCTGTGAGTCTGTTTCTGTTTTGTAAATAAGTTCATTTAAAAAAAATTCTGCATAGAAGTGATATCGTATGATATTTGTCTTTCCCTGACTCACTCCGCTTAGTATGACAATCTCTAGGTCCATCCATGTTGCTGCAAATGGCATTATTTCATTCTTTTTAACGACTGAGTAATATTCCATTGTATATAGGCACCACGTCTTCTTTATCCATTCATCTGTCAATGGACATTTAGGTTGCTTCCATGTCTTGGCTATTGTAAACAGTGCTGCAATGAACATTGGGATGCAGTATATCCTTTTGAACCATGTTTTTCTCCAGATATATGCCCAGGAGTGGGATTGCTGGATCATATGGTAGCTCTAATTTTAGTTTCTTAAGGAACCTCCAGACTGTTCTCCATAGTGGCTGTACCAATTTATACTCCCACCAACAGTGCAAGAGGGTTCCCTTTTTTCCACACCCTCTCCAGCATTTATTGTTTATAGACATTTTGATGATGGCCATTCTGGCTGGTGTGAGGTGATATCTCATTGTAGTTTTGATTTGCATTTCTCTAATAATTAGAGATGTTGAGCATCTTTTCATGTGCCTCTTGGCCACCTGTATGTCCTCTTTGGAGAAATGTCTGTTTATGTTTGATAACCACTGGATACCTGTCTTCTGAGATTCAGTTTAGCTTGTTGCTCAAGAACATTATACATAACTCAGGAGACACTCATTAAGCACCTACTGTGTACAAAGATGCCTGGTGAAAAGGGAGGAAAAGGAAAAAATACAATTCCTGCTGTCAAAAACTTCTCTGGAAGATGCACCATCACTGAGTTAAAATGATCTGTGGTGTGGCTGCTAGAGGGGGCTTGCTGGTGCAGTACATCCACTGAAAGGTGCACAGAGTGGCAGTTATGCCCTTGCCCTTCATCCACACAGACCCAACTCCAGCTCCGTCCTGCACCTGCTCTGGAGCCACTGCCTCAGGAGACAGTGCTTTCTCTGCTGCTCCCACCTGGATGCAGCCTCTGGACATTGGTTACACCTCAACTGTATCTCACCGTATTTGGTTCTTAGCTAGACGTGACAGAAACTGAACTCCAAGTAACTGAAGCACAAGATTCTTCACATACAGCATTGTTATTCTTCAGGCACAGTTGAATCCAGGAGCTCAAATAATGCCATCTGGGCTCTGTCTTTAGTATTTCGTTGCCTTCACTTTCAGGAAAGCTCTTTTCTATGGGTAGACAGGGCAGTTTCAGGTTGATATCTCCCCAGCTCAGCAACTTCAGGGTAAAGGAAGCTGCTATTTTTATGTTATTCCAACAAGATCCCGGGGTTGAATTTCATTGGACCAATTGAGTCACATGCCCATTCTTGAACCAATCACTGTGGCTAGAGGAAGGGAATACTCTGATTGGTCAATGCTGTGACGGGCTTCCACCCTGAAGCTGGATAGTGAGATCAATCACTCCCATGTCATATGAAGTCATAGGGGGTTATGGGTAGTTCTCAAAGTAAAACTCAGGTTCTGTTACCCAAAGAAGGGGAAATAGATTCTAGAAGGGCAAAAATACTCAGTGCTCATCTTACTGTCTCATGACGTGTCCCACATCCCGCCTTGTGTTATAGCTATTCTGCTTATCTGCCCTCCCAGCTAAAAGCTTCTTCACACCAGAACTCACATCTGTCTCTGTCTCTGGCTTGACCCTGGGGAGTACCTTTCACATGACAGGTGCTCAATAAGTATGGCTATAATAGAATAATATATACCCAAGCTTTCTTTTACTTGGTTTGATGTAATGACTTTAAGAATCCCTGTGTGGAAGGAAATGCTCTTTTCAGCACACCTTTCCAACATATACATCTTCATGTGAAAGGCAGAACTTTCAGAGCTTGTGCAGTCCCTGGTTTTTATGATTAACAAATAAAGGTGAACAAAATCAATGAATGTGTCAAAATTTCGGAGGCTTTGATGTCTCAGACTCATTGGGTAAATGTTTCCATTGAATGAAACAGATTTATCTTTCCATTATATTTCCATTGTTCATAACTGTAGGTCATTTAATAGATCAAGCAGGCTGAGGCTTCTGTGGAAACTGAATACTGAAATGGGAAGAGTGGGAGGGTAGGAAAAGTTTTCTAAGCATCAGGAAAGCTTGGAATTCAAAAAGTTTAATTAAAATAAGACATAGGAGTCTTATTAAAATAAGACAAGAAAGTTTTTGTTAGCGGGATTTTGACTCAGCTTAGGAGAGCTGAAGTCAGATGAGAGGGTCTTGTCTAGGTGTAAGGAGGTTTGTTTCCTTAGAGGAATCACCAGTGGGTCAAAGAGAAACCCCAACCCTGTTTGGGGAGAGTATAGTTGATTTACAATGTTGTGTTAGTTTCTGCTGTACAGCAAAGTGATTCAGTTATACATATATATATACATTGTTTTTCATATTCTTTTCCATTATGGTTTAACACAGGGTATTGAATATAGTTCCCTGTGCTATACAGTAGGACCTTGTTGTTTATCCATCCTATATATAATAGTTTGCATCTGCTAATCCCAAACTCTCAATCCATCCCTCCCCTCCCCACCTCCCCCTTGGCAAGTCTGTTCCCTATGTCTGTGAGTCTGTTTCTGATTCGTAGATAAGTTCATTTGGTTCATATTTTAGATTCCACATATAAGTGATACCATATGGTATTTGTCTTTCTCTTTCTGACTTACTTCGCTTAGTATAAAATCTCTAGGTCCATCCATGTTGCTGCAAATGACATTATTTCATTCTTTTGTATGACTGAGTAGTATTCCAATTTATCGATATATCTATATATATCTCACATCTTGATCCATTCATCTGTTGATGGACATATCTAGGTTGTTTCCATGTCTTGACTATTATGAATAGTGCTGCTATGAACATAGGGATGCATATGTCTTTTTTTTTTTTTAAAGATGTTGGGGGTAGGAGTTTATTAATTAATTTATTTATTTTTGCTGTGTTGGGTCTTTGTTTCTGTGCGAGGGCTTTCTCTAGTTGTGGCAAGCGGGGACCACTCTTCATCACGGTGCGCGGGCCTCTCACTGTCGCGGCCTCTCTTGTTGTGGAGCACAGGCTCCAGACACGCAGGCTCAGTAGTTGCGGCTCACGGGCCTAGTTGCTCCGCAGCATGTGAGATCTTCCCGGACCAGGGCTTAAACCCGTGTCCTCTGCATTAGCAGGCAGGTTCTCAACCATTGCGCCACCAGGAAAGCCCCAGCATGTGTCTTTTTGAATTATAGTTTTGTCCAAATATCTGCCCAGGAGTGGGATTGCTGGGTTGGGGATAGCTCTTAAATTTGAGCATTGGGTTAACTACATAGGAGTTACTTACTTGTCAAAAATACTGATTTCTGGACCCACTCTTGAGATTCTGATTCAATATGTATGTTGAGCAAGATGCAGAAATCTGGTGAAGCCAGGTGTGAGAACCTCTGTACGTGGGCAGCTGCTGACCTGCACCTGCAGTGCATTGTGAGTAGAGCTGAGTATCTGGAGTTGGCTAGATCGGGGTGAGAATCTCAGCTTCGCCCCTTATTGGCTGGGAAGCCTTGGGTAGTAAGACCCAATTCAATTCAATTTTCTGATGCTCAGAAGAAACGAAGATGAGCACAGTCTTGACCTCACGGGGTTGTGTGAGGATGAAAACAGGTACAGCACGTGGCAGAGTGCCTGGCATAGCCCACACGGCCAGTGATGATTAAATCCCGCAAATGTTATGCCACCGACACAGGGGCCACTGGTGTGTCTCACTTTAAACAAGCTGCTCTGTAAGGGAAATTAGCAATCACACCTTAATACTACTACTTCTACTAATAACAACAAGCGTTTATAAAGTGCCGTATGCTGGACCCAGTTCTAAATGCCATCCAACCATTAACCCATTTTATTCTTGCAACAGTCGCTTAAAGTAGAGGCTATTATTATTCCCATTATATATATGAGGAAACTGAGGCGTATGGAGATTAAGTAACTCTCCTTTGCAGACGACCTCTCCTTAAGAGCCATATGTGTGGCAAGAAAACATCTATGTCCAGAGAGAATGTCTTTTGGTCTAGCAGAACTGGGTGGGAACACAGTTCTTGGGGGCAGACTTGCAGTGTGAAATAAATCCAGTTTAACTGCCTGTGTAGGCAGGCATTTCCAGCTGGTCTCTCAGCTTCTCAAATCCTTGGGTGTGGCTTTTGTGAAGAGGTCTGATTATTCTGTACATTCATACCTGTACAGCTGGTGACTTTTAGAACATCCCACCCTGAGAGTCCCAAGAACGTAATCTGGTCCGGAGGTAGCACAGCTCAGCAGTGTGCATCCCTGCTGGTTTGCAGGACTGGGCTTCTAGGGGGTCGGTAGAGGAAATGAAGTCCAGCCGGATGCATGATGCCTCTGTCCTGGTCTAAAGGGGAGACACACATCAAAGCACTCCTTGCAAAGGCAGTGCCCGGGTTTCCCAGGCAGCCCGAACACGTGTGCTGTTGCCTGCACAAGAGAGGCATTTGTTTCCTTGGAAATCGATTACCAGGGCCCATTTAATGAGCTGCTTGCCTCGTATCAATTCTGATCAACATGCCTTTGGTCTTGCTACTCTCCCTTGGCTCACAAAGCAGGATTTGGGGAGGCGAAAGCAAGTTCCCAGACCCACGACCAAAGGGTGGTGTCTCTCCTCTCCTTCCCCCCACTCCCCAGGTACAGAGACTCTTGTCAGTGTCTCCAATTCCACCATCACGATTCGTTCCTTTGGGCTTAAAGACCATCTTTGGTCTTTTCCTTCTCTATTACTTATTAGGTTTCTTGTAAATCATAAAAAAGATTGCATATCCACTGTAACTAGACAAACAATTCAAAGGGGTTTAAAAAAGAAGTCATTAATTTCTTCTAATTTTTCCTCCAACCGCTGAGAAAACAACACTGGCTATCTGTTTTATGTCCTGCCATAGCTTGATTCAAGCTCATAAAACATGTACAAATACGTACACATTTGTAGAATTTCTTTGGCTCAACTTGGATCCTATTATGTACACTACCCTGCAGCTTCACTTATCACACCAGAAACTCCTGCAGATATATGATTAACTCAACACATCTTTTAAAATGACTGCATAGTATTTCACAGTTTGGTTTTACATCATGAGTTCAACTATTCTCCTACGGATTGACATTTAGGATGTGTCTAGGATATTTGTGTGTGTATGCTTGACACTAAACAGTGCTGCAATAAACATGTTAATGTTTTTGTAGTTACTTTTATTTCTGTAAAATAGAGTAACCTCAATGGAGCTTGGTACGTCAAAGGGAATATGCATTTTTATTATGACAGCTGTTGTCAGACTAATTCCCAAAGAGCGACTAAGACTTCAGAAAAAAATAAAAAGACTTCCAGCAGGAATTTGGGAATGCTTGTTTCCCCATACACACGCTAGCACTGGATATTATTAGTCTTTTCTTATTTTTGTTAATCTGACTGATGAAAAGTGGAATCTCGCTGTGGTTTTGCTATGAGTTTCTCTGGGTAATAAAGACTGTGCACATTTTCATATAGTTTATTGTATTTTGGCCTTCAACAATCTCTTAATATGCAAGTATTCTTGAAAGGTGTTAATGCTTTCCTCACAATTACTTGTGAACTCAGAGTGTGGTCTTACAAGAGGAGCATTACAATTAGGAAGCAGGAATAAAGAACCGTTCTGTATTTCAGCATCTGTTAGGAACCTGGATTATGTCAGTGTTGGTACCCTCTTCTGATATTGTGCGATAGTTTTGCAATACGTTAATGGTGGTGGAGACTCAGTAGAAGGGACACAAGATCTCTCTGTAGTATATCTTACAACTGCATGCATCTCTGCAAATAAAATAAAATAAAAATTAAAAGTGTAACTAAAACTTTTGGTTAGGATCCAGCTCCATCTGGTCTAGTGATATTTGCCATCATTTAAAAGATTATGTTTTTAACACAAATTTAGAGAGGCTGTTGAAGGTCAGATGTTTTGGATAGACCCTTCCTGACACTGGCCCCCTAGTTTCATTGGCAACCACCCCATGAGTTACATAGTTCTTATGGGGTAGCTATCTAGGTTTTCTCTAATTGAAGAGATGAAGTGAATGTAGTTTAGAAGAGGATCGTATCACTTGAACTTTCACTTCCCAGAAGACCCTCTTTAACAACTGCATGACCTGGAGAAATTTTCATATGTGCCCAGTACAACAAAAATTTTTTAAAACGTTGATTCAGAAGAAAACATAGGCAGAACACTCTATGACATAAATCACAGCAGGATCCTTTTTAACCCACCTTCTAGAGAAATGGAAATAAAACCAAAAATAAACAAATGAGACCTAATGAAACTTAAAAGCTTTTGCACAGCAAAGGAAAGCATAAACAAGATGAAAAGACAACCCTCAGAATGGGAGAAAATATTTGCAAATGAAGTAGCTGACAAAGGATTAATCTCCAAAATTTACAAGCAGCTCATGCCGCTCAATATCAAAGAGGCAAACAACCCAATCCAAAAATGCGCAGAAGACCTAAATAGACATTTCTCCAAAGAAGATATACAGATTGCCAAGAGGCACATGAAAGGATGCTCAACATCACTAATCATTAGAGAAATGCAAATCAAAACTACAATGAGGTATCACCTAACACCAGTCAGAATGGCCATCATCAAAAAATAAATGCTGGAGAGGGTGTGGAGAAAAGGGAACCCTCTTGCACTGTTGGTGGTAATGTAAATTGATACGGCCACTATGGAGAACAGTATGGAGGTTCCTTAAAAACTAAAAATAGAACTACCGTATGACCCAGCAATCAATCCCACTACTGGGCATATACCCTGAGAAAACCATAATTCAAAAAGACACATGCACCCCAATGTTCATTGCAGCTCTATTTAAAATACCCAGGACATGGAAGCAACCTAAGTGTCCATCGACAGATGAATGGATAAAGAAGATGTGGCACATATATACAATGGAATATTACTCAGCCATAAGAAGAAATGCAATTGAGTTATTTGTAGTGAGGTGGATGGACCTAGAGTCTGTCATACAGAGTGAAGTAAGTCAGAAAGAGAAAAACAAACACCGTATGCTAACACATATATATGGAATCTTAAAAAAAAAAAAGGTTCTGAAGAACCTAAGGGCAGGACAGGAATAAAGACACAGATATAGAGAATGGACTTGAGGACATGGGGAGGGGGAAGGGGAAGCTGGGACGAAGTGAGAGAGTGGCATTGACATATATACACTACCAAATGTAAAATAGATAGCTAGTGGGAAGCAGCCGCGTAGCACAGGGAGATCAGCTCGGTGTTTTGTGTCCACTTAGAGGGGTGGGATAGGGAGGGTGGGAGGGAGATGCAAGAGGGAGGAGATATGGAGATATATGTATATGTATAGCTGATTCACTTTGTTGTACAGCAGAAACTAACACACCATTGTAAAGCAATTATACTCCAATAAAGATGTTAAAAAAAAAATGTTGATCCATTGACTAGGCATTTCTGCCGTGCCTAGTACGTGCCAAGCACTGATTAGGAACTGAGAGTACAGTGCTGAACAAGACAGTTGTCATGGAACTCAGACTCATGGGGAAGGCCTGATAATACACAAGCTGGTTAAATATTAAACAGGCTCATTTTGAGTTAGTGATAAATTCTACCCAGGAAAAGATGTGGCAGATCTATATGAAGTGGGTAGGTTAGCACTGGATCAGATAGAGAAAACATTCTGGAGAGACGACATTGAGCTAAGGCCTGAATAATGAGAAGAAGCAAGGTCAAAAAGAGATCTGTGGGTAGACTATTCCTGGGTGAGGAAAGAGCATACGTAAACTCTTAAGAGTGACAAAGTGAGAGAGAGGCATGGACATATACACACTACCAAACGTAAGGTAGATAGCTAGTGGGAAGCAGCCTCATAGCACAGGGAGATCAGCTCGGTGCTTTGTGACCGCCTGGAGGGGTGGGATAGGGAGGGTGGGAGGGAGGGAGATGCAAGAGGGAAGAGATATGGGAACATATGTATATGTATAACTGATGTACTTTGTTATAAAGCAGAAACTAACACACCATTGTAAAGCAATTATACCCCAATAAAGATGTTAAAAAAAAAAAAAGAGTGGATGAAGGTCAGACACCCCACGGAGCAGAAGACCTCCTGTGTGTCTGGATCATAGTGGGAGGTGGTGGCTTGGATTTAGGTTGGAGAGATAGGCAGGACCTGCTCGTGCAGGGGTTTTCAGACCATGCTAATGAGACTTCGTGTGTTCTAAGTCCATGGGAGCCAGTGAAGGATTTTATGCATGAGGTGAGGTACCTGCTTGTATTTCTGGAAGAGTGCAGTGATGGCTGTATGAAGGATAGATTGTAGGTTGTGCAGTAGAGAAAAAAAACACTAGAGAAGACAGAGAGCATTGAAGTATTCTAGGTTAGATATAGTTGTTTGGATTAGAAGTGTGCAGTAGAGATAGAGGAAGTTGGACAATTTTGGTGTCAATTTTGGAGGTAGAATGAGATGAAGTTGTTGATGGATTGGATGTGAAAAGTAAGAGAAGGAGAGGGATTGAAGAGGATTCTAAAGTTTTCAGTTTGAAAAACGCAGAGAGATGGTGGTATCATTTCAGGAGCTGGGGAGGCCGAACAAAGAATTAGATTTGAAGCAAAAATGGAGAGTTCACGCAAGCGGGAGGCAATGTGGGGACATATGTATATGTATAGCTGATTCACTTTGTTATAAAGCAGAAACCAACACACCATTGTAAAGCAATTATACTCCAATAAAGATGTTAAAAAAAAAATGAAGAGTTATCCTTGACCATGACAGTTGCTATCCAGATAGAGATGACAAGCTCATCATTGAATATATGAATCTAGAGTCAGACACGCAGTCTGAACTCGAGCTATAGATTTTAGCTTCAACAGCACATACGTGTTATTTAAAGCCACAGGACAGGAAAAAAGGAGAGGTGAGCCCTGGATTCCTGGTGTGTTTAAACCTGTCTGCTGAACTCAGATTCGTGCATCTAAATGCGTACCCAACCTGTCCACCTGGATGCTGAGTAGGAATCTCAAGCTTAACATGTCCAAACCAGACGTCTTGACATTCCCCCTAAAACTGTTTGACCCGTGATCATCTTCATCTCAGTTAATGGCAATCCATTTCTCCAGCATCTCAGACCAAAATTTTGAGAAATTCATATATATATATGTATATACACATATATAGTAGTATATACACACACATAATAAACATGTAGTATATTATTCATAAATATCATATATATATGAATTTTATGCTTGTGGTACTGAGCTCTTACATTCAGAAACTCTCGTCATTTTGTGCAAGGTTTTAAAGAACAGGATTAAATATCTTATGAATAAAACTTACTGAAAAAATTACAGTTACGTCTTCATATTTCAGCTGATTAATGTTTACATGTCTCACAGATCATGATGGCTTCATTCTATCATGAAGTAATATTCCAAGGCATGACAGGCCCTGAGGGTGAGGGAAAAATTACTGACATTTCTCTCTCTCTCTCTCTCTTTCGCTCTCTCTCTCACTTCACTCACAAACCATCAGGGAATCCTGCTGGTTCTGCCTTTAACATCTATCCAGAATCTGACCACTTCTCACAACCTCTGTTTACAACACTGCACCAAGCCCCAGTATGTCTACCCTGTCTGGTCTGATCATCTGTATGGTCTCCTAACTGGTCTCCTACGTAAATCACATCTTGATCACTCGTCTACTGAAAACCCACCAGTGGCTTGCCATTTCACTCAGAGTAAAACCTGCAGTGCTCATAACGGCTTTCCAAGACCCTGCATCATTTTGTTCTCATGAGCTATTGGATGTCATCGTCTACTTCAGCTTCACTTGTCTCCTTGCTGTTCTTCATTCTATCCAGCCATGTTTCTGCCTCAGGGTCTTTGCACTTGCTGTTTCCCAAATAGGACACTCTTTCCCCAGATATCTGCATGGCTTGTTCCCTCACTGCCTTCGAGTATTTGCTCAAGTATTGTCCCCCTCCCCTGCTGGCGCTCCTTATTTCCTATTTTTAATGTATTATGTATCATCTTTTATCATAGTGTGTAATTGTATTTGTTTTAATTTTTCGATTGTCTATGTCCCTCTGCTGGAGTGTAAGCTTCCTAAAGACATACTTTTAAAATCTGTTTTATTTACATATGAATTCCAAGTATCTAGAGTAGGCACAGAATAAGAAACAATAAATCTTTGTTGAATTAATGAGAAATGTAAATTCCTAGAAGAGACCTGAGTGTTTTTTCTTATTGATCTTTAGTTGTTTTTAAATCTCTGCTTAACTTAATCTTGATTTTTATTCTCCTTCTGCAGGAGCTTTCTCTAGGTTTGTTCAACAATAGACTACTTAAGGTGGGGGGTATCAAAAGGTTCTTGATCTCATTTCTAGTTCTTGAGCCATTTAAGGAAAAAATGGCTGCATTGCAGGTTGTTATTTTTTTTCCCCTCCTGCTGCTGTTGCTGGATAAGACTCACTTTATGAAATGGGCCATGTGATGCAGTAAACCAGAGCTCAGTGGCCACTAACATCCTATGTCCGTGATTTGAATAAATACTTTTTCTCTATAAAAGAGAGGCTCATCCCCTCCAAGTACCAGGACGAAGCAGGATAGAGGACGGCTTCTTCGAGTCAGGCAGACCTGAGTTTCAAACACAGCTTTCAGTTCCCTCTTGGGGGATCAGCTTCTCTGAAAACACGAAAGAAATTAATGCAATTGAGATAATCAACGTGATGTTTCTGGCACAGTACGTGTTGCATGGTAACCACTCAGTTAATAAAAACAAGTACTTATTTTCCCTGTTGGTTTGATACCACTTTCCTTTCCAAGTCAGAATGAATATAGGAGACGGAAACTCTTGTTTTAAGGGTGAGTTGGGCCAACTCTCTACATTTGCCAAAGAGGTATTTTATCTTATTTGTTCAATCAGAAAAGCATACCTTTGTCGGTGAGCTTATTCCATTGTAAACACCATTGCTCTTCTGCTCAGGCTACAACTGAATGATTCTCTCCCTCCTGAACACGTGCATGTGGAATTTTGAATGTCAGTGTACCTTATTTTTGTTCTCAAAAATGCCATCTTGAGAGAATCTACCTTTTGGGATCTATCAAGTCCTGATTCAGCATTTAGTTATCCATACCAGCAATTTGATTTCTGCAAATAAATTTCGGAGCCCTTTTTTTTTTTTTTTTTTTTTGCGGTACGCGGGCCTCTCACTGTTGGGGCCTCTACCGTTGCGGAGCACAGGCTCCGGACGCGCAGGCTCAGCGGCCATGGCTCACGGGCCCAGCCGCTCCGCGGCATGTGGGATCTTCCCGGACCGGGGCCCTGCACTGGCAGGCGGACTCTCAACCACTGTGCCACCAGGGAAGCCCCCGGAGCCCTTTTTAAATGGCTGTGTGCTTGTGTAAATATCCTCCGAGGCAATAAGCCTGAATGTTTGCATCCCTGAGCTCAGAAGGCTGAGCAGGCATGTTGCAGGGAAATTACCAGCCTAGTGCCAGGGCTCAGAACTCAGGAGTAGTTTAGGGAGATGCCCTGGTATCAGCTGTGAAATGTGGAAGAGCTATAACACAATTTTAAGAGAAATTCCAGCTTTATCCTTCCTTCACTTATTTATCCAACAAGCATTCATCAAATGACTGACATATACTGTCTTTTTCTGGGTGCTAGGGACACAAGCGATAGTGGTAGTAGAAGTAGAAGCAGCAGCAGCAGTAGTCGGAATAGCTACCAGTTTAAAAAAAACTGAGCATCTGTGGTGGACCAGGTACTCTACCTGGGACTTCATGGCTATCAGCTCATACTCTGAAGACGATTTTCTTTTTGCAGCAGCCAGTCATTTCTTCTGGGAATGAATCTCACCAGAGCATATTATTTTTCTCATGTTGGGAAAGGGAGGGCATGGCAAGTTCAAGAAGGACTGCTATACTGGATTGATAGGATGAATGTAGAAGTCACAAGTGAGAGACTTGGGGATGCCACACCTCTTTCCCTAGAAGGGTAAGAAATAGAAATGCACAGCTGACGGTGTCTCTGATTAAGTAACCCCAGCTCACAGGTGAGTGGTCCCTAGGATAGTAATGATGGAGTTACTGCTTAGTGAAGGAAGGGACAATTGTTATTTGTTCTTGGTATGCTAACAGGGAAGATATGATTTCCTCATATATTATAAAACTGTCACTGCATTGCCCTGGCAGAAATGAATGTTGGTTTTGGTGAGGGTGCAAGCTTCCCAGGGAACTAAGGAGAAAAATCTAATGCTAGTGGGGAGAACGAATTAGAACTGGGGCATCCACAGCCTTCTCTTCTTGTTGGATCCAGCACTATCTCTCCTCATTTGGAGCTGTCAGATTCAGCAGATGAGAGCCTTGATTTGACCTTAACGCATGGCTGAGTTCCAAAGTATGCAAGATTCAAGAATATGGAAATACTGAAACTTTGTCCTCCGTTTTGGAAGAGTGTGGCTTCCAGAGAGCTCGGGGTTGGGGCACTGAGTTGGAAGGCTTAGAAAAGGAGTCCCCAGAAAGACGTCATTATGGATTAAGGAGAGATAAAGGGAAGTAAGGCTAGGGATACAGTCATATGGGAAACATCCTTCTGAAGGCTCAGCCCTTCCTCACTTAGTGTGACTATAGGTAACAGGTGTGAGACTAAGTGACAACTTGGGGCATCTTACATGAAGGCTCTGCAAAGTTTACTTGACCTTTCATTCATTCATTCAACCTTGTGCTCAGCCCCAGCTACGGGTCAAACACTGCATGGTGGCAGTCCAACCAGTCATGGTTCTTGGCATCGTAGGGCTAATGTTTTGGTGACGGGAAGAAAGAATAAACAAATTTGTGAGTAAATAAGAGAATTACAAATTGCGATAAGTTCTAGGAAGGAAATAAGGCAAATGATGGCTTTAGATAAGGTGCCTGTGGAGAGCTTCATTGAAGAGTCATTTGGGTGGAAAACTGAGAGATGAGAAGCAACCAGTGTACAAAGGACTGGGGACAGAGGGAGAGGAGGCACGATAGTGAGGGCAGAATTCTTCTGAAATTCGGAGCAGTAATTCTCAACCTTGGCTGCCCTTTGGAATCTCTTGAGAGAACTTAGAATTTACTGAGGCCTGGTTCCCATCTCCAAGAGACTGTGATCTCACTGGTCTGGGGTTGGTCCTGGGAATTTATATATTTTAAAACCTAGCCCCCACCCCGGTGATTCTAAAGTGCAGCCAGGTTTGCAAAACCCTGGCTTAGAGGAAGAGAAAGGAGCAGGTATGGCTGGAACCTAGTGAGGGGGGAGAAAAGAGACAAAAAGAGGTAAAAAAAGGGGGCAGACTGTAGATCATTCAGGGCCTTGGAGGTTGTTATAAGGAGTTTGATTTTAGACAGTCAAATAAATTTGTTCGTTTCTACTGTAGCAGTGTGTGTGTGTGTGTGTGTGTGTGTGTGTGTGTGTTGGCTGGGGAAGACTGAAAACCAGGAAATACATGAGAGGGGTCAGTATCTACTCTCTGACTGTCCTGCCAAAGTCGTCAGAAGAGAGGAAGATGAAGGGATGACAGCTGTCTCAGACCCCAGAGGGATGAAAGCCAGGTTGCTGCCTCTGAGGCAACTCCTAAAGCTTAAATGACAGACTGGATTTCTTGATATCTCCCCAATGAATATACTGGCAGAAAGTGGAGGGGCAAGTTACCAAGAGATGAGTGAGGATTACTGCAGGGGAGGCATGGGAATTTATTCTCCAGGACTCAGAATGAAGAGGGACCTGGGGTGATGCCATCCCATCCAGGTGCCTCAGAGTCCCTCGCTACCTGAGAATGGTCCACGGACCAGCGACACCAGCATCCCATGGAGCTTGTTGGACAGACACCCCAGGACTGCTGACTCCAAAGCTGCATTCTGACAGGATCCCCATGTAACTCACGTGCATTTAGAAGCTTGGGAAATGCTGCTTTAGCTGTTTCCTGTCAAGGCTGAGCTCAGCCCACCCAGGGCAAAAATTCAGATCCAGCTGCCACTCTTCCCTTACTTATTCCAGGTCTGGCTACTTCCTTCCATCTCCGTGATTTCTCTTTCCTGCCACCGGTAAAGGCCCATCCTCTCTCTCCCCTCTGTGTTCCTCTTCCCCAAATTGTAGTTACCTTCTCTCACCTGCTCACCTACTGTCTCTGCTTCCATCTCCAACTAATTGTCTCTGTCTTTCTTTTTGTGAGTACAGATAGAGGACTTGGCAAAGCCCTTCCACACGCACTATTTAGCTGATCCCACAGCAGCTTTGCTTCTCTCCAGTTTACAGATGAGGCCACTGAGGCTGAGGGAGATTAGACCACTTGCTCAAGGTCACACAGTAGCAAGTAGGGGCCCCGGACTGAAGCAAGATCTGTCGGATTCTAAAGCCTATGCTCTTAATAATGAAGAAACACAGCTCTCTGCATGAACAATTTTATTGATTTTCCTATAGGATATGCTCATTCCTTCTTCTGAACCTCTGCATAGCATTCTGTACCTGTGGCAGAAGAATATTTATGAGATATTCACCATTGGTTCTCCCCTGATTTCTCCTCTGTCCTATACCTTACTTCTCAAAATTAAAGAGAAAGAGAAAGAGAGGCTTAGTATTGCATTTAATACCTCAGGCTGGCAAACAGAAATAACCTGCTGGTTCTGGCTTTTGCGTTCAAAAAGCCTGAACTTTCTGGGGAGAGAGCAGTTAGAAGATGGGCTATATTTGCAGGATCTAAGAAGCAGGAGAAGATGGTGGACGCACTGTGCCTTGCCCTGGGCTGGGATAAGGAGAGGAGCCATGTGAGAGAGGATGACATAGCTCAAAGGCAACCCCTGTGCCTGGATTCTCAATAGAGCATCCGTTTGGAGAACCAGAGACCTCAGAGAGGTCTGGGGGTCCATCTTGGAAGTTGGGACCAGAAGCAGCCTTTTCACGATCCCATTGCTCTTTGGTGCAGAGTAATAACAAAGAGAGAGCCACGGGTGTGAGCGGGAGCACGAGGTTTCCCAGCAGCAGCCTCCATGGACCAGCAGCTGAGGGTAGGACCGGATGATGGATGAACCAGGAGATACTCGCCCACCTGGTGAAGAATCTCAAGAAGCCAGTTGCCCCAGACTCTGAGTCCATGACGTGCAGAACCTAGAACAAGATTAAGCTTCCGCCACTTGGCAAGAATGCAAACACAAAAGAGAAAATTAGTTGAGTTGGTAAGAAAATGATTCTATTTCTTTGCAACTGAGTTTGAGGACAGAGAGTTGTGCCCACCTCCAGCCTCTCCAGAGGCGGGCGCTGTCTTTCCCTGGCCCCGTGTCCTGCCCAGCTCTGGATCGGATCTGCAGCTTCTGCAAGCCCTGCCCCCTGGGCCCAAGGTCTTTGGAAAGCAGCTCAGGGTCTCCCCAGAGCCCTCCTCTCTTCCTCGATCCAGGGCATTGCACAGATCTCCCTGCTTCCCTAGGGAAGGCGGGGCCTCCCTCAGTGCTCCTGCATAATTGGGACGATGCGCAGGAAAATTAAAAAGGTCATTAATCACCGTGGAGCCCAAGGCAGCTCTCCGGGACCTATTCTTCATGATGATTAATGGGAGGCATCTCCTCCCCACTCCTCGATTCATTTTCCTGCCACCATTCACTCACTTTCCTTTGCTGTGTCCTCTTCGTCCCCGTCTGACAGAACAGGGGTTTCTGGAGACCACCCACTCAGGGTCAGGTCTTCCCTGGCTGTCTTCATTGCCACCAGACCTGGAGTGGACCCAGGGCGAGCCCCCCGATCAGACGCACAGCTGACAACCCCGGGCAGGTCACTTCATCTGGGGGAGCCTCAGCTGCTTCATCAAGAAAATGCGGGCGCACATAACAATTGACTTGCAGGTTTGTGAAGATGAAACGGGAAGATGCACGTAGCAGTGCCAGATATGCTCCCTGGACGAGAGTGAGGCTGCCTAACGTGTTAATGTCTCTCTCCCGCTTTTATTGTTATTTGTATTGCTCTGATGAGTATTGCTGTCCTTAATCACTAGGAAGGACTGAGGGTAGATCCAGGGGATCTCACTGCTCTTTGATGAGGCTGATGACGATGAGACGTTTCCTGGGTGCTAGTACCAACAACTTCACATGGATTATTTCACTCAAACACGTCAACAACCCTGAGAGGCACACATTATTAGGCCCATTTTACGCATAAGAAAACATGTTCACAGAGGGAGAGTAACCAGCTCCAAGTCACACAGCTAATAAACAGCAGAGGAGGAACTTACACCCAATTCCATTTGATGCCAGAGCCTGTGTTCTTCTGAGAACCAGACACGCCAGCTGTCCTTTCTCAGGAGCTGCGTGCTTCTTCCTTGTCTCTTCTTTTCCCAGCCTCCAGATGGGGCTGCCCTTTCCCCGCAGGACTGGCCAAGTTCAGGTCATGCTCGAATAGCCTCTTCTTCTCCTTTTGTTTGCCAGTTAAACTCCCACTCGGTTTGCTGCTGCTTAAGATAAGCTGTTCCTTCTGCCCACTGCTGCATTGAGCCCAGGGTCTCGTTCTGACCAGCCCCCAATCAAGAGACACTTGATTTTCCTGAAGAAAACTATGTCCTGGGGCATTCGAGTGAATGTGTAAGGAAAGAGCAGATCCTGTCAAGTTAAAGCATGGCGAAGGACTTTTCTGAGGCTGGCAGAAATGAAGCAATGTTACCCTGTCAAATACAAAATCTTGGAGAGGGGTGGAAAACATTGGAAGACCAAGATGGAATCATGGTTCTGTTGTTGACTTGCTGGGTGAACTTGGGCAAGTCACTCTCCTCTAGGGTGGGTTCCTTAGCACAATTACAGGGTGAAAGTAGATCCTGAAAGTTTAAAGTGGAGCTAAGATGCTGGGATGGGGGGAGAATTTGCACAAGAGGAAAGGTGTTGGAGGAGAGAAGACTTGAGAGGGAAGGGGCCAATGCTTTGGCCTCCCCTGGCCTTCTGCAAGACACCCATTGTGAGAGACCAGATCTCAGGTGGCGTGGATGTCTCAGGGAGAACTCAGGAGACTTAATGGGGAGCTGTGTAACAGTAGGAAGGAAGATGAAAATATAATGATAACCATGAAAGTATCAGTGAGGGTATTAAAGGTATTGGGGAACATTTATTAAGGAACAATTATGTGCCATTGTTTACCATAACCCTATGAAACAGCTACCAACTAGCATCTTCGTGTCACAGAGGAGAAACCTGGGGTGCAGAGGGGTTGGGTCATTTACGCAAGAACACGTAGGGAGCGACTGGCAAAGCCGGGTCTTGAACCCTTGTCTTTTCAACTCTAGAGTCAAAGCTCTTGGTGCCCACGCTTGGCTGGGATTCACCACAGTGTCGTGTGGATCTGGTATCCGGTGGCCCAGGGAGTCCTGGGTACCTGGGTGCATAGAGGCTTTCTCTATATCCACAGCTGCTACCTCAGTTTGCCTGCTTAGAAAACCAGTCCACCTGAGTACCTGGGACCAGCTACATAATATTATGGGGCTCAGTGAAAAATGAGAATACAGGGCCCTTTGTTTAAAAATCATTAAACATTTTTGTGTGTGTGTGCAGTACGCGGGCCTCTCACTGCTGTGGCCTCTCCCGTGGCAGAGCACAGGCTCCGGATGCGCAGGCTCAGCGGCCACGGCTCACAGGCCCAGCTGCTCCGCGGCACATAGGATACTCCCGGACCGGGGCACAAACCCGTGTCCCCTGCATCGGCAGGCGGACTCCCAACCACTGCGCCACCAGGGAAGCCCTAAAGATCATTAAACATTTTAAATCAGCAACAGCAGAGCACTTAACCAAGCATGAGGTCCTTCTGTGCTCAGGGCCCTGTGTGACACTTACCTGGCCCCAGCACCCATTCCCAGCACACTCTTCCCAAAGGCAGGGCTCTTTCCCCCGTACCCTTGGTTACTCTCTGGCTCTTCTTCAGAATGGAAAGTTTAGATCCCTCCCTCCCTTAATGGTCCCTGCACCTCTGTCCTGGGCTGGTTTCCATGAACTCATCTTGGTGTTTGCAAGATGCCAAGTAAGGGCTGTCAACTGTCTGCTGCTCCATAGGCCACTGGAATAAATTACTCTCCCTTCATGCCTGTGACTGTCCATTCCTAACCCGGAAGAAATGTTCCAGAATATAAGCAAGTGCTAAAGGCCTCCTCTAATTAGCTGGCTGGTGGTTAACGGGGGATTTCACCGGGCAGAGCCTTCTGGTGGTCGGTGCGTAATTACCATGGAAACATTCACGCCACCCTCAGTGCTTCGCTCAGCCTTTTTCCCCGGGGAGTAGACATTGCTTGGCAAAAGCTGCATCTGGGCTATTGACATTGTCTGCGAGAGAAGTAAATGGACAATTAGAAGCAAAACAGGTTGAGAAGCAAGGCTTGTTGGAGCAAAGTTTTACCCGCATCCGTCCTGGGGCCTAATTGATGCTGTAGTCCCTGCATGAGAGGAAATCATTGGAAGGTGATGGATTCAGTTTGGATGGTCCTGTTTTGTTAAGCTCAAGGACAGGGAAAAATGCCTAATTAGGAGCCAGACTTTCCTGTCTTTTAGAGGCAGCTGCTGGGTTGGCCGGGAGATACAAAGGCTTTTATTTCTTTTTCCATTTTTATACACACATATTTATTTATTCTCTCCATCAGTGGAGTGAAGCCCCACTATCACTGTGTAAGTGGGATCAAAAAAAATTGAATCTTGTAAAATGCAGAATCATTTTCTTGTGAAGGTTATTGAATGAGAACAGGGGTTGGATGAAGTGTGAGAGCTGGGTTAGTCAGCTTGGGCTGGGCTCTGCTGAAGTAACAAATAAACCCTAACATTTCAGCTGGCTTAACACAATAAAGGTCATTGAGGGGGTCATGCCAAGTTCAACTGTGGCCAGGCAGCTTTTTATATCACGTTCCTATGCCACCCGAACACGTGGACTTCAAGTTGCTGCAGGAGGAGAAGAGAAGGGTGGAGGAAGTACCACACAGGTTCTTAAAGGCCATGGGGCAGAAGAGACACATCTTGTTTTTCCTTGCAGTCCATTGGCTACATCGCTCTAACCTAATGACATGCGAGGCTGGGAAATACAGGGAGACCGTGGAATTTTGGTAGCACCAAATAAACATGCCACCATATTGCATTTAAAGAACTAGTCAAAACTGCAAGCCCTTTTGGAGAATGTGAATAGAGAGACCAACAGCTCCTGGGTCCACACCACCTTCTTTTACCTGGCTCTGCTTCCAAGGGTCACATTAAATGTCATACCAAAGAGTGAAGACACTATCCTCCTTCCTAGAAAGCCTTTTCCCACTGCCTGGGCTGTCGTTTGCTGGTTTTCCACCTACACCCTGGGAACCAGGACTGTGTCCAATGCACTCCCACCCAGGCTCCCTTGCTTCTGCATCCAAAGGCCAAAAAGACAGAGTTAGAACAGGAAGGAGAGCTCGGACTGGCCAGTTCTAGAGGGGACAGCACCCAAAAGGTTGAGAGAAAAGGGAAGATATCTAGAAAGGCCTCACAAAGGAGGGCACATCACACCAGAATTTTGAAGAGTGAAGGATGCATTCACTCATTCATTTATTCATTCATCATTCATTCACTTATTCATCCATTCACTGACTGGTGCCTGCAGGGACTAAATGAGACCACCTTTGCTCCCTAGGGATATAGGCTCGAGCAAGCAGTGGGCACAAAGCAGAATTAAGATGCAATAAATGTCTTCAGAAATGCATAAAGGACTGCGTGGACTCTGGAGAAGGAAAAAGGAAATTCTCTGTGAACCAGAGGTATCCAGGAAGGCCTGTGGTGGAAGTGAAATTTGACTTGTATCTTGGAGAATGGATATTAATATTAATTTATGTTAGTGTTAACTTCAGGGTTGTATTAGAGATATTTTATTGCACAAGGTATACACATTTGTGGTTAAAAATGTAGAAGACAACAGATAAGTAAACTAAACAAAAGAAGATTAGCCAACAACTGTTAATATTTTGACATCTATCTGCCTATTTACCTACCTATCTATCTATAAAGTATGGCCATTCTATGGATATTCTTTTATGATCTACTTTTTATTTTATAATATAGTAATCGATTCTGTATTAATAAATGCAGATGTACATTATCATTTTAAACAGGTGAATCATATTGTAGGAATATACCTTCCTTTCTTTAATCAATCCTCTATTGTTGGATATTTACATGGCTTGAGATTTTTTGTCATTATAAATGCAGTTGTGATTAAGATCTTTGTAAATGAATCTTTGTGCAGTGGTTTGCTTAGGAAAAAATTGAGTGTGTTTTCAGTCGCTAGGGATTTGAGGCTTGACATGAAGGATGTTCTCGGCAGAAGACTCAGAGAAGACAGAGGCATAGAATCGGGAGCGCACGAGCAGATAACAGGAGCCACGATGCACAGTTAACTGCAAGCCTACGGTGTGCCAGCCACTGTGCTATAAGCCTTCACATACACCACCCTGTGCAATCTTCATAAGAACCACTTGAGGAGTATTGGGCTATTCCCATCTTACCGATGAGGAAACTGAAACACAGAGAGGTTAAGTTACCTGCTCAGGGTCACACAGTAAATAACTGAGTTCGTGAGACCCCAAAGCTCAGGCTCAGTTCACTTAGTAAGTGGTAATCAAGGTTATCACGCTGGTCAGTTAGTAATGATGGCTCTCTTTTGGCCTTCACACCATTACTTAGGTAGACATGTGAAAAAAAATGGCACGAAGGCTCTCGTGTCTTGAGGCGGGCACAGGCGCCAGTGAAGACTAACAAGCCTTCATTGCTTTCTCATCAGGATGGGTGATGTCAGCAAAACTTCATGCTTGGAAATATATTGTTTTGAACTTGGCAACCTGTAAGCTGGGTTGCCATGGTTACCAGAGGGCCCTGGGGAAAGATGAACATAAAGGGCGGGCTTGAAACACAGTCAAGTCCTTCCCCTCCAGCCTCACTCTTAGCTGGTGACAGTCTTTGACAGACCCTCACGTGCCCAGGGAACCCCACACCACCATATTCATGCACAACCAGGTTGACGACTCCAGTCTTTTCAGCATGTAATAGCTGTTAATATTTATGGGACGCAGTGGGGAAGCACTTCATGTGGATAATCTTTTTTAATCTTTCCCAAACCATACACGATATGTGTTGCTGTTATTGCTATCTTACAGGTGAAGCCACAGAGACACAGAGAAGTTAAAAGACTCGCTCGGATGTCACACAGCTAGCAAATGGCAGTCTGGCTCCAGAGCAAGTGCTCATAAATAGCTCATCCTGGGGCTTCCCTGGTGGCACAGTGGTTGAGAGTCCGCCTGCCGATGCAGGCGACACGGGTTTGTGCCTCGGTCCGGGAGGATCCCGTGTGCCGCGGAGCGGCTGGGCCCGTGAGCCATGGCCGCTGGGCCTGCGCGTCCGGGGCCTGTGCTCCGCAGCGGGAGAGGCCACGACAGTGAGAGGCCCGCGTACCGCAAAAAAAAAAAAAAAAAAAAAAAATAGCTCATCCTTGCTAGAGCCAAGATCTTTAGGAAGTCACAGCAAACAACATCTCCAGGCGTCTTGTTGGTACCTAGCTTCTAAAAATTGCTGAAGGGAATATGGGTTCTTAGAAAGGCCATAAAAGGTTTTAAGCAAGAAAGATATGGGGCATTAGCAGGGCTGTCCTAAAACTACTAGATAAATAGAAGCAACAAAAGGAAGTACAAATTCAAATGTTCCCAGGCATCCAAGCAATTAGGCGTAAGGTCATCGTGAAAATCCCAGCAGGCAACGCAGGATGGCAAGGAGTTCTAAAGATCAATGTTTACTCTACTTCAATAAAATTAAATTAAATTAATAAAAATAAAAACCACTCTGACTCTGATGCCCAAGCTCTTGGCATCAGGCTGCATGTCCACATCTCTAGACTCACCTGTCTCCTCCCCAACGATGCCCCATTTGTACCATTCTTGTTTTTGTTCTTCTCAGAGCTCCAAAGTGTTAAGAGAATTTGCAACTGTTTCATAGAACAGAAGAGGCCACAGAGCATACGATGTTAATTGGGCTTGTTTTGTGGAGAGGAACGCCTGTCTTGGTGTCAGGACACCATGTAAAAATGTGTTTTTATTCCACATAAATTAGCCTGTGTGTTCACCCCATGCTAGTGAAGGTCTGGTGGCCGAACGGGACTTGGCATTAACTCTGCCCACGGAGATCACTCATTAGTATAAGCAGGGTCCCTGTCTGCATTTTCTTTTGTCTCTTTTCCCAGACCAGAGCAGAACACAGGGTCTAATTGGGAGGCAGATTGCAGAGCAAATGTGAGTGAACTTTCTCTTCCCAAATACTTCTCTTTAGCCTTGTCTACACTAGCAGAGGAATAATCCAGGACAGGGTCAGGCTGCAGTGAAAGTAGGATGTAGACTCGTAGTGCCTGCAAGCCAGAGACTTAGAAAAGTGTATTCATGGAATCTTGGAAACTCAATTCAGAGAATCTTAATAATGGAGAGCTGTTTTAATCATAGATGCTCAGAATTACAGAGTCTTAGAATTTTACATTCTTAGAATTGTGGAAATAAAGATGCAGCCAGACATCAGGTTCACAATTGCCCTCCACCAGCCTGCATTTCAGCTAGGTTGGACTTTCCGCATTTCCTCAAATGGGCTTTTGTTTCCCTCCTCCTGCCAGCCCCTACTCCCTTTGTCTGACTAGTTCATGACCATCATTCATGTCTCGGCTGAGATATCACTCCCTCTTGGGGGCCTTTCTCTCCATCTGCACTAAGACAGGCCCCTATGAGAGGAAAATGAAAGCAAGCCCTTCACCTTCCCTCATCATTCTCTTCTCCCCTGAATTGACTTAATGCTTCCCCAAGAGCTCCCCCACTTCAGTAGTATGCAAAGTCTTTCAACGGAGGGGTTTTAGCTCTTTCATTCACCCCCAGATCCCCAGTGCCAGGCACATGCCTGAGCCAGAGAAGATACTCAGTAATATCACTGTTGAATGAACGACTGCATAAATGATCTTGGATTCTCTAGCTCTCAGGACTGGAAGGAACTTCAGTGTTAACCTTACTCACCTCCTTTCCCCAAGTCCTCTGCAGAATCCCGGACCAATAGTTGTTCTGCCTCTTCTTGAACTCCTGCAGAGAAGGGGAGCTCACCATCTCCAGGCAGGCGCAGCAATCCTTCCATTGTAGACAGGCTCATATTACGTACCCTGTGACATTACCTCCCTACCCCGGATGTAACTCCTGGCACGACCTAGCACAGAGAAGAGCAGACTTGCAGTCCCAAAGAGCTCAATGGCAAGAATGATTCCGCAAAGGCTTATAACAGATGCCTCACACTGGTAAACTGGTGACGTAAGAGTTGTATTTGACATAGAGTCTGACTTTCTAGTTCCATGATTTCAAAAAGCTAAACTTCTTTGAAAGTATAATACAGATACAGAAAAGGGCACATATCACGAGGGTACAGCTCAGTGGACTCGCATAAAGTGAGCTCAATTGTGCAACCAGCCCAGAGGAAGAAACAGGACAGGACTAGTGCCTACTGCCCCCTCTGGTCACTCTCTGCAAGGTCCTGCTCTCTTGACTTCACGTTGATGGAATCCTGCGGATGTATTCTGTTGACTATTCAACATTCTAAGATTTGGAAGAATCTACACTGAAATCTGGCAACACTGCACCCCCCAGTTCCTTATGGCAGCTGTGGCTGGGTCTGAATGACAGCTACCCTTTTATGTGGTGCACATGCTGTGCAACCGGTCCCAGGTCTCACCACTCCCATCCCGGGTGCATCTGACGTGCTTCCGTTTGCTCGCCCCTGTAGGCATTCAATATTTTCCAATTTTTGCCCAATTATTTTTTCCTAGTTGTTGGCACCTCTAGTAGCTACATTATTCCATATGTGGAAGGCTTGTGGTGGAGCAGAACAACATTTTTGCTTTGGAAATAGATAGACATGAGTTGGAATCCTGATTTGTTACTAACTGGAGGGTCTACATAGCGTAAGGCTTCAGAACATGGGCTCTAGTGCCAGATAGCTGGGTTCAGGTGGGTTTCAGTATGATCCTGGGCAAGTTACTTCACCTCTCCCTGCCTCTGTTTCATCTGTTAAGTGGACAAAACAATGGTCCCTACTTCACAGTGTTGATATGAGGGATACATGAGTTCATGCTTGTAAAGCACTTTGAACAGTGAGTCCTGGCACATGAGACATGTTTGTTAAACAGTTAAATAGATACCCTTAAGTATGTTATGTCGCTCTTCAGAAACTCAGTTCAGTTACCTCATCTATAAAATGGGAGCAGTAATGCCAGCTACCCAGGTTTGTTGCTAGAATTCAATGAGAGAACCCATATTCAGGGGCTCCCACAGGTAGATGTCAAATGAATTTATTTATTCTTCTTCCACCAAGAGGTACCCATTTGACTTTGGTTCCCACATGAACAATAAACAGAACTATTCAGGACTTGGCTTTGTTTTGGTCTTGGTGGTCCTACGGCCACCTTACCATCCTCCCCTTCTGCCAGTGCCCAGCCCTGGAATGGGGCTTAACAGCTTGGGTCTCTCTGCTTCTCTGGCTTTCTCCCCTTAAATATTCATGGCCATACATGGCCTTTATTGTCACAGCTTATTTATTAATATGTTTGAAGCTGAAGCTGGACATTTTTTTTCTGCCTTATTCATAGTTCATTTTTACATACACATTCTTTTTTTAATGTTCTTTTCTCTTTCTGACTTACTTCACTTAGCATGATAATCTCTAGTTGCATGCATGTTGCTGCAAATGGCATTATTTTGTTCTTTTTTATGGCTGAGTAGTATTCCATTGCATATATGTACCACATCCATTCATCTGTGCATGGACATTTAGGTTGTTTCCATGTCTTGGCTACTGTGAATAGAGCCGCTATGAACATAGGGGTGCATGTGTCTTTTTGAATTATTGTTTTGTGTGGATATATGCCCAGGAGTGGGACTGCTGGGTCCCATGGAAAACAGTATGAAGGCTTCTCAGAAAGCTAAAAGTAGAATGACCATAGTTCATTTTTATAAGGCAAATCCTCAAACTTAAAATGTCCGTCTCTCTAAGGTTTCCATTTCAGGAGTTATTTTTCACGTTGTTCAGCGTTTTGACGTGAAAGACCTGTTTTCAAGAGGAATCAAGCTGCTCTGAATGACATGTTATTCATTCATTAGTTCATTCACTCACTCATTCGTTCATTCATAAAACATACCTTAAGCACCATGCTTGTTTTTTGGGGGGATCAAGTCTTTATTGATAAATAGGTTAAATAGAATAAATAGAATGGTGGCTTGCTAGGGAATAAAAATGCAAGCAGAATCTCAGTCTTTCTCCACCCTGGCCTCTAGTTCTTGGCTTCTGCTTCCTACTGGACACTTTGGACAGTGAGGCCTTGCTGGGCAAGCCAGGCCTTCTTGGGCCCTTGGGGGTCTCTATCTTCCTGGCCAGTGACGCAAGCATCATCTTGGACCCACTGCCCTTCGGAGGAGCAGTAGCCTTGACTCTTGGCCTCCTCAGCTGCTTGGACAGTGACCTCTTTAAGGACCTTGGCTTCCCTCTTCTTTTGTGTGGGGGAGCAGCTCCATTCTTGCCCTTGGTGACCGTGAGCTTTGAACTCTGACTCTCAGCTTTTGTATTCCTGTGGGCCTTGGCATCTCAGCGGCTCCTTCTGCCTTTGACCTTTGACTTCCTGCCTGGTTCGTTGGCACTGGGAGGGGCCTGTGTAGCCTTGACTGGCCGTGGGGAGGCCTTTCTGGCCTGGCCCAATTTTCCCTCTTGGCCTTTGTTCTGGCTACCTTTCCTGGGGGTCTTCTCCTTAGGTACTCCTGATTTGGAGGCAGGCGCCCTCACCTCTGCTGGCTTCTTGTGTCCTCTTTTCACCTCACTGGGTTGGGAAGGTCCTTCTTTGCCTCACTTGGTTTCTTGGGGCCCTTCTCCTCAGCCTCACTGGATCTCCTGGGAGCTGTCATGGTGGACGTCTTCTTGGGCTGAATTTTCCTTTTATTCTTGGGAACTAATTTGAAGCTGCTGGTGGCCCCCTTGGCCTTGGAGCTGATGGGCCTGAGGAAGAGGCCAAGGCCTGCTTCAGCGTGTACTTGAACTGAATGCCTTCCACTGTCGGATGCTTCAGCAGGATGTAAACCCTGATGGTTGCACCGAGGTGCCCTGGCCCTGCAGCCATGCCTAGCACCGGAAACTAGCCGTGTGGCATTTGGTCTCCATTACGGCTCAGACCCAGACCATAAGGATGATTCTACCATGGAGGTCGAGGAGGTCAAGGTGTCACTGGAGGCAAAGTTCCTGGGAGCCACTGCACAGGCAGATGTAGGTGGCCAACCCCCTCCCCCAGGCATCATCATGTTGTTTTTAAGGAGCTAAAAAATCCAAATCCTTAGCATCTAAGTGACACTGCTTCCATTAATCTTCACAGCAATACTTTGAGTGCATTGATGATCATAATACCGATTACTGGCTAAGGGTGTACTCTATGCTATGCGTGGTACTGGGCATGTCATGCACAAACCATTCATCTCCCCAACAATACATCAAGGAAGGTGCAATCACCCCCTTTTACAGATGAGGAAACTGAGGCTATTACAAGGTTGCTCAGTGAAGCAGTGAGCCCTCACGTCTCTATGGGCTAAATCCAAGATTACTGCTCTTTACACTTCAACTTTTCATCTTAGTCAGCAAGGACTTGGTTACCTAGGGCAGAGAACCAAGATTCCTATATCTAAACCAGCTGGGGCTTTATTGGGCCTGGGTTTGGGGCTCTTAAATTTTTAAAAGCATTTTATTAAGGTGTCATTTATATATTGTCAAATTCACCTGCTTAAAGTGAATGATTTAATGTGCTTCAGTATATTCACAGGGTTGTGCAACCATCATAGTAATAGACGTTTAGGATATTTTCATTCCCTCTAAAAGATACCTCATACCTATTAGCAGTCAATGCCCACTCTGCATCTACCCTGCCCTCCATCCAGCCCTAAGCAGCCTTTAATCTAGTTTCTGTGTCTATAAATGTGCCTATTCCGGAAATGTCATATAAATGGAATCATACAAAGTATTAATCTTTTATGATTGGCTTCTTTCACTTATCCCAATATTTTCAAGAGTTATCAATTTTGTTGCATGTGTTAATACTTCATTTCCTTTTATTGACAAATAATTGCCAATTGTATGGATATACCAAATTTTATTTACCCATTAATCAGTTGAGGGACATTTTGGTTGTTTCTGTATTTTGACTATTATGAATAATGCTGTTCAGAACATTAGCACACAAATCTTTGTGTGTTTCATTTCTCTTAGGTATATACCTAGGGCTAGAATTGCTAGGTCATATGGTAACTGTGTGTTTATCTTTTTAAGATAAGGAGCTAAAAGCACTACACCATTTTACCAGCAATGTGTGTGGGTTCCAATATCTGAATCCTTGCTAACATTTGTTATTGTCCATCTTTTTTGTTACAGTCATCCTAGTGCATGTGAAGTGGTATTTCATTGTGGTTTTGAATTGCATTTTTCTTTTTTCT